>NC_142759.1:40706794-41042423 GCF_054948205.1 Urtica dioica subsp. dioica | reverse complement strand
AGAAAAGGCCCATTTAGAATTTTCAAATAAAATTCTCATGAGATGAAATTAATTCACAAGGCCCAATGATCAAGTCATGGCCGAGTGAAACATGTCATAAAATGACCTTGTCAAAAAATTTATTGACATTCATTTCATCCTTTGTCTCAAAAGACAAAAATACCCTTTTGACTATTTTCGTTCTTGTTTTGGCTTAGCTTCCAGTTTAACTATTCCTATCGATGTGATTCGTGACAGTGACCTCATGGACCCAAATGAACAAAGCTTGAGCTAAACACTTGGACTCAAAAGTTCACAAACCTTTTCCAAGTTTAGCTTAATGCCAACTGACTCCACTAAAGAGCTGACACTGAAAATCTCTCGGTTCAAATGAATTTATTTTCTACTCAAGAATTTGACCTAATTATGATGAGCGGATCCACTGAATATTATCTATGCTACCCTTCATGAATGTCATCAGCTAGTCGGGATTTACTAAATTACCATTTTACCCTTCTAGCTGTTATTTCCTCAACTCCTTTGTCGCTTGTGAATAAGTTAGAAACAATGTATTGACGAGGAGCTAACAAGTCACATTGTTTCATCCAAAAGAGTCAGGACTCAATTTGGACACTGGCCAGTTCATTTATTCACACTCCAAGGAACAAAGCATGAGGTGACATACATTGCATTTCAGCAATCTTGTACATGAATTCCATATCTATGAGAACTTCACAAAGTTACTCATGACATACTCACAACTTAGTATTTCACCAATAGGCCCTGTTCGGAATGACATAGTGAGTCCGAACTCTGACTTTCTCAAATGAGAATACTAAGGTGTGAAATGGCATGTCTCATTTCAGGATTAAGGTAAGCATGATGCAATTCATACATAGTGACTTCGAGACATAAGAGGTTAAATGGTTTGTTCTTATATTGTCTCTAGAAGTGCACTGGTCAATTCAGTACCTTCGGAAGATACCTAGAAGAACTATAGAGTCCCCAACTCTCAATGCCTCATAACCAGACATCATAGATTCTTCTAACAATCATACTGAGGTCAATAGTCCTTTGACCCTAAGATTGCGAATATATCGTTTTAAGCAAACTACGAAGAGTTTGTTCATGCAAATCTACATTTGTCTCTTCGTAAGTTGTTAGGTTTGTTTATGGACTAAAAGACCAGGGTTTTATCATAAAGCTTCAGACAAGGAAGATTGAATGAACGTTTCAACTTTTTATTAATGAATAAGCAATTACAAGCAAGAGTCTTCGTAAGACTATATGACATCAAATGTACATAAATAGACACTACTACTCTTCTTGTGGGCACCGTTGACAACACCAGGACCCCTGCGCCTTGCACTTGGGTGTTTTGGAACACGCGTCTGAGTACAAGGCTGCCGATGGCGAAGATCCGCCTTTTGACTTTGGCGTTGTAGTATCTCTCAACCTTTCGCTTTTGTGCAGCGCGTCTGGTGAGGGCCTCGGATCTTTTATCGTCGATCAGATCCAATTCGAGGCGCATGGCCCCATCATTTTCTTTTTCGTCGAAAGTGTCGACCCGGTAGGTGGGGACTTCCGTTTCCACGGGGACCACTGCTTCAACCCCAAAAGCTAGGGAGAAGGGGGTCTCTCCGGTGGCGTTTCGAATGGTCGTTCGATAGGCCCATAGGATAAAAGGCAGTTCCTCGCCCCAGGCGCCTTTTTTGGCTTCGAGCTTTTTCTTGAGGTTGCTTTTAATCGTCTTGTTGACGGCTTCCACTTGGCCATTAGCATGTGGATGTCGCGGGGATGAGAATGTCTTACTTATCCCTAGTTGGGCGCAGATTTCTCTAACCCTCGCGTTGTCGAACTGCGCGCCGTTATCGGTTACGATCGACGCGGGGATGACGTGGCGGCATATTATGGACTTCCAGATGAAGTTCGTAGTGTTGGCCTCGGTGATCCTGGCCAGAGGCTCGGCTTCGACCCACTTAGTGAAGTAGTCAATAGTGACGATGGCGTATTCGTATTGCCTCGGGGCTTTGGGAAGCTTGCCGATAATGTCTACGCCCCATTTTGCGAAGGGGCGTGGAACAACGATGCTACTCAGGGGAGATGGCGGCTGTCGTGGAACGTTGGAGAAACGTTGACACTTGTCGCACTTTCTTGCCCAGTCGTAGGCGTCTTTTTTCATCGTTGGCCAGAAATAGCCTTGTCGAAGCGCTTTGAGCGCGAGGGACCTCCCAGCGGCGTGGTTCCCGCAGAGGCCTTCGTGGATTTCGCGGAGGACCTTAGTCGACTCGACGCTGTTGAGACATCGGAGCAGCGGGGTTGAATACCCGCGCTTGTATAAGGCTTCGCCTCTCAACATGTATTTGGATGTGAGGGCTTTCAGCCTTTCGGCTTCTTTGCGGTCTTCGGGAAGTGCCCCTCTTCGCAAGAAGTCCGTAAGCGGGGTCATCCAAGTTGGATGAGCGGTGCTCTCAATCGTTCCAACCTCATCACGTGAGACTGATGGTCGCGAGAGAGACTCGATCGGGATAGTTCCCAACCCGTCTTCGGTGATACTGGATCCGAGGCGAGCTAGGGCGTCAGCCTCGGAGTTCTCTTCTCATGGGATCTGGATGATCTCGAACCAGGAGAAGGCATCTAGCTTGGCATTTGCCTTTGCCAAGTAGGCGATCATGTTAGGTTCTTTGGCAACGTAGTCGCCTTTAACCTGATTTACGATCAACTGCGAGTCACAGTGTATTCGTAAATTATGTACGTTGAGCTTTTGAGCGAGCTCTAGCCCTACGATGAGGGCTTCGTACTCGGCCTCATTGTTGTAGGCCTGGAATCCGTAGTGGAGGGCGTAGCGTAACTTTTCCCGGTCGAGATTTGCTGGAATCATGCCGGCGCCTGCTCCCTGGGCATTAGATGCTCCGTCTACGTGTAGTTCCCAGATGGGACCCGTAGGGTCGACCTTTCTCTTTCGAGCTGACAAGTTGTCGGTCGAGTCGTCTTCTGCTCTTCCCATTTCGGGAGTGTAGGAGAATTCTGCTACGAAATCAGCTAAGGCCATGCGAGTCGATGTTCCCTTTTGAAGAGCTCTACCGATTGGGTGTCCGGTTCGGACAACGATTGGGTAAGCCTGGAAGTAGGGGAGTAGTTTTTTGGCGGCTACGAGGAGAGCGAGAGAGAGTTTCTCTATCTCCGTGTAACGTGTTTCGGCGTCAAGTAGGGCTTTGCTTATGTAGAAGATAGGCCATTGAGCCTTATCTTCTTCACGGATCAGCACAGCGCTCACAGCTCGTTCGAGACGGCGAGGTAGATGTAGAGCGTCTCGCCGTCTTTTGGCTTGGAGAGGAACGGAGGTGTCCTAAAGTAGGCCTTCATTTCTTGAAAGGCCTTTTCGCACTCGTCCGTCCATTCACAGCCGTCCGTCTTCTAAATTGCTTTGAAGAACGGTTGACACTTGTTGGTTGCTTTGGCCACAAAACGTGAGAGGGCGGCAATCCGATCGGTCAGACTTTGGACTTCTTTGACACGTCGCGGGGACTTCATGTCAAGGAGTGCCTTGATTTTCTCAGGGTTTGCTTCGATACCTCGACGGCTAACTATGTAGCCTAGGAACTTCCCGGATTCGACCCCGAACACACATTTGTTGGGGTTGAGCTTCATTTTGTACCGGCGGAGGATTAAGAACATCTATCTCAGGTTGTCTACGTGATTGGTAGCCAGTAGGATTTTAACGAGCATGTCGTCCACGTATACTTCCATGGTCTTGCCGATTAGGTCGGCGAAGATCCGGTTTACCAATCGTTGGTAAGTAACTCCTGCATTTTTAAGGCCGAAAGGCATGACCTTGTAGCAGTAGAGCCCGCGATCAGTGACGAAGGTCGTCTTGATCTGATCGGGCTCGTGCATTCGTATCTGGTTATAGCCCGAGTAGGCGTCCATGAAACTTAGCAGTTCATGTCCTGCCGTGGCGTCGACCAGTTGTTCGATGCGCGGGAGTGGAAAGCAATCTTTTGGGCAGGCTTTGTTAAGATCTTTGTAATCTATACAAATGCGCCACTTCCCGTTAGGCTTTTTGACCATGACCACATTGGCCACCCACTTGGGGTACTTGGCTTCTCGGATGAAACCGGCGGAGAGAAGCTTTTCGACTTCCTCGTTTATTGCTAGGTATCGTTCGGGGTTGAACGCACGTCTAGCTTGTACCTTCTCAGCGATAGTTTTATCGTCATTCAACCGGTGCACAATCACATCGGGGTCTATACCAGGCATGTCTGCATGTGTCCACACAAAGACATCCTTAAACTCCCGAAGGAAGGACGCGAGTTGAGTTTTGATGGCGAGAGGGAGCTGTGCACCGATCTTCACCACCTGGTCAGGTTTAGCTTCGTCGAGAACGATCGAAGTGAGATCATCGGGGGTGTCAACTTTCAACCTCTCGATATCGTCACGGGGGTCTAATTCCCCGAGCTGCTGTGCGTCTTTTTGATCACACGGGTAGTCGTCTTCTAGCTGGTAGATCGTGTTAACCCTTTTTTCAGCGGGCTTGCCGTTCACGCCTTGGACATAGCATATCCTCGCTTGGGTTCGATCACCGGCCATGACGCCGATCCCCTCCTCGGTGGGGAATTTCACTAGTAGGTGATATGTCGATGTGATGGCCCTCAGTCTGTTCAACGTGGGTCGCCCAATGATAAGATTGTAGGGCGACTCCTGGTCAACCACAAGAAAGGGGACCATGTGAATGACTTCGATACCTCCAGTAGTCCCGAAGGTGACTTGCAAATCAATGATTCCTTCAGTCATGACCTTTTCTCCCGTGAACCCAAACAGAGGTGTCTGAGTCGGGACAGGGCGGAGCCCCCCGAGCTTCATGCGCTCTAGGGTGGTCTTAAAGATTATATCGGCTGCGCTGCCGTTATCAATAAGAACTCTTTTTACCAAGTTGTTGGCCACCTGGGCCTTAAGGACTACAGCGTCATTGTGCGGGTGCACAACTCGCTTGGCCTCTTCATTGGTGAATTGTATTGTCTCGTGAGGTACGGACGGAGGTTCCTCATAGGTGAGGTTAACCTGCCCGGCAAGGACTTCTTGAGAGGCAGCTCTGAGGAGCTTTTTCCTTTGCCGGGCTGAGTCCCCGTCTTGCAGGCCACCTAGAATGGTGGTGACGACATGGAGTTGCGCATCAGCCGCGACCGCTGTGCGGTCGGTGTTAGCGTTGGCCCCTCCACCTTTCTCAGGTTGTGGCCTGTTGTTAGCGGGGGCTGTCGCTCCTACCATGGGAAGGACAAACTCTTTGAGCTCTCCCTTCTGGATTAATGTCTCAATTTGCTTCCTAAGATGGAAGCATTGAGCGGTTGTGTGACCGTAATCACGCTGGAACTCACAATAGCGGGACCAGTCGCGAGATGCGGGGCCGCCCTTCATTGGAGCTGAGCGGTGAACTTGTCACGCGCCACAGCGTAGATTTGCTCTACCGGGGCGTTCAAGGGAGTGTAACCCGAGTAGTCTCTAAAATTACTCGCAAGACGCGGCTTCTGAGACATAGGGGGTCGGCTATCGGTAGCTTGACCGCCCTTGTTCATCCTTTTACGGGGGTTACTTGGCTCGTTGCCGGACTCATCCCGACGGCGGGAGCTTTGGTTGCTGCTCCTGCGGCCGTCGAGGTAATCTTCTACCCCCATAAAGGTTTTGGCTCGGTTCATTAACTCGGCCATCGTAGAAGGGACTCTGCCGACGACGGACTTTAAGAAGTCTCCGGTGCGCAAGCCCTAGATGATCGCTGTAATTGCGTCACTGTCGTCAAAGTGGTCAACCTTTTTTATTCTGCGGTGAATCGGGTGAAATACTGTCTCAAGGACTCGTTATTCTCTTGCCTGATCGACCATAAGTACATCTTGGTCTTCTTTTGGACCATGGATGTAGCAAATCGTGCTAGGAACATGTCCTTCAGGTCTTTGAATGATTGGACGCTCCCTGGTCTTAAATTCTTAAACCACTCAAAACCGGGTCCGGTGAGGGTAAGACTAAAAGCTTGGCATAGAGCCCTAGGTGAAATGCCTTGCATCGTCATCCAAGTTTCGTAATGTTGGATGTGATACGTGGGATCAGCTTTCCCATTGTAGAGAGGGAGATTCGGGAGTTTGAAGTTTCCCGTGCACACCTCAGCAAGGATTTGGGCGGTGAAGGGAGAGGAATGTTCTTCTATGACCCCGTATGTATCACCGGCCAAGCCTCCTTCACGCAGGTCACGCACTTCATTGCGAAGATTGTGAATCATGGTGACGACGTCGAGGCCAGTGTTGGGGGTCACTCCTTCTTCAGGAAGAGTCACCTGTCGCCTTTCGTTCGACCCTTGTGCCGTGCGAGAGTCCCCATTGATTGGGGCCGCAGGGTTGTGACCCTTGCGAGCACTTAGCCTCTCCCGGAGGTCTTCGCCACGGTCGTTCCGTAGGGGCGGTAAGTCGATCTCTAAGATCCGGCCCGACGGTATGGGGGCGTGAGCTTCGAGCCACACGCCTTACTCGCCGAGTTGTTGGACCTTCCCTGACATTGCCTCTTTGACCGAGTCGGTCATGGGCTGAACGTCGGGAGGTCTCTTCTTGAGAGGAGATCGGTATTGCTTTTGTTTTCGACGGACCGGCTTCGATCTCAACAGGGAGTTCCCCGTCTATGGTGAGAGAAGTCTCGATGTCCGCTGAAATTTCCAAGCCTTCATAGTCGGGGTCATAGTGTTGTCCCTTGTCCATGAGGTCCTCGGATTCCCCGTGGGGGGTGCCCTGCGCAGGCGCCTTGCCCGCCAATTGGCGGTGGTACCTTGCATTGGCTATCTTCAGTTGGCGAATTTTCTCCTCCATTTCAAGGATGCGGTCGTCCCGACTGTCCTGAAGAGGAGGGGGCGAGGGAGTGTGGCTCTCGTCGTTGAGAGACTCCTCGTCGCCTTGCGCTCGGGAGCGCAGGAAGTATTTCTTCATCGCGTTGCGTTTTTGCGGTTGTTCACGCCCTCAGAACGAACGGGTGGTTGACCACTCATGTCTTTCTCAAGTCGAGAAGAAAGGGGTCGAGCTGTAGAAGGGATTTCGGGCTGTGTAAGTCGGGAAGCCCCCTCCTTCTAGTGCCAAAATGTTGTCGCACGAAAAAGAACAACGATTAGATACCTCGGGCGGTTCGATCCAAGGCCGGACCAAGAGACCGCGCCCGGGCCAAAAATGGGAGCTCATAGACCGAGCTGCACCACCCTCCAGACCCTAAGGTGTGTTTTGGGGGGTGTGACTGTGCCAAAGGTTGGCTGCCTACGTACCCTTTATTCGGGATCAGGTCAGAACATAGTTCAATTTGTATGTTGGGGGCTATCTTGGGCTCGGAGGCTTGAGAATCCAAGGCTTTAGAGTAGGACCCGGCTCGTAGCTTCTAGTGAAGACTTTAGAGGGGTCGCTTGCCTCGTAGCTCGGAGTTCTAGCTCAATGGCCAAGAAGCTGGAGAGCAGTGTGTACTGCGGAAGCTCGGGTCGCAGAAAAGGAGCGCACTCCCTCTCGTGGAGGGGGGTCCTTGTATTTCTGAGCTGAGGGAGGAGGAGCGCGCGCTCTTGGAAATATCACAAGAGTGCGGGAGAGAAGAGAATTCTCGAGTGAGGAGTGTTGTGTGAGAATTGGGATTGTGGGGCTGAATCAGCGTGTCTTTCCCTCCCCCTAGGGGGGGGGGGGTATTTATAGTATTGGAGGGGAGGCCTTGGGCTGGCCCCTTGAAGCCCACCGGGTGGCCGGGAGCGGGGCGCGCGAGGCACCACGCCCAGGAGGGCGCAGGGCGCGTCGTCTGGATGGGCGCGGGGCGTGCCGGGCGCAGGCCTTGGCCGGGCGTGGCGTGCCCGGCAGCAGGCGTGCCCGGCCGAGGCGTTGGGATTGCTCGGCCGAGGCAGCAGGGGTGCTCGGCCGGGTCAGCAGGGGCACCCGGCCGAGGCGGCAGGGACACCCGGCCGAGGCAGCAGGGGCGCTCGGCCGGGGCAGCAGGGGCGCTCGGCCGGGGCAGCAGGGGCGTTCGGCCGGGGCAGTAGGGGCGCCCGGCCGAGGCGGCATGAGCACCCGGCCGAGGCAGCAGGGGCGCTCGGCCGGGGCAGCAGGGGCGCCCGGCCGAGGCAGCAGAGGCGCTGGAGCGCGCGCGGGCCGGGACGCCCTGGGGCGCGGGAGCGCGCGCGGGCCGGGACGCCCGGGGCATGGGAGCGCGCGCGGGCCGGGACGCCCGGGGCACGGGAGCGCGCGCGGGCCAGGCGCGCTAGGGCGCGCTAAGGCCCACTGGGCCGGGGGCGCGGGTGCGAGTGGCCCCTGGGCCGTGGGTGCGTCAGGGCCCTCGGGCCTGGTGGGCCGGGGCCCGTTGGGCTTCCGGCCGGTCTTGAATTGTTTTTGAATTTTCGGCGTCCCGAAAACGATCGGTAACAGCTTGAGTTCCCGTGGGCGCTGGCCAAACCAGTTGGTCGCCCTGCGGATGCCGGCCGTTGTTTCCCAGCTATCTCGTTGCCAGTAGGTGTGAAAGTCGTGTTTTGGGTGACCCGCGCAAGCGAGACCTATAATCTGACGAATGCGATGCCTACATGTAGGCGTGCCGCGCCTCGTATCTGGTCTGGCGGTTAGAACCTTGTTCCCAGAGGGCGTGATATCTTTTGGTGCGTGTGTCACGTTTTGGGATATGTTGGGTTGTGAGGGCCTTGTTCCTAGTGGGCGTGGCGTCTGTCAACGCGTGCGCTGTGTTTTGGGTTAGACCGGATAGTGGAGTCCTTGTTCCCAGTGGACGTGGCATTTATTGACGCGCGTGCCACATTTTGGGTTGGGGTCCAAAATGCCTAGTTCTCTGCTAGTGCATCGCGTAGAAAGCTTTGGTGCATCTCATCGACTGTCTAAGGTGTGTCGCGTGGGCAGCTTGAGTGCGTTGCATAGATGGCTTCAGTGCGTGGCGTGAACGGCTTTATGCATCTAGTGGACGGCTTTAGTGCGTCGCGAGGGACAGCTCAGATTGCGTCGTTAGGGACGGCTTTAGTGTGTTGCATGGAAAGGGTTTGTGTTGGCACTAGGACTTGAGAGCTAACTCCTGGAGTTGCATGGAATTGTCATGAGGACTTGAGAGTCAACTCGCGAACTTCGCTCGATATCGACATGAGGACTCGAGAGTCGACTCGTGGACTTGAAATTTGACTCGAGAACTTGCCAGTCAACCCGAGGAATCTTGCTCAGAGTCAACACGAGGATTTGAGAGTCCACTCATAGATTTGAGATTCCACTTGAGGAAATGAGAGTTGACTCGAAAAATCTTTCTCGGCTCGACATGAGGTCCAGAGGCTTGTTGTCGCCGTTTTTGGGACAACGATTCAGGGGCCACATGCGGTTAGACCCAAGGCCGGACCGAGTGGCCTCGCCTGGGCTCGAGCGTGTCGGGCTCGGTGTCCCGAGTCTTCCCTTGGTTGTCGGTGGTGTATAAGCTCGTCCAAACACCTCCAAATGGGGAATCTGTAGGATGAATGGGGGGTGTGACCGCGCCAAGGGTTGGCTGCGTACGTACCCTTTAGTCGAGATCACGTCATGACGTAGTTCAGAGGCCAAAGATGAGGAAACGAGTGAAGTCTGAGTTCTGCAGCGTTTCTGGACTCAAAAATGGATTGCCTGGAGAAGGTGAGAGGCACCTGTATTTATAGGTGACCAAGAGGCATTAGGGCAACCCCTTGGCATTAGGCCCAAGAGGCCGAGCGGATGCATTGGGCCCAAGAGGCCGAGCGGAGGTTGGGCCCAGGCCGGGGTCGAGCTCGTCAGGCCGAGGTCGGGCTGAGGCCGAGGTCGAGCTCACCAGGCCGAGGTCGAGCTGAGGCCGAGGTCGAGCTCGTCAAGCCGAGGTCGAGCTCGCCAGGCCGAGCTGAGGCCGAGGTCGAGCTCGCCAGGCCGAGGTCGAGCTGAGGTCGAGCTGAGGCCGGGGTCGAGCTCGCCAGGCCGAGGTCGAGCTGAGGCCGAGGTCGAGCTGAGGCCGAATTCGAGCTCGTCAGGCCGAGGTCGGGCTGAGGCCGAGGTCGAGCTCGCCAGGCCGAGGTCGAGCTGAGGCCGAGGTCGAGCTGAGGTCGGGGTCGAGCTCTTCAGGCCGAGGTCGAGCTGAGGCCGAGGCCGAGCTGAGGCCGAGATCGAGCTCGCCAGGCCGAGGTCGAGCTGAGACCGGGGTCGAGCTCGTCAGGCCGAGGTCGGGCTGAGGTCGAGCTGAGGCCGAGGTCGAGCTCGTCAGGCCGATCTTTGGCCCCTTGGCCATGGGACCCCGCGGACGCCGTCGACCCGAAACGGACCGACAACATTAGCCCCCCGAGTTTGCGGTCGGGCGTAGGTCGAGTGGAAACTCAATGCTTACGCCGGCGTGCGGACGCGGGACGAACGCTCTCGGGTTTATGAGCGTGCCGCAAAAGGGCTTTTAATGCATCACGAGGGAAAGCCTCTGGGCGTCACGAAGGATGGCCTTTGTGCGTCGCGAGGGACGGCTTTTGCGTGTCACGAGGGACGTCCTTATGAGTGTCTTATGTTCCCGACATACTATCGTAGTCGATTCGCACGATTTTGTTGGTGCGCGTCTTATTTTCTCGATTTACCAGTGAAGGCGTAATCGATTTGCGCGATGTGATTGGTGCGCGTCTTGCGGGCCCGGCTTACTATGCTCAGCGTAACCGGTTTGCACGGCTTAGTGCCGCATCTGGCGGCGAAGTTTCCCGCGGACGCTGGCTAGACCAGTTTCGTCCGGCGGGTGCGATTCTTCGCCATCCATTCGTGACTCGTTGCCTATCGACGTGTACGAGCTGGGTGGCCGTCGCGCCCATCTTCCGACGAGTACGCTACCTATCGGCGTGCGTGTTACGCGTCGGGGTGGGCTTGATGCGAGCGCAGTTCCCAGTGAGCGTGGTACTTGTCGATACGCTTGTCACGCTTTGGGTTTTGACTTCCGGGATCGACGATCCGGTGCGCGGACATTATCCGTCAACGCCTTACTGCCTATCGGTGTGCAAGGCATGACATTGCGCAAGAGTGTCGCAGCGAAAGGAATGCGAGGTCGGAAGTCCGGTGCGCGGATCCAACTCGTCGACGTTTCGGGATCGATGATCCGGTGCGCGGACGTGATCCGTCGACGCCTTACTGCGTATCGGTGTGCAAGGCGCGACATTGCGCGAGAGTGTCACAGCGAAAGATGTGCGAGGTCGGAGGTCCGGTGCACGGATCCAACTCGTCGACGTTTCGGGATCGACGATCCGGTGCGCGGACGTGATCCGTCGACGCCTTACTGCCTATCGGTGTGCAAGGCGCGACATTGCGCGAGAGTGTCGCAACGAAAGACGTGCGAGGTCGGAGGTCCGGTGCGTGGATCCAACTCGTCGACGTTTCGGGATCGACGATCCGGTGCGCGGACGTGATCCGTCAACGCCTTACTGCCTACCGGTGTCCAAGGCGCGACATTGCGCGAGAGTGTCGCAGCGAAAGACGTGCGAGGTCGGAGGTCCGGTGCGCGGATCCAACTCGTTGACGTTTCGGGACCGACGATCTGGTGCGCGGACGTGATCCGTCGACGCCTTACTGCCTATCGGTGTGCAAGGCGCGACATTGCACGAGAGTGTCGCAGCGAAAGACGTGCGAGGTCGGAGGTCCGGTGCGCGGATCCAACTCATCGACGTTTCGGGATCGACGATCCGGTGCGCGGACGTGATCCGTCGACGCCCCACTGCCTATCGGTGTGCGAGGCGTGGAATCGTACGAGAGCGTCGCACGAGGGTCGGAGGTCCGGGGCGCGGATCCGACTCGTTGACGCTTCGCTACCTTTCGGCGCGTAAAACGTGTCATTGCGCGAGCGCGTCGCGCGAGGGCCGGAGGTCCGGTGCGCGGAGCCTGCACGAGGCGTTACGTGAAGAGTCGGCACGAGGAGTATCAGTCGACTCGTGGACTCGAACTCGACTCGAGGAATGAACTCATCTCGGGGAGACAGGTGGAGTCGGCAAGGGGAGTAGCTAATCGACTCGATGACTCAGACTCAACTCGAGGACCCATGTAGAGCCTGCACGAGGAGTTACGTGAAGAGTCGACACGAGCAGTATCAGTCGACTCGTGGACTCGGAGCTCGACTCGAGGAGCGAACTGGACTCGAGGAGCGAACTGGACTCGAGGAGCGAGCTCCACTCGAGGAACGAACTGGACTCGAGGAGCGAGCTCGACTCGAGGAGTTGCGTGAAGTCGGCGAGGAGTAACAGTCGACTCGCAGACTCGGAGCACGACTCGAGGAGCGAACTCGACTCAAGGAGCGAACCGGACTCGAGGAGCGATCTGGACTCGAGGAGCGAGCTCGACTCGAGGGGCGAACTGGACTCGAGGAGCGAGCTCGACTCGAGGAGTTGCGTGAAGTCGGCGAGGAGTATCAGTCGACTCGCGGACTCGGAGCTCGACTCAAGGAGCGAACTGGTCTTGAGGAGCAAGCTCGACTCGAGGAGCGAACTGGTCTTGAGGAGCGAGCTCGACTTGAGGAGCGAACTGGACTCGAGGAGCGAGCTCGACTCGAGGAGCGAGCTCGACTCGAGGAGCGAACTGGACTCGAGGAGTGAGCTCGACTAGAGGAGTTGCGTGAAGTCGGCGAGGAGTATCAGTCGACTCGCGGACTCGGAGCTCGACTCAAGGAGCGAACTGGTCTTGAGGAGCGAGCTCGACTCGTGGAGCGAACTGGTCTTGAGGAGCGAGCTCGACTCGAGGAGCGAACTGGACTCGAGGAGCGAGCTCGACTCGAGGAGCGAACTCGACTCGAGGAGCAAACTCGACTCGAGGAGCGAGCTGGACTCGAGGAGTGAGCTCGACCCGAGGAGCGAACTGGACTCGAGGAGCGAGCTCGACTCGAGGAGCGAGCTCGATTCGAGGAGCGAACAGGACTCGAGGAGCGAGCTCGACCCGAGGAGCGAACTGAACTCGAGGAGCGAGCTCGACTCGAGGAGCGAACCGGACTCGAGGAGCGAGCTCGACTCGAGGAATTGCGTGAAGTCGCACGAGGAGTATCAGTTGACTCGCGGACTCGGAGCTCGACTCGAGGAGCGAACTGGTCTCGAGCAGCGACCTCTACTCGAGGAGCGAACTAAACACGAGGAGCGATTTGGACTCGAGGAGCGAGCTCGACTCGAGGAATTGTGTGAAGTCGGCACGAGCATCAGTCGACTCGCGGACTCGGATCTCGACTCGAGGAGCGAACTGGACTCGAGGAGCGAGCTCGACTCGAGGAGTGAGCTCGACTCGAGGAGCGAACTGGACTCGAGGAGCGAATTGGACTCGAGGAGCGAGCTCGACTCGAGGAATTGCGTGGTCGGCACGAGTATCAGTCGACTCGCGGACTCGGAGCTCGACTCGAGGAGTGAACTGGACTCGAGGAGCGAGCTCGACTCGAGGAGCGAATTGGACTCGAGGAGCGAGCTCGACTCGAGGAACGAACCGGACTCGAGGAGCGAGCTCGACTCGAGGAATTGCGTGAAGTCGCACGAGGAGTATCAGTCGACTCGCGGACTCGGAGCTCGACTCGAGGAGCGAACTGGTCTCGAGGAGCGAGCTTTACTCGAGGAGCGAACTGGACTCGAGGAGCGAGCTCGACTCGAGGAGCGAACTGGACTCGAGGAGCGAGCTCGACTCGAGGAATTGTGCGAAGTCGGCAAGAGCATCAGTCGACTCGCGGACTCGGAGCTCGACTCGAGGAGCGAACTGGACTCGAGGAGCGAGCTCGACTCGAGGAGCGAGCTCGACTCGAGGAGCGAACTGGACTCGAGGAGAGAACTGGACTCGAGGAGCGAGCTCGACTCGAGGAATTGCGTGAAGTCGGCACAAGTATCAGTCGACTCGCGGACTCGCAGCTCGACTCGAGGAGTGAACTGGACTCGAGGAGCGAGCTCGACTCGAGGAGCGAACTGGACTCGAGGAGCGAGCTCGACTCGAGGAATTGCGTGAAGTCGTCACGAGGGGTATCAGTCGACTCGCGGACTCGGAGCTCGACTCGAGGAGCGAACTGGACTCGAGGAGCGAACTGGTCTTGAGGAGCGTGAAGACTCTTTAGGACCTCCGGCCTAACCATCGGCCCCTTGAGACTTTGTTATTTTTTTTTTTAGGTGTGTTTTTGATTGAGCATTGATCCCCATTAGCCCCCCGAGTTTCTTGCGTTTGTGAGACGAAGGCCAAGAAACTCTCGTGTTGGAGGTATACAACAGTGTGTTAGAATAATTCTCTATTGCAATAAGGGGGTCGTCACAGGTAGTCATGGCACTTGGCCCCTTTTTTTTAAAAAAAGAAAAGTACATTTTTGAAATAAAGGCGATCGCAAAGTCGAGCGAGTTCGGGCGTGAGTTTAAGGCCGGTGGTCGTCCCTATCACTTTGGGCGAGGACACGTCATTCGAGTGACGTCCTCGACAGACGTCGCGGCTATTGACGTCGTCACCTACGCGGGGGTTCTGGACGCGGATGGTGAGTTTGGAGCGTCCCTCCCGGGACCTAGAGGTCAAGCGTCCCTGGGTATTACTCGACTCTCGATGCCTTGACGTGGTCGCCCGAGGGTGTCCCCTCGAGGGCGCGTGCGCGTGTTCGTTAGAAAGTCGACGTCTCAGCGCGGTCGCCCGAGGGTGTCCCCTTGGAAGCGTGCGCGTGCGTCCCTTTCCGTGAACAGCGTGGTTGAGGCCGATCTTGTTGGTTCTCGACTTCTCCATGTAACCGGGGTCTTTCTCGTCATGGTTGACGTTGTCGAAGCTGTTGGAGTCGAGGAGGTCGGCGATGAGCGTGCCGGTGACGCCAGGACGGTCTAGGAGTTCGGCGAGCCTCCGAGCCGTGTCCTCTCGGACTGCGGCCTCGGGGTCATTCGCCGGGTCTCGGGGCTGGCTCTCATTGTCATGAGGTTGCCCTTCGAGACGATGCGCAGCGCTTCGGAGGCCGTACCTCGAGCTAGTCGCTCGGGCGCCCACGGAGGTGGCAGGGGCATGACTCATCTCTCGAGAGTCACCGTCGAAGGTAGAAGAAGAGTGGTAGAGGGAAAGCGTCAATAAGGTCGGGAGATCCCCTCCCTCTACTAACGCCGGCTCAGGTGGCTGTCGACCTGGCAGGAGCTCTTCCCGCCGACGCTCGTGGCGGGCCGATCGGGGGTGAATCTTGGCGAGCGCCGAGGCTGGATCGCGAGCGCCGGGGTCGTCCGGATCTACAGCGTCGGCTGGGTCGCGAGCGCCGGGGTCGTCTGGATCTGCAGCGTCGGCCGGGTCGCGAGCGCCGGGGCTGGATCGCGAGCGCCGGGGCTGGATCGCGAGCGCCGGGGCTGGATCGCGAGCGCCGGGGTCGTCTGGATCTGCAGCGTCGGCCGGGTCGCGAGCGCCGAGGCTGGATCGCGAGCGCCGGGGCTGGATCGCGAGCGCCGGGGTCATCCGGATCTACAGCGTCGGCTGGGTCGCGAGCGCCGGGATCGTCTGGATCTGCAGCGTCGGCCGGGTCGCGAGTGCCGAGGCTGGATCGCGAGCACCGGGGCTGGATCGCGAGCGCCGGGGTCGTCCGGATCTACAGCGTCGGCTGGGTCGCGAGCGTCGGGGTCGTCTGGATCTGCAGCGTCGGCCGGGTCGCGAGCGTCGGGGCTGGATCGCGAGCGCCGGGGCTGGATCGCGAGCGCCGGGGCCGGATCGGGAGCGCCGAGGTCGTCTGGATCTGCAGCGTCGGCCGGGTCGCGAGCGCCGAGGCTGGATCGCGAGCGCCGGGGCTGGATCGCGATCGTCGGGGTCGTCTGGATCTACAGCGTCGGCTGGGTCGCGAGCGCCGGGATCGTCTGGATCTGCAGCGTCGGCCGGGTCGCGAGCGCCGGGGCTGGATCGCGAGCGCCGGGGTCGTCTTGATCTGCAGCGTCGGCCGGGTCGTGAGCGCCGAGGCTGGATCGCGAGCGCCGGGGCTGGATCGCGAGTGCCGAAGCTGGTTCGCGCGCTCTGGGAGATCTGAGATGAAGACCCTGAGGAACCTCTTTTTTTTCTTTTTTTTTCGCTGGAGATCTGAGATGAAGACCAGAGAGGAAATCGTTGGCTTAGATTTTCTGTGGTCTTCCGTGGAGGAAGCGAGTTTGCCGGTGGAGAGCTCGTGGTTGTTCTCGAGATCCCTCCTTCTAGCGCCAAAATGTTGTCGCCGTTTTTGGGACAACGATTCAGGGGCCACATGCGGTTAGACCCAAGGCCGGACCGAGTGGCCTCGCCTGAGCTCGAGCGTGTCGGGCTAAGTATCCCGAGTCTTCCCTTGGTTGTCGGTGGTGTATAAGCTCGTCCAAACACCTCCAAATGGGGAATCTGGAGGGTGAATGGGGGGTGTGACCGCGCCAAGGGTTGGCTGCCTACGTACCCTTTAGTCGGGATCAGGTCATGACGTAGTTCAGAGGCCAAAGATGAGGAAACGAGTGAAGTCTGAGTTCTACAGCGTTTCTGGACTCAAAAATGGATTGCCTGGAGAAGGTGAGAGGCACCTGTATTTATAGGCAACCAAGAGGCATTAGGGCAACCCCTTGGCATTAGGCCCAGGAGGCCGAGCGGATGCATTGGGCCCAGGAGGCCGAGCGGAGGTTGGGCCCAGGCCGGAGTCGAGCTCGTCAGGCCGAGGTCGGGCTGAGGTCGACCCGAGGCCGAGGTCGAGCTGAGGCCGAGGTCGAGCTCGCCAGGCCGAGGTCGAGCTGAGGCCGAGGTCGAGCTGAGGCCGGGGTCGAGCTCGTCAGGCCGATCTTTGGCCCCTTGGCCATGGGACCCCGCGGGCGCCGTCGACCCGGAACGGACCGACAACAAGGCTCAACTCATGGGCCTGAGATTCGACTCAAGGAGTTGAGATTTGACTCGAGGAATATTCAATGCTGTCTATTTGAGGACGTCAGAGTCGAATCGAGGACTTGCTTTAGAGTCATCACGAGGGTTTAATCCTAACCTCGTGGACTTGAGACTCGACTCAAGGAATTGAGCATCGACCCAAGGAGTTTTTCTTCGAGTCTACTCGAGGATGTCAAAATCGACTCGAGGACTTGTGAAGAGTCAACACAAGGACTTGAGAGTCAACTCGCGGACTCAAGACTCAGCTCGAGGAATTGAGCTTCAACCCGAGGAATCTTTCTTGGAGTCTACTCAACGATGTCAAAATCGACTCGATGACTTGTGAATAGTAACACGAGGACACGAGTGTCAACTCGTGGACTTGAGACTCGACTCGAGGAATTGAGCGTTAACTCGAGGAATCTTGTTCGGAGTCAACACGAGAACATGAGAGTCAAGTCATGCACTTTTCTTGGAGTCGACACGAGGACTTGTCAGCCAACTCGTGGACTTGAAACTCGAATCAAGGAGTTGAGCATCGACTCAAAGAATCTTTTGTAGGGTCGACACGAAGATTTATCAGTCAACCCACGGACTAGAGAGTTGACTTGAGGATATGAGAGCCTACTCGAGGAGTCTTTATCGCACTACTACAAATTTTATTTTTTGGTGCGGAAGGGTAACCGATGCAACATGTCGCACCTAAATGGGCATTGGGTGCAATATATCGCACCAAATACCTTTCCAGAAAACCAAAAGTTTTGCTCATTTTAAGTGGTATTGGTTGGGACATGTCGCACCTGTTAGTATTAGGTTAAAATTATAAACTACCGGTATTTCTTCTTCTTCTTCTTCTTCTTCTTCTTCTTCTTCTTCTTCTTCTTCACATAGCCTCTCTCTCATTCTCTCTCTCTCTCTCATTCTCTCTCTCTCTCTCTCTCTCTCTATATATATATATATATATATATACATATCAAGTTGTTGTGATATTTATGTACTGTTATAGATTAAGTTGTTGTGATAATTATGTATTGTTATGTTTCATGTATTCAGGTATCCCATGCTCACATCCCATTCGTTGCATATGGAAAAAAGCAAGAGGACCCAATTAGATACGTCTCCGATTGGTACTACAAAGAATGTCACACACAAACATATGTGAACATGATAAATCCAATCAATCCTACTGCTCAGTTGCCTAAAACTATATTGACATCTATCTGAATTTGTGGACTTGAAGACGTTTCTTTGGAAATTCTTTGATTTTGGCCGAAAATTGAAAAACTGGGGTTTATGGTAAGAAATTTGGGGCTTTTTGGATTCTGAGAATTGTTGATGTTTGTTGTTTTGATTTTGTGCTTGAAACTGTGTTTGAGACTAGTTATGTTTGGATGTTTGGACGATTTGGTTTTCAAATTTGATTTGGCCATATGATGTTGTTTTGGCCGTGTGAAACATTGAGGTTTGATATGGGAAATTATGATTTTGAATGTTTGTTGTGCTGTTGTTGATTCTAAGGTTGTTATTGTTGATGGTTTGAATAAGATGAGTGGTTCATTTTAGTTCAATGATGATTCGGATATGTGTTATGGCTTGTTGGCTCATGATGGTTCGGCCGAGAGTTTTGTTGTGTGTTTGGATGAATTATTGACATGTTTCTGTGAGTTTTGGCTGATGGTGGTTTGTTTGAAATTGGTCATTTGTGTTACTCTTGGACTGTCAATATGGCTCTTGTGAATTGGCTGAAGTTTTGAAACTCGGTCGAACGAGTGAGGTGAACACCGAATCTGAGAATTATGTTATGTTTGTCTTGACTTGAGAATTAGTTTGATTTGGTTGTTTCATTATCGGTTTTACTTAGGAATTCTTATTTGATTGAGAATTGGTTCGATGATTGTCGGAATCTCGGAAATCTCTCGGATCTCGAAGTGAGATCGAGAATTCGGATTTTAGGATTCGAGTTTGGAACTAGTATTATGATTTGACTCGATGCTCGTTCTCTGAATTTTGCAGATCGAGTCGGGATGAGCAAGTGCCGACGTAATCGAAAGCATCGAAGCCGAAAAATATAAAGATCAGAAAAGAGTTGATCCCGGTCTAACTCGTGAGTCATGTTAATCGCTTTGTAGCGTTTATAACTCTTGAGTTAGATCATCGATCTAACTATTTGGATTTATGTTAAATAATTGTGAATTATTTAATTAAAAGATGTTCGAGAATTTAATTTCAGTTTATTAGTTTAGAATTCTCGGTTTGTATGATTTCGGATTAATTATTTATTTGAGACTCGATAAAAATAATTATTGGATTTTATTTCGTACTATTTCTTCGGTACGAACACGTATGGGTCTTAAATAATGTTAATTTCCGAAAGACCAGAAAATGAATAAATTAAATTCTCGAACCCTGAACTGACTTGCAACGAATCCAAAGAACGAACCTTAATCTCTTCAACATTTTCGAATCGAATAACTAACGGAATCTTAACTTTGGATTCTAGTTATCTCGACGCTGCAGGATGTATCATATAGTCTCGAGTAGCGTGTGAAGCGAGGCAACTCCTCAAGTCAACAAGTTCTCCGGTGAACTATTCCGGGTAAGTGCGGAGACCTAAGTCAACTACATACCAAGAGAATAACTCTGTTTACGTACATTTTTACGTGTTAGTAAACAAGAGTAGGTGAAAGCCTTGAAAACGAATCATCTCAAAGATTAAGACTTCGGCCGCTTTTCTTTAAAACTTAGCTTGGGTTCGTCCGATAAGTTCAAACATAGACTTGTGAAACCAGCCTCTGCTACATGATATAATCATCCCTTAAGTTTTGTGCTTGACCTGTTAGAACGGGGGGACAGGAGAGCTGTGATTAACTATCGGATTCGAATCGAGGGTAGAAGTACCGGGAGTCACGTCTCGAGTCTTCAACTTAAAACATTAACGAGCATGAAAGGGAAATGATATTTCTTTCGAGATTTATCCCGAGTTGTTCTCATGTAAGTAGCATAGGTGTGTACTCTGAGTGCTGCAGAGTACCCAAACAATAATGAACTATTGTCAGTGGTACCTACAAGTCATTGAGTTCTATTGAGGACTGTTGTCGGCCCGTCTAGGGCCGACGAGAACAAAGGCATCTCTTCGACCCACGTGGCTGGTGCGAGGTCTTGAGCGGCGAAACCCTGACTTAACCAGGGGCCGGCCCAAACCAATGGCCAAGTCAAATGCCTTGCCCAGCAATGGGCCGAGTCAATGGCTCACTCGGCCATTGGCCGGGTCAATGGCTCACTCGGCCATTGGGCAGTTCACTCGGACAATGGCCGAGTGAACCCTCCAGCCACCAAGGCAGTTCACTCGGCCATTGGCCGAGTGAACCTTCCAGCAGTTCACTCGGCCAATGGCCGAGTGAACCTTCCAGCCGCCCAGGCAGTTCACTCGGCCATTGGCCGAGTGAACCTTCCAGCAGTTCACTCGACCAATGGCCGAGTGAACCCTTCAGCCGGCCATGCAGTTCACTCGGCCATTGGCCGAGTGAACCTTCCAGCAGTTCACTCGGCCAATGGCCGAGTGAACCCTTCAGTCGGCCTTGCAGTTCACTCGGCCAATGGCCGAGTGAACCTTCCAGCAGTTCACTCGGCCAATGGCCGAGTGAACCTTCATCCGGCCGAGACTCCTCACTCGGCCATTGGCCGACCCAACCCTTCAGCCGGCCAATGGCCGACCCAAGCTTGCTCACTCGGCCAAGGGTTCTTCAAACCACCCCTTGGCTGCCTATAAATACAGGGGCCGCTCCCCTAGTCCAGGTAATCCATTCTTGAGTACTGAAACGATGTCGAACTCGTACCTCGCTCGTTTCTCTCAAGTCTCGGCCTCTAAACACCCCTAAAACCTCTATACTCCACCTCAATCCCACTAATGTTGAGCGTCGGAGAGGTAAACAGGGGCACCCCCCCTGTTTCCCCTTTGTAGTTCACAATCTCTTGCTTGCTTTTCAGGTATCGAGACGAGATGAGCTTCATCCACAGCTAAGGGACGACTTGGGATACCAAGTCCGACACGCTCGAGCCGGAGTGAGACCACTTGGTCCGGCCTTGGGTCTAACCACTCTGGGCTCCTAAATTGTTGTCCGAAAATCAGCGTCAACATTTTGGCGCTAGAAGGAGGGGACCACCGACCTTGGCACGCTCTCCCTTCCATTCCACATTTTCACCACTCCTACGACTCTCGAGAGATGAGTCACTTACCCACTACCTCCGCGGGTACACGAGCGACGAGCTCGAGGTACGGTCTCCGACTCCTCGCACACCGTCTTGAAGGGCAACCTCGCGATAGCGAGAGCCAGCCCCAAGACCCGGTGAACGACCCCGAGGCCGAGCTCCGAGAGGACACGGCCCGGCGGCTCGCGGAGCTCCATGACCGTCCCGGCGTTGACGGCTCCCTCATCACCAATCTCCTCGGCTACGACGTCGAGGATCGATCCGCTCAAGACGACTCCGACCCCGAATACGTGGGGGAGTCAAGGACCAACGAGGCCACCCCTAGCCACGCTCAAGCACGACCCGAGAGGGCCAATGGTGCGTTGGCCGATCCTTTGCACCCGGCGCGACGACAGGCACGGTCACAGTCCCGGGGACTCGCCCCCTCAGTTTCAAGAGGTGGCCGGACACGGCCCCTCTCCGAGGAGAGAGCGACTCTAGTTGACGATGGGGCCGATAGCTGAAGCGCTCGCCGGACGGCCCGACCAAGGGCGACCTCGCCTCGCCACGCACCTAGCGCGGACCTTAGAGAACACTTGACGGCGCAAAGAAACTCCCGAGCGGAGGATCTCCGCCAAAGGCTCAATTCTCGGCGAGACGTGCTACCCGCCGCAACTCTCGGCCGACCTCAGGCCACTGTCGTGGACCAAGCGTCCAACGAACGCCAACCGGTGACCCCCGTGGCCCCGACAATCGGCCCTGCCAACGGGCTTGATATGGTCACGATGATTCAGAGCCTCCAAAACCAAATCATCGAGATGAGGGAGTCGGGGAGGCAGAGATCATATAGGGGGATCGAGGAATCATACTCTCCCTTCGCCGCACAAATCCTCGCGCAGCCTTGCGTGGGGAACTTAAAATTGCCGTCCATCCCTCCCTATGATGGACGGACTGACCCGAACTTCCACATCCAACATTACGAGACGTGGATGACAATGCAAGGACAGACGGACGCCACCCTCTGTCAGGCCTTCAGCCTGACCCTCACAGGGTCAGGATTTGAGTGGTTCCGAAGCCTAAGGCCGGGAAGCATCTCGTCTTTCCGGGCCTTGCGAGAGGTTTTCCTTGCTCGATTCGCCACCCTCGTGGCGCAAAAGAAGTCAAAGACCCACCTCCTCTCCATCCGACAAGGGAGAGACGAGACACTGAGACAATACCTCGCCCGCTTCACCGAGGAGTCTCACAAAGTCGAAGGGTTCGACGATAAGGACGCCATCACGGCGATCACCGAGGGAGTTCGCACAAGCGACTTCCTCAAGTCCATTGTTGGGCAAGTCCCGCGAGACATGGCGGAGCTGATGACGAGAGCCCGCGCGTATATGGGAATCAAAGACTATCTCGATGGTCGAGACGGCCGGAAGTCAGAAGGACAAGGTAGTCGCAGCCGCGACGACCAAGACGAAGATCGTCCCGACCCTCGAAGGAAGAGGCACAAGGGAGGCCAGGCCCCTAACGATCGCTCCCTCCTCGGGCCGAGATCGTCACACGTTGGTAGCTTCCGAGCGTAACCGACGTTCACCCCTCTGAACACCCCGCAGGAGCGGATCCTAGCTCTGCACCGCGACAAGCTAGGAAGTCCGGCTCCTCTCGCAAAGGATCCCGCGAAGAGGGATCGAAACAAGTTCTGTGAGTACCACCAGGATCACGGGCATCTGACGTCCGAGTGTAATCATCTCAGGCGTCAGATCGAGGCCCTGATTCAAGACGGGAAATTAAAAGAGTATGTTGTGAGAACAGTCGGGGCGGCCGCGGTGCACGTAGAGCACCCGCGGCAAGAAAGGAGGGGTCCGGCGACTGCGACCATCACAGACCAAATGGCGAACCAAGGACCGGGGAACTCACAATTGCACATTGTGGGCTCGATCATGGGCGGCCCGGAGTTCGGAGACTCGAGCACGCAAAGGAAGAAATACGTGCGCGAAGTTTCCCAAGGGAAAATAGCGCACTACATCAACCACACGTACGAGGCTCCTCCTCCAGCCCCGTTCGAGTCCATGTTCTTCACCGGCCAAGAGGCAGTGCGTGTGCTCCACCCGCACAATGACGCGATAGTCGTCTCCGCACCGGTCGCCAACAACCTCGTCCGAAGAATCCTAATCGACAATGGGAGCTCCGCCGACATAATCTTCAAATCGGCGCTGGACAGAATGAAGCTATCCGGAATGGGACCAACCCCGGTCTCGACCCCACTCTTCGGCTTCTCCGGGGAGAGGGTCATGACGGAGGGAACCATCGACCTCCCGGTCACCTTCGGAACACTGGGGGGCTCGAGGTCACTCGCATCGTATCCTTCCTAGTTGTGGACCAGCCCTCGGCATACAACATCATCATCGGCCGCCCGACTCTCAACCGGCTGAAGGCCATAACGTCCACCTATCACCTGATGATGAAGCTCCCGACTGAGAAGGGGATTGCCGTCATGTTGGGAGACCAGTTGATGGCGAGGATGTGCTACATCCAAGGCGTGGACGGGAAAGGGAAGGAAAAGATGGTGAGCGCCATCCTCTAGCTCGGTCAAGCTGCAGAAGCTGGCACTGCGGTGGAAGCCCGCTCTCGTTTCTCATTATGTCATTTTATTTCCGGTTTTAAGACAATCTCGAATTTCAATAAGGCCAATGGCCTAGGGATGTAATTTTTGACTATTTCTACATGGTAATTAGATTACATTTCACCTCAAAGTCTTTATCTTGTTGCATTTTAATTTCTAGTCTCCTCTACGAGTACACGAGAAACTCGGGGGGCTAATGGGAAACAATGCTCAACGAAACTAGAGCTCGCTCGCTCAACAAAAAAAAAACAACTCAAAAGCAAAAACAAAAATATAACAAAGTCTCAAGGGGCCGATGGTTAGGCCGGAGGTCCCAAGGAAAGACTTATCACGTAACTCCTCGTGCAGGCTCTACATGAGTCCTCGAGTTGAGTCCGAGTCCATGAGTTGACTAATACTCCTCGTGTCGACTCTCCACGTAACCCCTCGAGATGAGTCCATTCCTCGAGTCAAGTTCGAATCCACGAGTCGACCGATACTCCTCGTGCCGATTCTTCGCGTAACTCCTCGTGCAGACTCCACATGAGTCCTCGAGTTGAGTAACGGATCCGCGCTCGCCGCCCAGCTCGTGAGCCGAATGGCAGCAAGTTTCAAATGGGTTTCAAAGGCTCGCGCCCGCCGGACGTATCTGGTCTAGCCAGCGTCCACGGAAAACCCGGTCGCACAAACGTGACACCAAGCCCCCCCCCCCCCGAGGCCAAAGCCGTGCTAATCGATCACGCCTTCATTGGCGGATCGAGAAAATAAGCCACGCACAATAAAGTCGTGCTAATCGATCACGCCTTCATTGGTGGGTCGAGAAAATAAGCCACGCACAATAAAGTCGTGCTAATCGATCACACCTTCATTGGTGGGTCGAGAAAATAAGCCACGCACAATAAAGTCGTGCTAATCGATCACGCCTTCATTGGTGGGTCGAGAAAATAAGCCACGCACAATAAAGTCGTGCTAATCCATCACGCCTTCATTGGTGGGTCGAGAAAATAAGCCACGCACAATAAAGTCGTGCTAATCGATCACACCTTCATTGGTTGGTCGAGAAAATAAGCCACGCACAATAAAGTCGTGCTAATCGATCACGCCTTCATTGGTGGGTCGAGAAAATAAGCCACGCACAATAAAGTCGTGCTAATCGATCACGCCTTCATTGGTGGGTCGAGAAAATAAGCCACGCACAATAAAGTCGTGCTAATCGATCACGCCTTCATTGGTGGGTCGAGAAAATAAGCCACGCACAATAAAGTCGTGCTAATCGATCACGCCTTCATTGGTTGGTCGAGAAAATAAGCCGCGCACAATAAAGTCGTGCTAATCGATCACGCCTTCATTGGTGGGTCGAGAAAATAAGCCACGCACAATAAAGTCGTGCTAATCAATCACGCCTTCATTGGTGGGTCGAGAAAATAAGCCGCGCACAATAAAGTCGTGCTAATCGATCACGCCTTCATTGGTGGGTCGAGAAAATAAGCCACGCACAATAAAGTCGTGCTAATCGATCATGCCTTCATTGGTAGGTCGAGAAAATAAGCTGCGCACAATAAAGTCGTGCTAATCGATCACGCCTTCATTGGTAGGTCGAGAAAATAAGCCGCGCACAATAAAGTCGTGCAAATCGATCACGCCTTCATTGGTAGGTCGAGAAAATAAGCCACGCACAATAAAGTCGTGCTAATCGATCACGTCTTCATTGGTAGGTCGAGAAAATAAGCCACGCACAATAAAACTGTGCAAATCGATCACGCCTTTATTGGTAGGTCGAGAAAGTAAGCCACGCACAATCGACTCAAAACAATAAGTCATCCCTCGCGACGCACGGAGGCCGTCCCGCGTGACGCACATAAGTCGTCCCTCGTGACGCACAAAGGCCGTCCCTCGCGACGCGCAAAGGCCGTTCCCCGTGACGCAAACCCGAGAGCATTCATCCCGCATCCGCATAAAAGCGTAGATTTTGAGTTTCCACTCGACCTACGCTCGACCGGAAACTCGGGGGGCTAATGTTGTCGGCCCGTCTAGGGCTGACGAGAACAAAGGCATCTCTTCGACCCACGTGGCTGGTGCGAGGTCTTGAGCGGCGAAACCCTGACTCAACCAGGGGCTGGCCCAAACCAATGGCCAAGTCAAATGCCTTGCCCAGCCATGGGCCGAGTCAATGGCTCACTCGGCCATTGGGCAGTTCACTCGGCCAATGGCCGAGTGAACCCTCCAGCCACCACGACAGTTCACTCGGCCATTGGCCGAGTGAACCTTCCAGCCGCCCAGTAGTTCACTCGGCCAATGGCCGAGTGAACCTTCCAGCCGCCCAGGCAGTTCACTCGGCCATTGGCCGAGTGAACCTTCCAGCAGTTCACTCGGCCAATGGCCGAGTGAACCCTTCAGCCGGCCATGCAGTTCACTCGACCATTGGCCGAGTGAACCTTCCAGCAGTTCACTCGGCCAATGGCCGAGTGAACCCTTCAGTCGGCCTTGCAGTTCACTCGGCCAATGGCCGAGTGAACCTTCATCCGGCCGAGACTCCTCACTCGGCCATTGGCCGACCCAACCCTTCAGCCGGCCAATGGCCGACCCAAGCTTGCTCACTCGGCCAAGGGTTCTTCAAACCACCCCTTGGCTGCCTATAAATACAGGGGCCGCTCCCCTAGTTCAGGTAATCCATTCTTGAGTACTGAAACGCTGTCGAACTCGTACCTCGCTCGTTTCTCTCAAGTCTCGGCCTCTAAACACCCCTAAAACCTCTATACTCCACCTCAATCCCACTAATGTTGAGCGTCGGAGAGGTAAACAGGGGCACCCCCCTGTTTCCCCTTTTTAGTTCACAATCTCTTGCTTGCTTTTCAGGTATCGAGACGAGGTGAGCTTCATCCACAGCTAAGGGACGACTTGGGATACCCAGTCCGACACGCTCGAGCCAGAGTGAGACCACTTGGTCCGGCCTTGGGTCTAACCACTCTGGGCTCCTAAATCGTTGTCCGAAAATCAGCGACAACAAGGACCATATCGGTGTGGATGGCGCTGAGTACTCAAATAGAGGCCCACTGAGTGCCACATACCCAATGAGGTTGTTTCTCGAAACGCGTGCTCATTGTTGCCTGGAGACCCTGACGGAGGCTCACCGAGTGCCCTGTGTGCATTAGGACTGCTTCGCAAAACGCAAGCCCATTGTCGACTGGAGACTCAAGCGGAGGCCCACTGAGTGCCCCGTGCTGCAGTGGGATGGTAATCGCGAATCGAGAGCTCAACGCTGGAAAAGCTCAGCCGCGGCGACGTCACGATGAAGATGGTATCACTAGTGGATCCCAGACAAACGTTAAAACTCTTAGACCACTAGACAACTTCTAATCGAAGTCTAAGGCTGGTCTCTTGTCGTTCCGAAGGTTATAGCGGGGGATGTGTGTAGCCTTGCGGACAACAAGTACTTGTTAGAGTGTGCACACATTAGACATGCTCTAGAACTAGTTAGATCTGCATCATGCATTCTTATGTGCTTGTTTGTACGTCACATGATATCACATGGCATTAGTCGTTTTTCCTTCTAAGTTAGACTCCCACTTACTGAGTCAATCGACTCATAGTTTTATGACCATTGGTAATGTAGAGAAGGGCAAGGCAGCGATGTAAATAAGAAAGTTGAAGACTGAGACCGGACGTGTATCTCTTGACCTATGGGCTAATGGGAACTCACCCGGGATCAACCTCTTCTATAATAGTATCTTATTGAACCCGTTCTGTGATCTACGCTCCTAAACTATCTCCTGTTAATATATGTAAAACTAGGAGCCTGTATCTATATAAAAGAGTCGTTGTGAGACTTGAAGTTCAAATTGAGAAAAACGAAAAATTTCCCCGGGTTTTTCATATAACCGCTTTTGATAGTTATGTATTATCGTACTTAAATTATGTTTAATAAAAGTATTTATGGTTATTATGTTTATTTATTTATGCATATGTTTGATATTATCTATGATGTTGTGATTATATGATATGCGACTTGACTGACGTCACGGCTCGTGAGCCAACGGGAGCTCGCGGGTCGTGACAAAAGGACAATATCTTATTTTCTTATTTAATGGAGAGAGAATATCTCTACCATTATTATTACAAAAAATTGGCTACGTAAGCCACCTAAACTATAGGAATTGTAAATTAGCCAACCTTTGGTAAATACTTTGTAAATAGCCAACTTGCATACGTGGCAGCCTATTAACTACCTTTTATTTTACATGTTTGGCTGGATTAAGTAAGTCTTTTATTAATCTGTTAATAAGTTAACTCGGCTATTTACAAGAAATTAACGAAATGTGGGTTGTATCTCAATTCACTATAACCGTGTAGCTATATAACTTAATAACCCTTATTATTATCTCTCTTATTTAATTACTTACCACAAGTCTGCAACTAATTAATGAGAGAATATTGAGTAATTAATACTCTAATGCAGGCGCCCAACATAGTGCTATTGGGTCTAGGAATTTTAAATTTTACAGTGTCCAGGAGGCCCAAATTAAAATTCAATTACTTATTTACTTGATCCAACAATAAATAATTAATTTCATAATAAATATTTAATTCGTCAAATAGACAAATTTCCGAATGAATGCAGCTAAACAATTTACAGCTGTGAGATTGTAATAATAATATTTATTAGTACCAGAGAGTTCTTATTCGTCTTTATCAGAGCAGAATCGGGGACTATGGACCTAGTAATAGAAGCTTAACAAATCCAATGAAAAAGGCGAAAAAGTTTTTTCTCTTTTTCCATCGATTCGTCTAATCTTGGTCAAATATTCCACTATGTAAGCCAAGAATGAACCCTCCTTTATATTGGAATTATATTTACTCATCGGACGAGTGTCCACTGATCTACTAAGTTCGTGATCAAGATTCTCCAGGTTCAACCCATATCGAGAAATGTTAATTATTCCACTGTACCTTTCATGATACATATATACCCTAAGCACTGTTGCTTCCCCAGCGAAAGATTCTTCCGAACGTACATACTTTGGAAGTGTCGGGAATCTATCAGTTCTGGAATCAACCCTTAGGTGAGTGAACATTAACCTTCTTTCTGGAAGGCTGGATTTCGTATCTGTCAATCACTTCCCACTCGAATTAAGTTCCGAAACTCCAAAGACATAAGCTGTGATTAGCATGATATTAGCCTTTTAGAGAATTAGTCAAACAACGCGGTAACATGATTCAGTGTCCATGATCACTTTAGCGTTTAGATCAAGTCTCACTGTGACCATCGATCCACACCTTCCACCACTACAGCGATATCTCGGTAATCCTCTCGATCCCTCACTCTCTCTGTCTCTAACCATCGTTGTCCATCTACGAGCAACATCCGAGTCAAGAGGACCGGCGAGTCTGCTACAGCATCCTCAAAAGATACGGCATGGAGGTCGTGATCAACGAGCTCAAGAAGTTCCGCCACAACGACCACGTGTTCCAGAAGACCTCTCGAAGTGTGTGATCCGCGTCTGGAAGCCGAGATCCTCCCTGCCCACCCGCATCGAGCTCCTCAGCCAGCGGTACTAGCGTCGAGCTCCACCATTTCATTCTGCATCGTAGCTCCCCGTTGCGTCGAGCCCGTCGCCCCGCAGCCCCGTCGGTGAAGGTTAGTCGTTATTTAAGTTAATTAAGTTATTTTATTAGTTAGTTTAGTAATTATTTAGTTAAGTTAGGTACTTATTGTTGGAATTGATCTAGGGTTTAAGAAAAAGATTAAACGCTTCGGGAAGCGGCGGAATTTTAAAAAATTTCTTTTCAAGTAAAAACAGTTTTTACTAACCTAGACAAAGAGCAAGTACATGTAATTAAAAACTAATATGAGCTAAGAAGTTTACTAACCTTTCTTGAAGCCTGAACTTTGAAGAAGCTTTTGGAAAGTTTGCAACGCTCGTCTCCCCTCGCAGCACGTCTCTCTTTCTTTCCTCGGCACCTCGAGCAACCACGAAAGTTTCTATCACTAAATCACTCGAAATAAAGGAATTAGTGAGTGGGCACTTTTAAACACTACGACTTAAGAACGAGTCTTGAAGTCGCAGAGCTAAACACTAGGTCGAGTGAGGACCTAGGTGCCAAAACAAGAATAATCGAAAATAAACTAGAGAGAGAGAGGAATTTCGGCCACAAGTTCTAGAGAGAGAGTCTCTCAAATCTCTTAAACTTGGATGAATGAAAAGTGAGGAAATGAGGCTCCTATTTATAGGAGAGGTCTCACATTCTATAAGGTAGTTTCCTCTTCTATAGAATATCACATATTCATGAGCCAATTACCTCTTTTCCCACTTGAGATGCTCGGCCAACATAGGCTTCAATAAGCCTTGGATTTGTTTCCTATTTTGTTCCAAGCCTTGCTTTGTCTCTCTTGGCCGAAGTTATGCTTTCCTTCTAGAGGAAATTTGTTTCCTCTTTTTCTTTTGGCAAGTATCTTGATACATTTATGCACAAAATAAACTCTCTTTCCTTGGGTATTATGGGCGCCTATTCTCATCTAGAAGGAGCTTCTAGAAGCTTCTTCATTTGTTCATGACAACATGAGAAAAGACCATTAAGAATTTTCAATAAAATTCTTATGAAATGAAATTAATTCACAAGGCCCAATAATCAAGTTATGGCCGAGTGACATTAAGTCATCAAATGAACCTGTCAAAAAATTTATTGACATTCATTTCATCATATGTCTCAAAAGACAAAAATACCCTTTTGACTATTTTCGTTCTTGTTTTGACTTAGCTTCCAGTTTAACTATTCCTATCGATGTGATTCGTGACAGTGACCTCATGGACCCAAATGAACAAAGCTTGAGCTAAACACTTGGACTCAAAAGTTCACAAACCTTTTCCAAGTTTAGCTTAATGTCAACTGACTCCACTAAAGAGCTGACACTGAAAATCTCTCGGTTCAAATGAATTTGTTTTCTACTCGAGAATTCGACCTAATTATGATGAGCGGATCCACTGAATATTATCTATGTTTACCCTTCATGAATGTCATCAGCTAGTCGGGATTTACTAAATTACCATTTTACCCTTCTAGCTGTTATTTCCTCAACTCCTTTGTCGCTTGTGAATAAGTTAGAAACAATGTATTGACGAGGAGCTAACAAGTCACATTGTTTCATCCAAAAGAGTCAGGACTCAATTTGGACACTGGCCAGTTCATTTATTCACACTCCAAGGAACAAAGCATGAGGTAACATACATTGCATTTCAGCAATCTTGTACATGAATTCCATATCTATGAGAACTTCACAAAGTTACTCATGACATACTCACAACTTAGTACTTCACCAATAGGCCTTGTTCGGAATCACATAGTGTGTCCGAACTTTGACTTTCTCAAATGAGAATACTAAGGTGTGTAATGGCATGTCTCATTTCAGGATTAAGGTAAGCATGATGCAATTCATACATTGTGACTTCAAGACACAAGAGGTTAAATGGTTTGCTTTTATATTGTCTCTAGAAGTGCACTGGTCAATTCAGTACCTTCGGAAGATACCTAGAAAAACTATAGAGTCTCCAACTCTCAATGCCTCATAACCAGACATCATAGATTCTTCTAACAATCGTACTGAGGTCAATAGTCCTTTGACCCTAAGATTGCGAATATATCGTTTTAAGCAAACTACGAAGAGTTTGTTCATGCAAATCTACATTTGTCTCTTCGTAAGTTGTTAAGTTTGTTTATGGACTAAAAGACTAAGGTTTTATCATAAAGCTTCAAACAAAGAAAGAATGAATGAACGTTTCAACTTTATTAATGAATGAATAGGCAATTACAAGCAAGAGTCTTCATGAGACTTTATTACATCAAATGTACAAAATAAAGACTACAACTCTTCTTGTGGGCACCATTGACAACACTTATTTAAGTTAGTTATTTGCGTAAATAAATTTGTTAATTTTTTATTTAGGTAATTATTTCACATGTTAATTAATTGCTAATTGGTTATTAAATTAATAAATTTGTTAATAAGATTTGTTAATTTATTTAAACAATTATATTTGTATTTAATTTAATTAATTTTTTTTAATTTGTAGATAATTAATTTTAATAACTTAAAGAGATATTGAAATTTTTATAAATTAATTAGGTAATTTATAATCAATTATTTTAATTTAATAATTATAATTGTAAAATTAACTTGTTTAAATTTATTGATTTAGATTGTTGTAATATCGATGTAACCGAGCCACTGAGGCTTGATTTAGGGTTTAGTTGTTCAATAGGATAGTTCTAGTTGGTATATATATATATATATATGCTTTTATATGAAATTGCAGGTTTTGGGTTTGTTGATAGTTTAGGGAAAACTCTGCCGAAATTTCGGTAGACACTTTAATCAAATATTCTAAGATATCTATTTTTTCCGATCATCGTAATTATCCCACATCAAACTTCAAAAATAATATCCATTCTCAATCTCGTTATCATATATCACCCATATTTTTTCTAATAATATTTGATTCCCAACATTCAACGTTATGTCAAATCCAAGTAGATATTGGATTACTGAGAATAACCTAATGAGTCTTCAGTATCAATCTAGCGTGAATGAGTTTATCCGTATGGCACGTTTCCAACTTAATAGTGATGACAAAGTCAAGTGTCCTTGTCGTAGTTGCAACAACGCAATTGCTCAATAGATAAGAGTTGTTCGGGTGCATCTTTTATCCAAGGGATTCACTCCGTACTACACTTAGTGGTATCACCGCGACAAGCCACGACATGCCATCATTCCTGTAGAAGAAGCAATCCAGTGCTCGGGTCCAGGGTTGGATTGGAAACGACTAACTACGGCAACGGCGAAACAGATGTCAGGTCTAGTGCAAAGCATAGCATACATGAGGCTTCCTACGGCAGAGGCGTAAGGAATCTTCCTCATGTCTTCAATCTCTTGTGCAGTCTTGGGAAACTGTGTTGTCAATGGTGCCCACAAGAAGAGTAGTAGTGTCTATTGATGTACATTTGATGTCATATAGTCTTACGAAGACTCTTGCTTGTAATTGCTTATTCATTAATAAAGTTGAAACGTTCATTCATTCTTTCTTTGTTTGAAGCTTTATGATAAAACCTTAGTCTTTTAGTCCATAAACAAACTTAACAACTTACGAAGAGACAAATGTAGATTTGCATGAACAAACTCTTCGTAGTTTGCTTAAAACGATATATTCGCAATCTTAGGGTCAAAGGACTATTGACCTCAGTATGATTGTTAGAAGAATCTATGATGTCTGGTTATGAGGCATTGAGAGTTGGGGACTCTATAGTTCTTCTAGGTATCTTCCGAAGGTACTGAATTGACCAGTGCACTTCTAGAGACAAGATAAGAAAAAACCATTTCACCTCTTATGTCTCGAAGTCACTACGTATGAATTGCATCATGCTTACCTTAATCCTGAAATGAGACATGCCATTTCACACCTTAGTATTCTCATTTGAGAAAGTCAAAGTTCGGACTCACTATGTGATTCCGAACAAGGCCTATTGGTGAAGTACTAAGTTGTGAGTCTGTCATGAGTAACTTTGTGAAGTTCTCATAGATATGGAATTCATGTACAAGATTGCTGAAATGCAATGTATGTCACCTCATGCTTTGTTCCTTGGAGTGTGAATAAATGAACTGGCCAGTGTCCAAATTGAGTCCTGACTCTTTTGGATGAAACAATGTGACTTGTTAGCTCCTCGTCAATACATTATTTCTAACTTATTCACAAGCGACAAAGGAGTTGAGGAAATAACAGCTAGAAGGGTAAACATAGATAATATTCAGTGGATCCGCTCATCATAATTAGGTCGAATTCTTGAGTAGAAAATAAATTCATTTGAACCGAGAGATTTTCAGTGTCAGCTCTTTAGTGGAGTCAGTTGACATTAAGCTAAACTTGGAAAAGGTTTGTGAACTTTTGAGTCCAAGTGTTTAGCTAAAGCTTTGTTCATTTGGGTCCATGAGGTCACTGTCACGAATCACATCGATAGGAATAGTTAAACTGGAAGCTAAGTCAAAATAAGAACGAAAATAGTTAAAATGGTATTTTTGTCTTTTGAGACATATGATGAAATGAATGTCAATAAATTTTTTGACAAGTTCATTTGATGACTTAATGTTACTCGACCATAACTTGATTATTGGGCCTTGTGAATTAATTTCATTTCATAAGAATTTTATTGAAAATTCTTAATGGGCCTTTTTCATGTTGTCATGAACAAATGGAAAAGCTTCTAGAAGCCTTTTCTAGAAGGCCTTGGGCGCCCAACCCTAAGAAAGAAAGGGAGTTTATTTTGTGAATAAATGTATTTAGATACTTGCCAAAATAAAAAAAAAAAGAGGAAACAAATTTGCATGTAGATGCACTAGGGTAATCGGCCATGTTGAGAGAAAAGGCAAGCCATGAACAAAATTGGAAACAAATCAAGGCTTCTAGAAGCCTTGTTTGGCCGAGTTTCTCAAGTAGGAAAGAGGCAATATTTGCTCATGAATATGTGATATTCTATAGAAGAGGAAACTACCTTATTGAAGGTAAAGCCTCTCCTATAAATAGGAGCCTCATTTCCTCACATTTCATTCATCCAAGTTTAAGAGATTTGAGAGACTCTCTCTCTAGAACTTGTGGCCGAAAATCCTCTCTCTCTCTCTCTAGTTTATTTTCGATTTTTCTTGCTTTGGCACCTAGGTCCTCACTCGACCTAGTGTTTAGCTCTGCGACTTCGAGACTCGTTCTTAAGTCGTAGTGTTTAAAAGTGCCAACTCACTGATTCCTTCTTTTCGAGTGATTTAGTGATAGAAACTTTCGTGGTTGCTCGAGGTGCCGAGGAAGGAAAGAGAGACGTGCTGCGAGGGGAGACGAGCGTTGCAAACTTTCCACAAGCTTCTTCAAAGTTCAAGCTTCAAGAAAGGTTAGTAAACTTCTAGCTCATATTAGTTTTTAATTACATGTACTTGCACTTGTCTAGGTTAGTAAAAACTGTTTTACTTATAAAAGAAAATTTTTAAAATTCCGCCGCTTACCGAAGCGTTAATTATTTTCTCAAACCCTAGATCGATTCCAACAAATGGTATCAGAGCTATGGTCAAAGATTAGCATGTACATGTATTTAAAAATATGAGCTTGAAAATCGTTTTCGAAAGTTTACTAATTTTGTGACAAGTTAGAATTGTAATCTTAGATTTTTTTTAATTTAATGCTCTTGTCTTTAAATTAAAAAGCATGTTGATTTTCTATGAGTTTGGGATGTTTTTAAAACACATTAGAATCAGTTCTAAAAGTTTTTAATTTTTTATATTGAAAAACGTGTTTTAAAGGTTTGAGAAATTTCGGTAAATTTTGTGACTAGTTACTTTGTCTTTCTAGTTTCTTTTATTTACCGTATTCGTTTTATGCTTGTTGTTATTTCTTTTATTCTATGTTATTACTCTGCTAATAAAACACAAATAAAAGCTTTAAACAACATCTTAAAACGTTCCGTTACACTTGATTCTTTTTCGCACCTAAAAAGGACCAAAGTTTTAATTTTTTTTCTTTTTCTTCGAGCTGGAGTAAACCCGCATTAAAAGTGGCATAACTCTCTTCTCAGAAATCTAAATTTAATGATTCTTGAATCAAATTAAAGCGCTTCCTGTCCTCTGTCCAATGCCACCGGTTTCGGCTGAAAAGGACATCGGAGCCGCCAGATATGGCGATTTTACTCCGAGGTGCGCGGCTGTGTGAAACTCCAGTTTTTTAGAAATCCGGATTTTCAAATCCCACTACCATGAGTTATAGAACTCTAATGAGAAAATTTTCTTGAGCAAAATTGTTTTTCATATGATTATAAACATGATGTGTAAAGATTAAAAGTTTTGATTTTTGAAAGATTAATTGAAATTGAGCTTTTACAAAACTAGTTTGAATTTTGAAAAACCGTTTTCACTTTCAAACTTGAAAAATATTTTGTCATCCAAATCAAATAAGTTTTCAAAATGTTTTCAAAACTATATCTATATCACATATGTTTAAAATCTATATGCTCTTGAAAATTTGAGTGGGAGGTCTCCTTGTAGACAAGCCGAAAAATAAAAAGATGTGTAATCTCAAACTTTCAAGTGTTCGAGTGAGTTGAAGTTCACACTTCCCTCACGCACTTTCCCGAAATAGAAAATAGGAAAAGATCGAGTATGTCCCTTGTGCCTTTATGCACTAATACTGCTCTGAACATGTCGATCTAGGATTCTCTTCTTGTTGTCCGCTCTGTCGCTCTCTAACTAGGAAATTTGTTTCCGAACTTAAAAGAGTCGATGAACCAACTCCAAAAACTAAGTGGGAGGGTTATACTTGTTGTTTGTAACCCACGATCCCCAACACTAATGAAAAGTGCAAGTGTCGTCGGACTAAGAGTCACCCTCGTGGCCCTCTCTTAAATGAGAGTACTCAAGGGCGCTTTGCTCTGATCATTGCTCAATGAGCTACGTCCGAGAGTGAGACGATGATGACAAGGCCTCCCCTCGGCGGATTGTTTTTCAAAGTCAATCTTTTGGACTAAGTGGTTGGTTACACACTTAGACTCAATCCCTAGTAATCCTCCCTCGAGGCCCTGCGAAAGGATGTGAGTGATCAAACCAATTTACAAGGTGGCTAGTCAAAATTGATGTATTGACATCTTGGCTATGCATTAATGATGAGTCATTTACTTATGAAAGGAGACTCGTTGCGGCCTTCCCTCGAAGGAGTAAAGTGTCATTTCGTTCATAACACCTTTGGATTTTATAAAGTCTTAAACAAACTTAAATCCTAAACCAAAGACTAATCATAAACTTGTTTCAACTTATATAGGCTATATGCCTCTCAACTATCTCTCTATCTTTCTTTCCTCGATCAAACTCGAAAACGAAAACTACGTAGATTCGAAACGTAACCTCGACATAATACCTACCGTTAACAAGCACAAATGGGTACTCACCACCCCGTGTCCTCCTCTGACGAATGATGATTCAACTCAAGAGGACAATGACGCCTTAGCGGCCAGGCTTCGATCCGATGAGATTGTGAGGTGCTATATCTTGGCATCTATGAACAATATGCTGAAAGAGCAACATCGTGACATCGAGACTGCCGCTGACATGCTCTACAATCTCCTTGAGATGTTTGGAGGGCAAAGGCGTCAAACAAGGCTACAAGCAGTCCGACAGTTTATGAACTGTCATATGCAGGCTAGGACTCCTGTTGGAGACTTCATGATACTGATCATTAGTTTTCTGAATAAAATGGAAATCCTAGGATCTGAGATTGATGGGAAGAATATTATAGATATGATCTTAGAAACTCTCCCCGCATCTCTTGATACCTCCAAGATGAACTACTCCATTAACAAGCTAGAGTACACTGTTACCAAGCTTATGGAGGAACTTCACACTGCTGTAGGTCTCACTAAGAGAAAGAGGAATCAAGGAGAGGCACATGCTACTGAGCAAAAAGCCTCCGCCTCCAGAACTAAGAAGAGACCTCACAAGGCCGATAAAAAGAACTGTCCTGCAAGTCTCAAAGCAAAGGAACATAGTATTGTACTAGTCACCGAAGCATGCTTAGTAGCTGATAATGTATCAATGTGGATTCTTGACTCCGCTGCTACTAACCATATTTGTTGTTCCTTGAATGGTTTCAAGAAAACCAAAAGCTTAGAGGAAGGCGAGTTCTGTTTCAAATGGGGGTGATGGGAGCCTGGTGTCTGCAAAGGCTGTGAGATCCGTGACGCTGTCTTTTGAAGACCGCACTTTAAACTTGAATAATGTTTATTTTGTTCCTACCTTTGGGAAGAACTTAATATCCGTTGCTCGTCTTCGTGAGCAAGATTATTGTTTAAAGTTTAGTAAGAATGGAATTCGTATTTCGTTTCCTGATAATTCTTTTGTCACTGATGCATGTATGAAGAATGCTCTTTTTTACATCTATCCCACTCAACCTTCTCTTTTAGACACCGAAATAGATAACGATCTAATTAGGGAGCCAAAGAGGATCAAACTTTCTGAATCCTCCGATCTAACAAAATCAACATACCTCTGGCACTTAAGACTTGGTCATATCAGTCTAGATAGGATTAAGAGACTTGTGAGGGATGGTCCACTCCAAGCCTCTGCAATAGGTTCACTACCTACTTGTGAATCCTGCATAGACGGAAAAATGACTAAGCGACCTTTCTCCGATAAGGGTCGAAGAGCCACTGAGTTGCTGGAACTAATACATTCTGATGTATGTGGTCCGCTCAACCAACAGGCACGTGCAGGATACGAATACTTCGTTACCTTCACTGATGATTACTCAAGATATGGGTTTGTCTATTTGCTTAAACACAAATCCGAGACCTTTAACGTATTTAAGGTCTTTAGGGCTTTAGTGGAAAAGCAAACTGGCAAAGTGATCAAAACCCTTCGATCTGATCGAGGTGGTGAGTATATGTCTGGAGAGTTCGATGACTTTCTTAAAGAAGAAGGTATCGCTTCTCAGCTTACCGCACCTGGCACACCTCAACAAAACGGAGTGTCAGAGAGAAGAAACCGAACTCTTATGGAGATGGTTAGATCGATGATGAGTTACTCATCACTCCCGCTTTCCTTTTAGGGATATGCCCTCGAAACAGCCGCTTACATTCTGAACCAAGTTCCGTCTAAAACGGTTCCTGGTACTCCTTATGAGAGATGGACTGGCCGTGAAGTGAATCTTGGCCGCATCCGAATTTGGGGTTGCCTTGCACACGTGCTGAGGCAAAAGACTAGCAAGTTGGCTAGTAGGTCAGAATTGTGCCTGTTTGTAGGATATCCGAAGGAAACCAAAGGTTTTACTTTCTATAGTCCCGAGGACGATAAGACTTTCGTTAGCACGAATGCTCGTTTCCTTGAGGAGGACTTTATGAAGGATGCGAAACCTAGAAGCAAAATTGTGCTTGAAGGAAAGTTGGGTGAGGAAGCTTCTACCTCATCTGTAAGAACTGTTCTTACCCCAACTGAAACACAACCTAACTCATCAGAATCTCGTCAAGTAGTACTTAGACGTAGTGGGAGGGCTACTCAAAAGCCTGACAGGTACATGTCTTATGGAGACTCTCTTGTAGCCGTCTCCGACATGGATGACCCTGTTTCCTATAGCCAAGCAATGGCTTGTTCTGAATCAAACCTTTGGCTTGACGCCATGAAAGTTGAAATGCACTCGATGTATGTCAACAAAGTCTGGAAACTTGTAGACCTTCCTGAAGGGATTAAACCCGTAGGGTGTAAGTGGATATACAAGAAGAAAAGGGGTCCTGATGGGAACGTCGAGACGTTCAAAGCACGACTTGTGGCAAAGGGTTATACCCAACAAGAAGGGATTGACTATGAAGAAACCTTCTCGCCAGTCGCAATGCTTAAATCCATCCGCATACTCCTATCCATAGCTGTAGCTCTCGACTATGAGATCTGGCAAATGGATGTCAAGACAGCCTTTCTGAATGGCAATATTGACGAGCGCATTTACATGGCTCAACCAGACGGTTTCATGGATAAAGGTCAAGAGACCAAGGTTTGTGAGTTTCTTAAATCCATTTATGGACTAAAGCAAGCATCTAGGTCATGGAATATTAGATTCGATGAAACTGTAAAGAGCTTCGGCTTTGAACAGTCAATAGATGAGCCTTGTGTTTACAAGTTAATACACGAAGGCAAAGTTGTGTTTCTGGTACTATATGTCGATGATATACTACTCATTGGTAATGACGTGGGTAAGTTATCTGAGGTTAAGGTCTGGCTAGCAAAGCAATTCGATATGAAGGATCTAGGAGAACCCGCGTACATTCTGGGAATACAAATCTTTCGAGATAGGAAAAACCGGACCCTGTCGCTCTCTCAAGCATCTTATATTGATAAGGTGATGGATCGCTTCTCGATGCAAGACTGCAAGAGGGGTCAAACACCCTTTAGGCATGGAGTTTCACTCTCTAAGGACCAGTCTCCCAAGACTGCACAAGAGATTGAAGACATGAGGAATATTCCTTACGCCTTTGCCGTAGGAAGCCTCATGTATGCTATGCTTTGCACTAGACCTGATATATGTTTCGCCGTTGGCGTAGTTAGCCGTTTCCAATCCAACCCTGGACCCGAGCACTGGATTGCTGTTAAGCATGTTCTTAAGTATCTTCGAAGAACTAGGAACTTGATGCTTACATACTCAGGTACTGACCTGACTATGACGGGATATACTGACTCCGATTTTCAAGCGGATTAGGATTCCAGGAAATCCACTTCGGGATCTGTGTTCATCCTTAATGGTGGAGCTGTTGTGTGGAGAAGTATTAAGCAATCTTGCATTGCTGACTCCACAATGGAAGCAGAATATGTGGCTGCTTGTGAAGCATCCAAAGAGGCTGTATGGCTTAGAAAATTCCTTAAGTATTTGGAAGTTGTTCCAAACGTCGACGAGCCCATGACCCTTTATTGTGATAATAGTGGGGCTGTCGCTAACTCAAAGGAACCTCGAAGCCATAAGCGCTCTAAGCATATTGAGAGGAAATACCATTTGATTCGAGAGATCGCTCAACGCGGAGACGTGGAGGTGAAGTAGATCTCTGGCAGATCCATTCACCAAGGCCCTAGCGAGCATGGTCTTCGACCAACTTCGAGAGGGATTAGGCATGTAGGACTACACACATCTTCTTTGAGTCAAGTGGGAGTTTGTTGTCAATGGTGCCCACAAGAAGAGTAGTAGTGTCTATTGATGTACATTTGATGTCATATAGTCTTACGAAGACTCTTGCTTGTAATTGCTTATTCATTAATAAAGTTGAAACGTTCATTCATTCTTTCTTTGTTTGAAGCTTTATGATAAAACCTTAGTCTTTTAGTCCATAAACAAACTTAACAACTTACGAAGAGACAAATGTAGATTTGCATGAACAAACTCTTCGTAGTTTGCTTAAACCGATATATTCGCAATCTTAGGGTGAAAGGACTATTGACCTCAGTATGATTGTTAGAAGAATCTATGATGTCTGGTTATGAGGCATTGAGAGTTGGGGACTCTATAGTTCTTCTAGGTATCTTCCGAAGGTACTGAATTGACCAGTGCACTTCTAGAGACAATATAAGAACAAACCATTTAACCTCTTATGTCTCGAAGTCACTATGTATGAATTGCATCATGCTTACCTTAATCCTGAAATGAGACATGCCATTTCACACCTTAGTATTCTCATTTGAGAAAGTCAAAGTTTGGACTCACTATGTGATTCCGAACAAGGCCTATTGGTGAAGTACTAAGTTGTGAGTCTGTCATGAGTAACTTTGTGAAGTTCTCATAGATATGGAATTCATGTACAAGATTGCTGAAATGCAATGTATGTCACCTCATGCTTTGTTCCTTGGAGTGTGAATAAATGAACTGGCCAGTGTCCAAATTGAGTCCTGACTCTTTTGGATGAAACAATGTGACTTGTTAGCTCCTCGTCAATACATTGTTTCTAACTTATTCACAAGCGACAAAGGAGTTGAGGAAATAACAGCTAGAAGGATAAAATGGTAATTTAGTAAATCCCGACTAGCTGATGACATTCATGAAGGGTAAACATAGATAATATTCAGTGGATCCGCTCATCATAATTAGGTCGAATTCTTGAGTAGAAAATAAATTCATTTGAACCGAGAGATTTTCAGTGTCAGCTCTTTAGTGGAGTCAGTTGACATTAAGCTAAACTTGGAAAAGGTTTGTGAACTTTTGAGTCCAAGTGTTTAGCTAAAGCTTTGTTCATTTGGGTCCATGAGGTCACTGTCACGAATCACATCGATAGGAATAGTTAAACTGGAAGCTAAGTCAAAACAAGAACGAAAATAGTTAAAATGGTATTTTTGTCTTTTGAGACATATGATGAAATGAATGTCAATAAATTTTTTGACAAGTTCATTTGATGACTTAATGTCACTCGACCATAACTTGATTATTGGGCCTTGTGAATTAATTTCATTTCATAAGAATTTTATTGAAAATTCTTAATGGGCCTTTTTCATGTTGTCATGAACAAATGGAAAAGCTTCTAGAAGCCTTTTCTAGAAGGCCTTGGGCGCCCAACCCTAAGAAAGAAAGGGAGTTTATTTTGTGCATAAATGTATTTAGATACTTGCCAAAATAAAAAAAAAAAAGAGGAAACAAATTTGCATGTAGATGCACTAGGGTAATCGGCCATGTTGAGAGAAAAGGCAAGCCATGAACAAAATTGGAAACAAATCAAGGCTTCTAGAAGCCTTGTTTGGCCGAGTTTCTTAAGTGGGAAAGAGGCAATATTTGCTCATGAATATGTGATATTCTATAGAAGAGGAAACTACCTTATTGAAGGTAAAGCCTCTCCTATAAATAGGAGCCTCATTTCCTCACATTTCATTCATCCAAGTTTAAGAGATTTGAGAGACTCTCTCTCTAGAACTTGTGGCCGAAAATCCTCTCTCTCTCTCTCTAGTTTATTTTCGATTTTTCTTGCTTTGGCACCTAGGTCCTCACTCAACCTAGTGTTTAGCTCTGCGACTTCGAGACTCGTTCTTAAGTCGTAGTGTTTAAAAGTGCCCACTCACTGATTCCTTCTTTTCGAGTGATTTAGTGATAGAAACTTTCGTGGTTGCTCGAGGTGCCGAGGAAGGAAAGAGAGACGTGCTGCGAGGGGAGACGAGCGTTGCAAACTTTCCACAAGCTTCTTCAAAGTTCAAGCTTCAAGAAAGGTTAGTAAACTTCTAGCTCATATTAGTTTTTAATTACATGTACTTGCACTTGTCTAGGTTAGTAAAAACTGTTTTACTTATAAAAGAAAATTTTTAAAATTCCGCCGCTTACCGAAGCGTTAATTATTTTCTCAAACCCTAGATCGATTCCAACAGACTGGTCCTTAGAGAGTGAAACTCCATGCCTAAAGGGTGTTTGACCCCTCTTGCAGTCTTGCATCGAGAAGCGATCCATCACCTTATCAATATAAGATGCTTGAGAGAACGACAGGGTCCGGTTTTTCCTATCTCGAAAGATTTGGATTCCCAGAATGTATGCGGCTTCTCCTAGATCCTTCATATCGAATTGCTTTGCCAGCCAAACCTTAACCTCAGATAACTTACCCATGTCATTACCAATGAGTAGTATATCATCGACATATAGTACCAGAAACACAACTTTGCCTTCGTGTATTAACTTGTAAACACAAGGCTCATCTATTGACTGTTCAAAGCCAAAGCTCTTTACAGTTTCATCGAATCTAATATTCCATGACCTAGATGCTTGCTTTAATCCATAAATGGACTTAAGCAACTCACAAACCTTGGTCTCTTGACCTTTATCCACGAAATCGTCTGGTTGAGCCATGTAAATGCGCTCGTCAAGATTGCCATTCAGAAAGGCTGTCTTGACATCCATTTGCCAGATCTCATAGTCGAGAGCTGTAGCTATGGATAGGAGTATGCGGATGGATTTAAGCTTCGCGACTGGCGAGAAGGTTTCTTCATAGTCAATCCCTTCTTGTTGGGTATAACCCTTCGCCATAAGTTGTGCTTTGAACGTCTCGACGTTCCCATCAGGACCCTTTTTCTTCTTGTATATCCACTTACACCCTACGGGTTTAATCCCTTCAGGAAGGTCTACAAGTTTCCAGACTTTGTTGACATACATCGAGTGCATTTCAATTTTCATGGCGTCAAGCCAAAGGTTTGATTCAGAACAAGCCATCGCTTGGCTATAGGAAACAGGGTCATCCATGTCGGAGACGGCTACAAGAGAGTCTCCATAAGACATGTACTTGTCAGGCTGTTGAACAGCCCTCCCACTACGTCGAAGTACTACTTGACGAGATTCTGATGAGTTAGGTTGTGTTTAAGTTGGGGTAAGAACAGTTCTTACAGATGAGGTAGAAGCTTCCTCACCCAACTTTTCTTCAAGCACAATTTTGCTTCTAGGTTTCGCATCCTTCATAAAGTCCTCCTCAAGGAAACGAGCATTCGTGCTAACGAAAGTCTTATCGTCCTCGGGACTATAGAAAGTAAAACCTTTGGTTTCCTTCGGATATCCTACAAACAGGCACAATTCTGACCTACTAGCCAACTTGCTAGTCTTTTGCCTCAGCACGTGTGCAGGGCAACCCCAAATTCGGATGCGGCCAAGATTCACTTTACGGCAAGTCCATCGTTCATAAGGAGTACCAGGAACCGTTTTAGATGGAACTTGGTTCAGAATGTAAGCAACTGTTTCGAGGGCATATCCCCAAAAGGAAAGCGGGAGTGATGAGTAACTCATCATTGATCTAACCATCTCCATAAGAGTTCGGTTTCTTCTCTCTGACACTCCGTTTTGTTGAGGTGTGCCAGGTGCGGTAAGCTGAGAAGCGATACCTTCTTCTTTTAGAAAGTCATCGAACTCTCCAGACATATACTCACCACCTCGATCGATCGAAGGGTTTTGATCACTTTGCCAGTTTGCTTTTCCACTAAAGCCCTAAAGACCTTAAATACGTTAAAGGTCTCGGATTTGTGTTTAAGCAAATAGACAAACCCATATCTTGAGTAATCATCAGTGAAGGTAACGAAGTATTCGTATCCTGCACGTGCCTGTTGGTTGAGCGGACCACATACATCAGAATGTATTAGTTCCAGCAACTCAGTGGCTCTTCGACCCTTATCGGAGAAAGGTCGCTTAGTCATTTTTCCTTCTATGCAGGATTCACAAGTAGGTAGTGAACCTATTGCAGAGGCTTGGAGTGGACCATCCCTCACAAGTCTCTTAATCCTATCTAGACTGATATGACCAAGTCTTAAGTGCCAGAGGTATGTTGATTTTGTTAGATCGGAGGATTCGAAAAGTTTGATCCTCTTTGGCTCCCTAATTAGATCGTTATCTATTTCGGTGTCTAAAAGAGAAGGTTGAGTGGGATAGATGTAAAAATGACCATTCTTCATACATGCATCAGTGACAAAAGAATTAGAAAAAGAAATACGAATTCCATTCTTTATAAACTTTAAATAATAATCTTGCTCGAAAAGTTGAGCAACAGATACTAGGTTTTTCCCAAAGGAAGGAACATAATAAACATTATTCAAATTTAAAGTTCGATCTTCAAAAGATAGCGTCACGGATCCCACAGCCTTCACAGACACCACACTCTCATCACCCCACTTGAAGCAGAAGTCGCCATCCTCTAAGCTTTTGCTTTTCCTAAAACCAGTCAAGGAGCAGCAAATATGGTTAGTAGCAGCGGAGTCAATAATCCACGATGATACATTATCAGCTACTAAACAGGCTTCAGTAACAAGTACAATACCTTTTGCTTTGGTTTTGAGGTAGGCGGGACAGTTCCTACGCCAGTGACCAGGCTCGTTGCAGTGGTGGCACTTGTCTTTAGACTTGTCCACCTTCGGAGCCTTTTGCGCCTTCTTCTTCGTTTGAACCTTAGGTTGGTTCCGCTTCTCGGCATTGCGAGGTCTCTTCTTAGATCCAGAGGTGGAGGCAGTAGCATGTACTTCTCCTTGAGCCCTCTTTTTCTTAGTGAGTGCCTCAGCGGTTTGAAGTTCCTTCATGAGCTCGGTAACAGTGTACTCCAGCTTGTTCATGGAATAATTCAACTTGAAGGTATCAAAGGTTTCGGGGAGAGTTTCCAAGATCATATCTATTTTAGTCTCCCCATCAATCTCAGATCCAAGGATCTCCATCTCGTTGATATAGCTAATGATCAGCATCATATGATCTCTAACGGGAGTTCCAGCCTTCATACGACAGTTCATGAATTGTCGGACCGCTTGCTGCCTAGCTTGACGTCCGTGCCCTCCATTTGTGCTTGTCGACAGTAAGGACTATGTCGAGGTTACGTTTCCCGTCGACGTAATTGTCGCCTTCGAGTTTATTCGAGGTAAGAATGGTTGAGAGAGGGTTGAGAGACATATTGCCTATATAAGTTGAAACAAGTTTATGATTAGTCTTTGGTTTAGGATTTAAGTTTTATTAAGACTTTTATAAAATCCAAAGGTGTTATAAACCAAACGATAATTTACTCCTTCGAGGGAAGGCCGCAAAAAATCTCCATTTATAAGTAAATGACACATCATTAATGCTAAGCCAAGATGTCAATACACCAATTTTGACTAGCCACCTTTTAAATTGGTTTGATCACTCACATCCTTTCGCAGGGCCTCGAGGGAGGATTACTAGGGATTGAGTCTAAGTGTGTAACCAACCACTTAGTCCAAAAGATTGACTTTGAAAAACAATCCGCCGAGGGGAGGTCTTGTCTCATTGTCTCACTTTCGGATTTAGCTCATTGAGCAATGATCAGTGCAAAGCGCCCTTGAGTACTCTCATTTAAGAGAGGGCCACGAGGGTGACTCTTAGTCTGGCGACACTTGCACTTTTCATTAGTGTTGGAGATCGTGGGTTACAAACAACAAGTATAACCCTCCCACTTAGTTTTTGGAGTTGGTTCATCGACTCTTATAAGTTCGGAAACAGATTTCCTAGTTAGAGAGCGACAGAGCGGACAACTAGAAGAGAATCCTAGATCGACATGTTCAGAGCAGTATTAGTGCATAAAGGCACAAGGTACATACTCGATATTTTCCTATTTTCTATTTCGGGAAAGTGCGTGAGGGAAGTGTGAACTTCAACTCACTCGAACACTTAAAAGTTTGAGATTACACATCTTTTTTATTTTTCGGCTTGTCTACAAAGAGACCTCCCACTCAAATTTTCAAGAGCATATAGATTTTGAACATATGTGATATAGATATAGTTTTGAAAACATTTTGAAAACTTATTTGATTTGGATGACAAAATATTTTCAAGTTTGAAAGTGAAAACGGTTTTTCAAAATTCAAACTAGTTTTGTAAAAACTCAATTTCAATTAAACTTTCAAAAATCAAAACATTTTAATCTTACACATCATGTTTATAATCATATGAAAAACATTTTTGCTCAAGGAAATTTTCTCATTAGAGTTCTATAACTGATGGTAGTGGGGTTTGAAAATCCGGATTTCTAAAAAACTGGAGTTTCGGAACAGCCGCGCACCTCGGAGTAAAATCGCCATATCTGGCGGCTCCGGTGTCGTTTTGAGCCGAAACTGGCGGCATTGGACAGAGGACAGACAGAGCTTTAATTTGATTCAAGAATCATTAAATTTAGATTTCTGAGCAGAGAGTTATGCCACTTTTAATGCGGGTTTACTCCAGCTCGAAGAAAAAGAAATAATTAAAGCTTGGTCCTTTTTAGGTGCGAAAAAGAATCGACTGTAACGGAACGTTTTATGAAGGTTGTTAAAACTTTTATTTGTGTTTTATTAGCAAGGTAATAACAAGGCATAAAAGAAATAACAACAAGCATAAAACGATTCAAGTAAAAATAAGAAACTAGCAAGATAACAAAACTAGTTACAAAAATTACTCGAAATTTCTCAAACCTTTAAAACACGTGTTTCAATATAAAAAATTAAAAACTTTTAGAACTGATTCTAATGTGTTTTAAAAACATCCCAAACTCATATAAAATCAACATGGTTTTTAATTTAAAGGCAAGAGCAATAAATTAAAAAAAATCTAAGATTACAATTCTAACTTGTCACAAAATTAGTAAACTTTCGAAAACGATTTTCAAGCTCATAATTTTAAAAAACATGTACATGCTAATCTTTGACCATAGCTCTGATACCATTTGTTGAAATTGATCTAGGGTTTAAGAAAAAGATTAAACGCTTCGGGAAGCGGGGGAATTTTAAAAAATTTCTTTTCAAGTAAAAACAGTTTTTACAAACCTAGACAAAGAGCAAGTACATGTAATTAAAAACTAATATGAGCTAAGAAGTTTACTAACCTTTCTTGAAGCTTGAACTTTGAAGAAGCTTTTGGAAAGTTTGCAACGCTCGTCTCCCCTCGCAGCACGTCTCTCTTTCTTTCCTCGGCACCTCGAGCAACCACGAAAGTTTCTATCACTAAATCACTCGAAATAAAGGAATTAGTGAGTGGGCACTTTTAAACACTACGACTTAAGAACGAGTCTTGAAGTCGCAGAGCTAAACACTAGGTCGAGTGAGGACCTAGGTGCCAAAACAAGAATAATCGAAAATAAACTAGAGAGAGAGAGAGGAATTTCGGCCACAAGTTCTAGAGAGAGAGTCTCTCAAATCTCTTAAACTTGGATGAATGAAAAGTGAGGAAATGAGGCTCCTATTTATAGGAGAGGTCTCACCTTCTATAAGGTAGTTTCCTCTTCTATAGAATATCACATATTCATGAGCCAATTACCTCTTTTCCCACTTGAGATGCTCAGCCAACATAGGCTTCAATAAGCCTTGGATTTGTTTCCTATTTTGTTCCAAGCCTTGCTTTGTCTCTCTCTTGGCCGAAGTTATGCTTTCCTTCTAGAGGAAATTTGTTTCCTTTTTTTCTTTTGGCAAGTATCTTGATACATTTATGCACAAAATAAACTCTCTTTCCTTGGGTATTATGGGCGCCTATTCTCATCTAGAAGGAGCTTCTAGAAGCTTCTTCATTTGTTCATGACAACATGAAAAAAGCCCATTAAGAATTTTCAATAAAATTCTTATGAAATGAAATTAATTCACAAGGCCCAATAATCAAGTTATGGCCGAGTGACATTAAGTCATCAAATGAACTTGTCAAAAAATTTATTGACATTCCTTTCATCATATGTCTCAAAAGACAAAAATACCCTTTTGACTATTTTCGTTCTTGTTTTGACTTAGCTTCCAGTTTAACTATTCCTATCGATGTGATTCGTGACAGTGACCTCATGGACCCAAATGAACAAAGCTTGAGCTAAACACTTGGACTCAAAAGTTCACAAACCTTTTCCAAGTTTAGCTTAATGCCAACTGACTCCACTAAAGAGCTGACACTGAAAATCTCTCGGTTCAAATGAATTTGTTTTCTACTCAAGAATTCGACCTAATTATGATGAGCGGATCCACTGAATATTATCTATGTTTACCCTTCATGAATGTCATCAGCTAGTCGGGATTTACTAAATTACCATTTTACCCTTCTAGCTGTTATTTCCTCAACTCCTTTGTCGCTTGTGAATAAGTTAGAAACAATGTATTGACGAGGAGCTAACAAGTCACATTGTTTCATCCAAAAGAGTCAGGACTCAATTTGGACACTGGCCAGTTCATTTATTCACACTCCAAGGAACAAAGCATGAGGTGACATACATTGCATTTCAGCAATCTTGTACATGAATTCCATATCTATGAGAACTTCACAAAGTTACTCATGACATACTCACAACTTAGTACTTCACCAATAGGCCTTGTTCGGAATCACATAGTGAGTCCGAACTTTGACTTTCTCAAATGAGAATACTAAGGTGTGAAATGGCATGTCTCATTTCAGGATTAAGGTAAGCATGATGCAATTCATACATTGTGACTTCGAGACACAAGAGGTTAAATGGTTTTATCTTATATTGTCTCTAGAAGTGCACTGGTCAATTCAGTACCTTCGGAAGATACCTAGAAAAACTATAGAGTCTCCAACTCTCAATGCCTCATAACCAGACATCATAGATTCTTCTAACAATCGTACTGAGGTCAATAGTCCTTTGACCCTAAGATTGCGAATATATCGTTTTAAGCAAACTACGAAGAGTTTGTTCATGCAAATCTACATTTGTCTCTTCGTAAGTTGTTAAGTTTGTTTATGGACTAAAAGACTAAGGTTTTATCATAAAGCTTCAAACAAAGAAAGAATGAATGAACGTTTCAACTTTATTAATGAATGAATAGACAATTACAAGCAAGAGTCTTCATGAGACTTTATTACATCTAATGTACAAAATAAAGACTACAACTCTTCTTGTGGGCACCATTGACAACACTTATTTAAGTTAGTTATTTGCGTAAATAAATTTGTTAATTTTTTATTTAGGTAATTATTTCACATGTTAATTAATTGCTAATTGGTTATTAAATTAATAAATTTGTTAATAAGATTTGTTAATTTATTTAAACAATTATATTTGTATTTAATTTAATTAATTTTTTTTAATTTGTAGATAATTAATTTTAATAACTTAAAGAGATATTGAAATTTTTATAAATTAATTAGGTAATTTATAATCAATTATTTTAATTTAATAATTATAATTGTAAAATTAACTTGTTTAAATTTATTGATTTAGATTGTTGTAATATCGATGTAACCGAGCCACTGAGGCTTGATTTAGGGTTTAGTTGTTCAATAGGATAGTTCTAGTTGGTATATATATATATATATATGCTTTTATATGAAATTGCAGGTTTTGGGTTTGTTGATAGTTTAGGGAAAACTCTGCCGAAATTTCGGTAGACACTTTAATCAAATATTCTAAGATATCTATTTTTTCCGATCATCGTAATTATCCCACATCAAACTTCAAAAATAATATCCATTCTCAATCTCGTTATCATATATCACCCATATTTTTTCTAATAATATTTGATTCCCAACATTCAACGTTATGTCAAATCCAAGTAGATATTGGATTACTAAGAATAACCTAATGAGTCTTCAGTATCAATCTAGCGTGAATGAGTTTATCCGTATGGCACGTTTCCAACTTAATAGTGATGACAAAGTCAAGTGTCCTTGTCGTAGTTGCAACAACGCAATTGCTCAACAGATAAGAGTTGTTCGGGTGCATCTTTTATCCAAGGGATTCACTCCGTACTACACTTAGTGGTATCACCGCGACAAGCCACGACATGCCATCATTCCTGTAGAAGAAGCAATTGTTGAGAATGAGCGAGACGTTGGCGTATTACACGATGTCATTCACGATATCATGAATCACAACGATTTTGAGGATTTCGTTGACCCAACCATGAATGAAGTGCGCAAAGAAGAGTGGATTGAGGATCTCTTTACCGTGTTGAAGGCTGAGTTGTACCCTGGTTGCAAGGAGTTTTTTTCTTTGTCGTTCTTGGTTTTGTTGATGCAAACAAAAGTCACGAACCACTAGACGAACAAGTCATTCACTGAATTGTTGCAGCTTCTGCGTAAGTCGCATCCTGCTGGAAACAGAATTCCAGATAAGCACTATGAGGCGAAGGCGAAGTTGAAGCGGTTCGGAATGGGCTACGAGATGATCGATGTGCGCGAATGATTGTGTCTTGTTTTCGAAGGGATTGAAAACCGCTGGTGTTTGCCCCATCTGGGACGAAAGTAGATGGGAAGGCGTGGAAAAACCTGGACGAGATGTATCCGGACTTTGCTGGGGAACCAAGGAACGCTTGACTTGGACTTACTACTGATGGCTTCAACCCCTTCGGGGAAATGAGTTTGTCGTATAGCATGTGATCGATGGTGTTGACCGCGTACAATTTTCCACCATGGCTTTGCATGAAGTTCGAGTACTTGATGTTGACGCTTTTGATTCCAGACCCAAAGTCGCCTGGAAAAGACATTGATGTGTTTTTGCAGCCACTTGTCGAGGAACTGAAAGAGTGTTGGCATTGATGCCCACAAGAAGAGTAGTAGTTGTTGCTTATATGCATTTGATGTAATAAAGTCTCACGAAGACTCTTGCTAGTAACTGCTGAATAATAAATAAAGAGTTGAAACTTTCATTCATTCTTCTTTGTTTGTTTGAAACTTCATGATAAACCTTAGTCTTTAGTCCTTAAACAAACCTAACAACAAATGAAGAGTCAAATACAAATTTGCATGAACAAACTCTTCATGGTTTGCTTAAAATAGTATATTCACAATCTAAGGATCAAAGGGCTATTGATCTTAGTATGATTGTTAGGAGAACCTATGATGTCTGGTTATGTAACATAGAGAGTTGGAGACTCTATAGTTCTTCCTAGGTACCTTCTTAAGATAATGAATTGACCAATGAACTTCTAGAGATAGTGTAAGAACAAACCATTTAACCTCTTCTGTCTCAAAGTCATTATGTATGAATTGCATCATGCTTACCTCAATCCTGAAATGAGACATGTCACTTCATAGCTTACATACTCTCATTTGAGAAAGTCAGAGTTTTAGATTGACTACGTGATATAGACAAGGCCTATTGATGAAGTACTAAGTTATAAAGATGTCATGAACAACTTTGTGAAGATCTCATAGATATGGAATTCATGTACAGGATTGCTGAAATGAAATGTATATCACCTCATGATTTGTTCCTTGGAATGTGAATAAATGAACTGGCTAGTGTCCGAATTGAGTCATGACTCTTTTGGATGAATCAATGTGTCTTGTTATCTCCTCGTCAATACATTGCTTCTAACTTATTCACAAGTGACAAAGGAGTTGAGGAAATAACAACTAGAAGAGTAAAATGGTAATTTTATAAAACCCATCTAGCTGATGATATTCATGAAGGTTAAACATATATAATATTCAATGGATCCACTCATCACAATTAAGTAGAATTTTGAGTAGAAAATATATTCATTTGAACCGAGAGATTTTCAATGTCAACTCTTAAGTGGAGTCAGTTAGCATTAAGCTAGAACTTGGAAAAAGTTTGTGAACTTTTGTGTCCAACTATGCTAGCTCAAGCTTTGTTCATTTGGATCCATGAGGTTACTACCACAAGTCATTAGAGTAGGATTTGTTAAACTAGTAGCTAAGTCAAAACAAGTTCAAGTGTTGAACTAGACGAAATTTACAAAGATTGTCTAAAGGTTAATTTTGTCAATTAAGGACATAAGATGGTATAAATGTCAAAATAAGATTTTAGACATTATCATATGATGATAATGTGAATTAATTCACACGGCCAAGAATTGGATTTAGGCCTTGAGGATTGAATTTCATTTTATGGAATTTTATGTGAAAATTCTACATGGGCTTTTCTTGTATTGTCTTGAACAAATAAAGAAACATCTAAAAGCATGTTCTAGATGACAAACTCGTGGACATCATCAAATAAAGAAAGAGGGAAGTTATTTTGTGCATTGATGTATGAAGATACTTGCCAAAAGGAAAAGAGGAAACAAATTTATAGCACAAGTTCATATGATGTACACGCCCAAAAGGAGAACGGGAAACTAATTTCCATCCTTGGTATTATTATGATAGTAATGGGAAACAAATATTGTGCTCATGAATATGTGATATTCAGCCATAATAGAAAAGAGGTAATTGCATCTTTTGCATTGATTCTAGGCAATTCCTTCTCCTATAAATACCAGACCACATTCAATATGTTGAAACAAGTTTTTGGTGAGCCTTTCTCTCTCTAATTGGTTGTGCCCCTCTCTCTCTTTCTTCTTCTCTCTCTTTTGTTTTGGCACCTAGGTCCTTATTAGACCTAGCATTTTGTATTAGCTCTTTGGCTCTAAGACTAGTTCTTAGTCCATTGTGCTTAATAGTGCACATACACTAAATCGTTTCCAAACTCAAAGACGCTAGTGGTAGAAACTATCGTGGTTGCTCAGATTCAAGAAGACGCGAAGGAGACAAGCTAAGTGGGGAGATGAGTGATTCAACCAATCCACAAGCTTCTCAACGCTCAAGCTTCAAGCGAGGTTGGTACCGAGTGGAAACTCATTATATTTTTATTTTAGATTACATGTTCATGCAGTTTGTCTAGGTAGTAAAATCGTTTTACATGTTTTAAAGAATTTTTTATTTTCTGCCGCTTACAAGAAGTGATAAATTATTCTTAATCCTAGATCTATTCCAACAAAGAGTTGTGGACAACATGCGTTCGATTGCGAGATGGGGCCGATAACAATGAAATCTTTCAATTGTGGGCCACACTCCTTTGGACGATCAATGATTTTCCGGCTTAGAGCAGTTTATCAAGATTGAGTGGACAAGGGTATCTTGCGTGCCCCACATGCACCGTAGACACGCCAATGTTGCCTCTCAGAAACAGAGCCGTGTATTACGACCATCGATGGTACTTGCTAGATTCGCATCAGATGAGAAAGTGCAATGGTCACTGCAAAATGCGCCTCAAGAAAAGGAGGCCTCCAAAGAGGTTGACCGCGAGTCAAATAATAGAACAGCTGAACAATCTTCTCGATACGACACTAGGAAAGCACTCTCGAGGTCCTAAACAAAATCGAGGCGATAGCAAACTAAATTGGAACAAGAAAACCATATTCTACGAGTTGTCGTATTGGTCAGAGTTGACGTTGAAGCATAATTTGGATGCGATGCACATAGATAAGAATGTGTGCGATAATTTACTCGGGACATTGCTCAGCCTTGACTGGAAGGATAAAATCACCGAGAAAGCAAGTCGGGATTTGGAAGACTTGAAAATCAAGTCTACTTTACAGTTGGAGAAGCGTTGGAATAGGTGCTTCAACCCGCAAGCTTCCTACGTTCTGACACCGACGCAAAGGAAGGAATTTTCTGAGTTTCTAAAGTCCGTGAAGTTTCCCGATGGACATGGTGGAAATTTGAAGAAAAATGTCACTGCTAATGGGAAGGTGACGGGGTTGAAGACCCATGCCCTCCACGTGATCTTGCAAAAGTTGCTAGCTGTGGGTATCGGTCCTTATGTCCCGAAGAAAATCCAGGAGACTATCGCAGACCTAGATAACTACTTTAAGCTCATGTGTTCCAGAACCTTACGAGTGGAAGATCTCGAGAAAGCAAAAGATGTGGTCGTTGAGATCTTGTGTAAGTTGGAAATCATATTTTCGCCTTTATTTTTCACGATCATGGTTCATGTGAGGATGCATTTACCAGAGGAAGCTCTTGAAGGTGGTCCGGTGCATATGAGATGGATGTACCCATTCGAGAGATACTTGGAAACGTTAAAGCATTTTGTGAGAAATAAAGCTAAACCAGAAGGCTCTATCACTGAGGCATACGTTATGGAAGAAGCTTTGGCGTTTGTTGCAAGGTATTTCGAAGACGTCTCAAATGAAGCCGTTCAAGCCCGCGAGCTCTCTGTTTTTCAGTCAGAGAAGTGTTGCCCAATGGAAAGATGAATCCGGCCCGATTGGACGAAAAGTCGAGAGAGATGGCAGAGTGGTACATTTTGACCAATTGTACCAAAATTTATAATTACATGACGTAAGTTTGACTTGATCAATAATTTCTCAAAATTATTCTCAAAACAGATGCATATTTTCAAAAACAGTGAGCATTGGGATCTCATGGTATCCGAAGGTCGGCCCAATGTTGTGGAGGCGCATAGGAAGGAATTCAAAGTTTGGTTTACGAAAAGGGTATGTATAATATTTTTTGTTATCAGCCCGACCCCGATCGCGGCCGAGCGAAGGCGAAGCGACGTCGAACGCGTCTCGACAGCTTGCCCCGGCCATTGGCCGGCTCTAGGGCCAGCCTCGGCCAATGGCCGACCCAAACAGCTCCGGCCATTGGCCGGCCCTAGGGCCAGCCTCGGCCAATGGCCGGCCCAAACAACCTCGGCCATTGGCCGGCCCAAATAGCCTCGGCCATTGGCCGGCCCAAGGGCCAGCCTCGGCCAATGGCTGAGCCGAGCTACCCCCGGCCATTGGCCGGCCCTAGGGCCAGCCTCGGCCAATGGCCGGCCCAAATAGCCTCGGCCATTGGCCGACCCAAGGGCCAGCCTCGACCAATGGCCGAGCCAAGCTACCTCCGGCCATTGGCCGGCCCTAGAGCCAGCCTCGGCCAATGGCCGGCCCAAATAGCCTCGGCCATTGGCCGGCCCAAGGGCCAGCCTCGGCCAATGGCCGAGCCAAGCTACCTCCGGCCATTGGCCGGCCCTAGAGCCAGCCTCGGCCAATGGCTGGCTTAAATAGCCTCGGCCATTGGCCGGCCCAAGGGCCAGCCTCGGCCAATGGCCGAGCCAAGGCTATCCCTCGGCCAAGGGGATGCCCAAAATGCCCCTTGGTCGCCTATAAATACCGGGGTCCCTCCCCCGGTCTAGGTAATCCGAATTTGAGTGCTGAAACGCTGTCGAACTCGTACCTTGCTCGTTTCTCTCAAGTCTCGGCCTCTAAACACCTAAACCTTCTATATCCACCTCAATCCTACTAATGTTGAGCGTCGGAGAGGTAAACAGAGGCAACCCCTCTGTTTCCCCTTTGTAGTTCACACCTCTCTGCTTGCTTTTCAGGTGCTTGGACGAGATAGACACCACCAACAGCTAAGGGATGGCTTGGGATACCAAGTCCGACGCGCTCGAGTCAAGGCGAGACCACTTGGTCCGGCCTTGGGTCTAACCGCCTCTGACTCCTAAATAGTTGTCCAAAAAACAGCGACAACATTTTTCATAATCATCATGATACCCATCAGTCTATAATACTTTTCTAATTGCAGATATACGATATAAAAGCAGAAGGATCTGATGCGTCTGAAGAGCTTTATGCTCATTCAGTCGGACCATTTCAAAATGTTCACATGAATCCGAGATGTGTTGTCGACGGTGTGAAGTTTATCACGTCTCATCGAGACGAGATGTGAATTACTCAAAACAGCGGCTTGTGCGTACTTGTAGATGACTACACTTTTTACGAAAGGATTGATGATCTCATCGTGCTGAATTATCGACATGATTTTCGAGTCGCATTATTTCGATGTCGTTGGTATGGTGACAAACACAACACATGGAGACGAGTACGCAAGGATAACATCTACAGAATGACGAGCGCTTATGTGGCAAAAGAATAGTTCACGGACGAGCCTTTTATACTCGCGACTCAAGCGAAAGAAGTGTTACGACGGGTGCCGGATCCCAAAAGGCAAGAAAGGGAAATAAGGTTGTCGTAGTTTTCGATCCGGTTTTACGGTCGTTTTATCCGCCCAAGAAGAGGGCACTACAAGGCGAGAGGGTCAAGAAGGGCGAGAAGATTCTCATTTGAGAAAGTCAGAGTTTGGACTCACTATGTGATTCCGAACAAGGCCTATTGGTGAAGTACTAAGTTGTGAGAATGTCATGAGTAACTTTGTGAAGTTCTCATAGATATGGAATTCATGTACAAGATTGCTGAAATGCAATGTATATCACCTCATGCTTTGTTCCTTGGAGTGTGAATAAATGAACTAGCCAGTGTCCAAATTGATTCCTGACTCTTTTGGATGAAACAATGTGACTTGTTAGCTCCTCGTCAATACATTGTTTCTAACTTATTCACAAGCGACAAAGGAGTTGAGGAAATAACAGCTAGAAGGGTAAAATGGTAATTTTGTAAATCCCGACTAGCTGATGATATTCATGAAGGGTAAACACTGATAATATTATGTGGATCCACTCATTACAATTAGGTTGAATTCTTGAGTAGAAAATAAATTCATTTGAACCGAGAGATTTTCAGTGTCAACTCTTTAGTGGAGTCAGTTGACATTAAGCTAAACTTGGAAAAGGTTTGTGAACTTTTGAGTCCAAGTATTTAGCTCAAGATTTGTTCATTTGGATCCATGAGGTCACTGTCACGAATCACATCGATTAGGAATAGTTAAACTGGAAGCTAAGTCAAAACAAGAACGAAAATTGTCAAAAGGGTATTTTTATCTTTTGAGACATATAATGAAATGAATGTCAATAAATTTTTGACAAGGTCATTTGATGACTCAATAACACTCGGCCATGACTTGATCATTGGGCCTTGTGAATTAATTTCATTTCATAAGAATTTTATTGAAAATTCTTAATGGGCCTTTCTCATGTTGTCATGAACAAATGAAGAAGCTTCTAGAAGCTCCTTCTAGAGTGAAATAGGCGCCCAACATACCCAAGGAAAGAGAGAATATTTTGTGCATAAATGTATCAAGATACTTGCCAAAAGAAAAAGAGGAAACAAATTTCCCATGCATGTATGAGGATATTCGGCCAAGAGAGAGTCAAAGACAAGGCATGGAACAAAAGAGGAAACTAATCCCTTGGGGATTTGCATGAGGTGGGCGCCCATTTTGGAGAATTGGGCAATAAGGGATTGCTCATAAAGGCTTGGAAAATAAGAGGAAACTACTTCTTTCCAAGGCCAACCCTTCTCCTATAAATACCCCACCTCATTCCTCTCATTTCATTCATTCCACATAAGTTAGAGATTGAGAGCCTCTCTCTCTAGACCTTGTGGCCGACTCCTCTCTCTCTCTCTCTAGTCAATTTCGTTTTATTGTTTTGGCACCTAGGTCCTCATTTGACCTAGTATTTAGGTGTGCGACTTTAAGACTCATTCTTAAGTCGTAGTGTTTAAAAGTGCCCACACACTAATTCCTTTTCTCTCGAGTGATTTAGTGATAGAAACTTTCGTGGTTGCTCGAGTTGCCGAGGAAGGAAGAGAGACGTGCTGCGAGGGGAGACGAACGTTGCAACTTTTTTTCCAAAAGCTTCTCAACGTTCAAGCGTCTAAAAAGATTAGTAAACTTCTATGCTCATATTAGTTTTTATTCACATGTACTTGCTCTTTGTCTAGGTTAGTAAAAACTGTTTTACTTGAAAAATAAAATTTTTAAAATTCCGCCGCTTAACGAAGCGTTAAACTTTTTCTTAAACCCTTGATCAATTCCAACATCCTGAAACGCTGTCGAACCTCCGGGTCACTCGTTTCACTCATCTTTGGCCTCTCACCCTCTAAAACCTCTATACTCCACCTCAATCCCACTAATGTTGAGCGTCAGAGAGGTAAACAGAGGCACCCCTTCTGTTTCCCCTTCTTAGTTCACGGTTCTCTTATCTTTTTCAGGTGTGCCAGTGAACTCAAGGACCATTGACAGCTAATGGATGACTTGGGATACAAAGTCCGACATGCTCGAGCCGAAGCGAGACCACTTGGTCCGGCCTTGGGTCTGACCGCTTGAGACTCCGAAATAGTTGTTCGAAAACGAGCGACAAAATTTTGGCGCTAGAAGGAGGGGGTCGAACCTACCTTGGCAACACATTCCCTCTACTACTCTTCTTCTACCTTCGACGGCAAAACTCTCGATAGATGAGTCAATTGCCTGTCTCCTCCGTGACCGACCGAGCGACTAGCTTGAGATACGTCTTGGGAAGCTTGGCTCGCCAGATTTTGGATCAAGGGCCTCGTGACAACGAGATCCTGCCCCTCGAACCAGCCGTCCACGAACCGGCCGGCGACGCCAATGACGCTCTCCGTGAAGACACGGCCCGGAGACTCTCTGAACTCCTCGAGCAGCCATGGGTGAATGGCACACTCATCACCGACCTCCTCGGCTACCGCATGGAGGACCATGTCAACCACAATGAGAAAGACCCCAACTACATGGCGAGATCAAAAACCAACGAGACCAACCTCGACCACGCTATTCACGAAAGTGAACGCACACGCACGCCTTCAAGGGGACACCCTCAGGCAACCGCATCAAGACATCAATCGTTGAGTGAACACACACATGCGCGCTCAAGGGGACACCCTCGAGAGACCACATCAAGACATCTAAGATCGAGTAATACTCAGGGACGCTCAATCTCAAGGTCACGAAAGGAGCGCTCCAAGCTCACCATCTGCGTCCAAAACCCCTGGAGAGAAGATGACATCGATGGTCGCGACGTCCATTGAGGACGTTGCTCGAATGGCATACCCTTGCCAAGGGTGATAGGAATGGCCAACGGAGACTTGAGAGACCACCTCAATTCCCGAAGGGAATCTCATTGGAGTGACTTGAGAGAAAAACTCAACACCCGACACGAGATCGCAAGAGAAGTCGTCTTGGGACACTAACCACCCAACATTGTTAATCGAGCATCCAACAAGAAGCGAGTTGCCACACCCACGGCCCCGGCCATCGGCCCTGAGTCGCGAAGAAAAAGGCGCATAAATGGTCGGGTCCCTAATGACCGTCCTTCTCCGACCCCGAAGCAATCCTTCGTCTCTCTCAACATGACACCCGACTGGATCTTGAGCTTACACAAAGAGAAGCTGGGATCTCCGCCTCCAATGAAGAGGGACCCCGCAACACGAGACATGAGCAAACAATGCGAATATCACCAAGACCACGGACACGTGACGACCGAATGCTACCAGCTTAGGAAGCAAATTGATTCCCTGATTCGAGGCGGGAATCTCAAAGAGTTCGCCGCATGTTCTAGCAAGGTAACAACCCCGGCTGAGTGCCCAACCCGTCAAAGGGAAGAAAGCGTCATCACCGTTACAGAAACCCCCACGACAGGCAACAGCTCAGAAACCTCGAGCATGAGAACAATGAGACGATGAGCGCGGTTCATCGACTAAAGAACAAGCTCCATCATTTGCGACCACGACCGACACAGTTTTTGCCATTAAATTCACGCCTAAACTTACTCGACTCTGTGATCGTTTTATTTCAAACATGTTATTTTCTTTTTCATAAAAAGGCCAAGCGCCAAGGCAAGCTGTAACAACCTTCTTATTACAATGAAAAGTTGTTCTACCCATTGTGACGTACTATTGTATATCTCCTACGTGAGAGTTTCCTGGTCTTCGTCTCACAAACACAAGAAGCTTGAGGGGCTAATGGGGAACGATACTCAATGAAACCCTAAAAAATAAAAAATAAAAATATAACGAAGTCTCAAGGGGCCGATGGTTAGGCCGGAGGTCCCGAAGAGAAACAATATCCATACACCAAAAGCAAAAGTATAAAGAAGTCTCGAGGGGTCGGTGGTTAGGCCAGAAATCCCGAAGAAAAACAATCTCCATACACGAGTTGGTACACTAGTCCTCATGTCGGCTTTGCGCATAACTCCTTGAGTTGAGTTCGCTCCTCGAGTCGAGTCCCGATCCAGGAGTTGACTGACCAGTCCTCGTGTTGACTTTGTGCATAACTCCTTGAGTTAAGTTTGCTCCTCGAGTCGAGTCCTGATCCACAAGTCGACTGACTAGCCCTCGTGTCGACTTTGCGCATAACTCCTCGAGTTGAGTTCGCTCTTCGAGTTCAATTCGCTCCTCGAGTCGAGTCCCGATCCACGAATTGACTGACTAGCCCTCGTGTCGACTTTGCGCATAACTCCTCGAGTTGAGTTCGCTCCTCGAGTCGAGTCTCGATCCACGAGTCGACTGACTAGTCCTCGTGTTGACTTTGGGCATAACTCCTCGACTTGAGTTCGCTCCTCGAGTCGAGTCCCGATCCACGAGTCGACTGACTAGTCCTCGTGTCGGCTTTGCGCATAACTCCTCACGTTGAGTTTGCTCCTCGAGTCGAGTCCCGATCCACGAGTCGACTGACTAGTCCTCATGTGGACTTTGCGCTTAACTCCTCGAGTTGAGTTTGCTCCTTGAGTCGAGTCCCGATCCACGAGTCGACTGACTGACTAGTCCTCGTGTCGGCTTTGCGTATAACTCCTTGAGTTGAGTTTGCTCCTCGAGTCGAGTCCCGATCCACGAGTCGACTGTCTAGTCCTCGTGTCGACTTTGCGCATAACTCCTTAAGTTGAGTTCTCTCCTCGAGTCGAGTCCCGATCCACGAGTCGACTGACTAGTCCTCGTGTCGGCTTTGCGCATAACTCCTCGAGTTGAGTTCGCTCCTCGAGTCGAGTCCCGATCCATGAGTCGTCTGACTAGTCCTCGTGTCGGCTTTGCGCATAAGTCCTCGAGTCAAGTCTCGATCCACGAGTCGATTGACTAGTCCTCATGTGGACTTTGCGCATAACTCCTCGAGTTTAGTTCGCTCCTCGAGTCGAGTCCCTAGTCCACGAATAGGCCTACAAGTCCTCGTGTCGACTCCACACGTAACTCCTCGAGTTGAGTCCCGAGTCCACGAGTCGACTAACTAGTCCTCGTGTCGACTCTACGCATAACTCCTCGAGTTGAGTCCCGAGTCCACGAGTCGACTAACTAGTCCTTGTGTCGACCCTATGCATAACTCCTCGAGTTGAGTTCACTCCTCGAGTCGAGTCCCGAGTCGACTAACTAGTCCTCGTGTCGACCCTACGCATAACTCCTCGAGTTGAGTTCACTCCTCGAGTTGAGTCCTGAGTCCACGAATCGGCTGACAAGTCCTCGTGTCAACTCCACACGTAACTCCTCGAGCTGAGTCCCGAGTCCACGAGTAGACTAACTATTCCTCGTGTCGCCTTTGCACATAACTCCTTGAGTTGAGTTCGCTCCTCGAGTCGAGTCCCGATCCACGAGTTGACTGACTAGTCCTCGTGTCGGCTTTGTGGATAACTCCTCAAGTTGAGTTCGCTCCTCGGAGTCCCGATCCACGAGTCGACTGACTAGTCCTAGTGTCAGCTTTGCACATAACTCCTCGAGTTGAGTTCGCTCCTCGAGTCGAGTCCCGATCCACGAGTCGATTGACTAGTCCTCATGTGGACGTTGCGCATAACTCCTCGAGTTGAGTTCGCTCCTCGAGTCGTATCCCGAGTCTACGAATCGGCCGACAAGTCCTCGTGTCGACTCCACGCATAACTCCTCGAGTTGAGTTCACTCCTCGAGTTGAGTCCCGAGTCCACGAGTCGACTAACTAGTCCTCGTGTCGACTCTATGCATAACTCCTCGAGTTGAGTTCACTCCTCGAGTTGAGTCCCGAGTCCACAAGTTGACTAACTAGTCCTCGTGTCGACTCTACACATAACTCCTCGAGTTGAGTCCCGAGTCCACGAGTCGACTAACTAGTCCTCGTGTCGACCCTACGAATAACTCCTCGAGTTGAGTTCACTGCTCGAGTCGAGTCCCGAGTCCACGAATCGGCTGACAAGTCCTCATGTCGAGTCCACATGTAACTCCTCGAGTTGAGTCCCGAGTCCACGAGTCGACTAACTATTCCTTGTGTCGCCTCTAGGCATACTCTTTGAGTTGAGTTCACTCCTCGAGTCGAGTCCCAAACTCACGAGTCGACTCATGAGTCCTCATGTTGAATACGCGTGGCTCTCCGAGTTGAGTCACAAGCCCATAAGTCAACGCTAGACTCACAAATCTCGTTGATAAATCTACATACTTTCCTACATGCAACAGAAAAATCGTCCCTAACAACGTGCTTAAGTCGCCCCTAACGGCGCACGAAAATTTGCACTACGCCGCTCTCGTGAGAGGAAGAATTGGCCAATTGAGTCCCCAAACGTGACATGCGCGCCATGGCACCACGCTCACAAGGGCACAAGACTCGACCCAAGAGACTCAACCCGAAAACGCGACCAGCGCACTAAGGGTCCACACTCGCCGGGGGATCAAGTCTACACCTAACCCCGCCTATCACATGACACGCGCACCCAAGGGTGCCATGCTCATAAAGTGGTGTGGTCACCCTCGCCGCCCAGCTCGTGCGCCAATAGACAGCGAGCCACATATGGGTTTCAAAGGCCTGCACCCGCCGGACGAAACTGGTCTAGCCAGCGTCCACGGAAAACCTGGTCACGCAATGTGGCACCGAGGCCCCTCGAGGCCCAAGCCGTGCAAATCGATTACGCCTTTATTGTTAAATCAAGAAAATAAGCCACGCATCAACAAGACGTGCAAATTGATTACGCCCTCATTGGTAAATCGAGAAAATAAGACGCGCATCAACAAGACGTGCGAATCGATTACACCTTCATTGGTAAATCGAGAAAATAAGACGCGGACTGTGGTCTGCTTGAGGTGGGGCCTGTTGGAATTGATCTAGGGTTAAGAAAAGATGTAACGCTTCGAGCAAGCGGCAGAATTTAAAAAATTTCTTTAAAACAAGTAAAACGATTTTACTAACCTAGACAAAGAGCAAGTACATATAAATTAAAACTATTAAAGAGCATTACTCGTTTACTAACCTTTGTGAAGCTTGAACGTTGAGAAGCCTTAGGAAGGTTGAAACGTTCGTCTCCCCCATGCAGCTCGTCTCTCTTCTTTCCTCGGGAACTTGAGCAACCATGAAAGTTTCTATCACAAGAATCACTCGAGAAAGAAAGGAATTAGTGTGTGGGCACTTTTAAACACGACGACTTAAGAACAAGTCTAAGAGTCGAAGATCTAAAACACTAGGTCAAATGTGGACCTATGTGCCAAAACAAAAACGAAAAGAACTTAGAGAGAGAGAGAGAAGGGGGCGGCCACAAGTTCTAGAGAGAGAGTCTCTCAATCTCTAACTTATGTGGAATGAGAAAACAATGAGAATGAGGCCTCTATTTATAGGGGATGGATTACCTTCATAAAGGTAATTTCCTCTTCTATAGAATATCACATATTCATGAGCAAATATTGCCTCCTTCTCCCTTATGTCACACGGCCAAACAAGCTTCTAGAAGGCCTTGGATTTGTTTCCTCTTTTGCTTTCTCTCTTGCTTTAACCGCCCACTTTTATTTCCTTGTAGAGGAAATTTGTTTCCTCTTTTTCTTTTGGCAAATATCTTGATATATCAATGCACAAAATAATCTCTCTTTTTCTTTAGTATGGACGAGCAAGGCATCTAGAAGGTGTTTCTAGATTTTTCATCATTTGTTCATGACAACATAAGAAAGGCCCATTAAGAATTTTCAAGTAAAATTCCATAATATGAAATTAATCCTCAAGGCCCAAATATATCAATACGGTCGAGTGGTTTAAATCATTTGTCATCATATGACAATGTCAAAAAATTTATTGACATTCATTTCATCCTATGTCCAAAAAGACAAAAATACCCTTTAGACAATTTTCGTAAAACTTGTCTCGTTCTTGTTTCGACATAACTTCTAGTTTAACTATTCTTACTCGATATGATTTGTAATAGTGACCTCATGGATCCAAATGAACAAAGCTTGAGCTAACATACTTGGACTCAAAAGTTCACAAACCTTTTCCAAGTTTACCTTAATGTCAACTGACTCCACTAAAGAGTTGACACTGGGAATCTCTCGGTTCAAATGAATTTATTTTCTACTCAAGAATTCAATTAAATTGTGATGAATGGATCCACTGAATATTATCTATGTTTACCCTTCATGAATATCATCAGCTAGTCAGGATTTACAAAATTACCATTTTACCCTTCTATCTGTTATTTCCTCAACTCCTTTATCGCTTGTGAATAAGTTACAAACAATGTATTGACGAGGAGCTAACAAGTCACATTGTTTCATCCAAAAAAGTCATGACTCAATTTGGACACTGGTCAGTTCATTTATTCACATTCCAAGGAACAAAGCGTGAGGTGATATACATTGCATTTCAGCAATCTTGTACATGAATTCCATATCTATGAGATCTTCACAAAGTTACTCATGACATCTTCATAACTTAGTACTTCACCAATTAGTCCTGTTCGGAATCACATAGTGAATCCGAACTCTGACTTTCTCAAATGAGAATACGTAAGCTATGAAATGACATGTCTCATTTTAGGATTGAGGTAAGCATGATGCAATTCATACGTAGTGACTTCGAGACATAAGAGGTTAAATGGTTTGTTCTTATTATGTCTCTAGAAGTGCACTGGTCAATTCAGTTGCTTCAGAAGATACCTAGAAGAACTATAGAGTCTCCAACTCTCAATGTCCCATAACCAGACATCATAGATTCTCCTAACAATCGTACTGAGATCAATAGTCCTTTGATCCTTACATTGCGAATATATTGTTTTAAGCAAACCATGAAGAGTTTGTTCATGCAAATCTACATTTGTCTCTCCATGTGTTGTTAGGTTTGTTTAAGGACTATAGACTATAGATCATCATAAAGCTTCAAACAGACAAGGAAGAATGAATGAACGTTTCAACTTTTATTAATAAATAAGCAGTTACAAGCAAGAGTCTTCGTAAGACTATATTACATCAAATGTACATAAATAGAGACTACAAGTCTTCTTGTGGGGTCCATTGACAACAGGGCCCGCAACGCTATTCATGCGCAACACGAACTCTTTCAGCTCACCCCGTTGGATCAAAGCCTTTTGAGATTGTGGCTCTCGGAGGTCAGGTGACCGTATTCCTGATGAAACTCACAATATCTAGACCGGTTGCGAGTCGCAGGGTCATTAGAGCCGGGGCGGTGAACTTGTCACGCACTAAAGCTAGGATTTGATCCGGCGTCGTGTTCAACGGCGTTAACGCCGAGTAGCCCTTAAAGTCTTCCGTAAGTCACGGCTTCTGTGGCATCGTAGTTTGGCTATGGGAAGCTTGACCCCCTCTGTTTCACCTCTTACGGGAGTTGCCTTACTCGTGGCTAGGTTCTGTTGGAATCGATCTAGGGTTTGAGAAAAAGTTTAACGCTTCGTTAAGCGGCGGAATTTTAAAAATTTTCTTTTTAAGTAAAACTAATTTTTACTAACCTAGACAAGAGCATATGCATGTAAATAAAAACTAATATGAGCTTTAAAAGTTACTAACCTTTTTGATGCTTGAACGTTGATGAGCCTTTGGAAGGTTGGCAACGTTCGTCTCCCCTCGCAGCACGTCTCTCTTTTCTTTCCTCGGGAACTCGAGCAACCACGATAGTTTCTATCACTAAATCACTCGAAAAGAAGGAATTAGTGAGTGGGCACTTTTAAACACTACGACTTGAGAACGAGTCTCGAAGTCGCAGAGCTAAAGACTAGGTCGAGTGAGGACCTAGGTGCCAAGACAAGAAATAATCGAAAATAAACTAGAGAGAGAGAGAGAGGATTTTCGGCCAAAGTTCTAGAGAGAGAATCTCTCAAATCTCTTAAACTTGGATGAATGAATTGTGAGGAAATGGGGCTCCTATTTATAGGAGAGGTCTCACCTTCAATAAGGTAGTTTCCTCTTCTATAGAATATCACATATTCATGAGCAAAAATCCTTCATTTCCCATTCCTTGTTGGGCGCCCAAGGCTGCCTCCTAGAGGCAAGGATTTGTTTCCTTTTTTGTTCCTTGGCTTTCCCTTTTCTCACTTGGCCGAATTTCCCATTGCATGTGTGGGAAATTTGTTTCCTCTTTTTCTTTTGGCAAGTATCTAAATACATTTATGCACAAAATAAACTCTCTTTCCTTGGGTATTATGGGCGCCCATTTCACTTCTAGAAGGAGCTTCTAGAAGCTTCTTCATTTATTCATGAGAACATGAAAAAGGCCCATTAAGAGTTTTCAATAAAATTCTTACGAAATGAAATTAATTCACAAGGCCCAATTAATCATATTATGGCCGAGTGACATTAAGTCATCAAATGAACTTGTCAAAATTTATTGACATCCATTTCATCCTTATGTCTCAAAAGACAAAAATACCCTTTTAACTATTTTCGTTCTTGTTTTGGCTTAGCTTCCAGTTTAACTATTCCTATCGATGTGATTCGTGACAGTGACCTCATGGACCCAAATGAACAAAGCTTTAGCTAAACACTTGGACTCAAAAGTTCACAAACCTTTTCCAAGTTTAGCTTAATGCCAACTGACTCCACTAAAGAGCTGACACTGAAAATCTCTCGGTTCAAATGAATTTATTTTCTACTCAAGAATTCGACCTAATTATGATGAGCGGATCCACTGAATATTATCTATGTTTACCCTTCATGAATGTCATCAGCTAGTCGGGATTTACTAAATTACCATTTTACCCTTTTAGCTGTTATTTCCTCAACTCCTTTGTCGCTTGTGAATAAGTTAGAAACAATGTATTGACGAGGAGCTAACAAGTCACATTGTTTCATCCAAAAGAGTCAGGACTCAATTTGGACACTGGCCAGTTCATTTATTCACACTCCAAGGAACAAAGCATGAGGTGACATACATTGCATTTCAGCAATCTTGTACATGAATTCCATATCTATGAGAACTTCACAAAGTTACTCATGACAGACTCACAACTTAGTACTTCACCAATAGGCCTTGTTCGGAATCACATAGTGAGTCCGAACTTTGACTTTCTCAAATGAGAATACTAAGGTGTGAAATGGCATGTCTCATTTCAGGATTAAGGTAAGCATGATGCAATTCATACATAGTGACTTCGAGACATAAGAGGTTAAATGGTTTGTTCTTATCTTGTCTCTAGAAGTGCACTGGTCAATTCAGTACCTTCGGAAGATACCTAGAAGAACTATAGAGTTCCTAACTCTCAATGCCTCATAACCAGACATCATAGATTCTTCTAACAATCATACTGAGGTCAATAGTCCTTTGACCCTAAGATTGCGAATATATCGTTTTAAGCAAACTACGAAGAGTTTGTTCATGCAAATCTACATTTGTCTCTTCGTAAGTTGTTAAGTTTGTTTATGGACTAAAAGACTATGGTTTTATCATAAAGCTTCAGACAAGGAAGATTGAATGAACGTTTCAACTTTATTAATGAATGAATAGGCAATTACAAGCAAGAGTCTTCATGAGACTTTATTACATCAAATGTTCAAAATAAAGACTACAACTCTTCTTGTGGGCACTATTGACAACAAACTCCCACTTGACTCAAAGAAGGTGTGTGTAGTCCTTCATGCCTAATCCCTCACGATGTTGGTCGAACACCTTGTTCGCTAGGGCCTTGGTGAATGGATCTGCGAGGTTGTCCACCGTTGAGATCTTCTTCACTTCCACGTCTCCGCGCTGCACGATCTCTCGAATCAAATGGTATTTCCTCTCAAAATGCTTAGAGCGCTTATGGCTTCTAGGTTCCTTTGAGTTAGCGACAGCCCCACTATTATCACAATAAAGGGTCATGGGCTCGTCGACGTTTGGAACAACTTCCAAATACTTAAGGAACTTTCTAAGCCATACAGCCTCTTTGGATGCTTCACAAGCAGCCACATATTCTGCTTCCATTGTGGAGTCAGCAATGCAAGATTGCTTAATACTTCTCCACACAACAGCTCCACCATTAAGGATGAACACAGATCCCGAAGTGGATTTCCTGGAATCCTTATCCGCTTGAAAATCGGAGTCGGTATATCCCGTCATAGTCAGGTCAGTACCTGAGTATGTAAGCATCAAGTTCCTAGTTCTTCGAAGATACTTAAGAACATGCTTAACAGCAATCCAGTGCTCGGGTCCAGGGTTGGATTGGAAACGACTAACTACGCCAACGGCGAAACATATATCAGGTCGGGTGCAAAGCATAGCATACATGAGGCTTCCTACGGCAGAGGCGTAAGGAATTTTCCTCATGTCTTCAATCTCTTGTGCAGTCTTGGGAGACTGGTCCTTAGAGAGTGAAACTCCATGCCTAAAGGGTGTTTGACCCCTCTTGCAGTCTTGCATCGAGAAGCGATCCATCACCTTATCAATATAAGATGCTTGAGAGAGCGACAGGGTCCGGTTTTTCCTATCTCGAAAGATTTGGATTCCCAGAATGTACGCGGCTTCTCCTAGATCCTTCATATCGAATTGCTTTGCTAGCCAGACCTTAACCTCAGATAACTTACCCACGTCATTACCAATGAGTAGTATATCATCGACATATAGTACCAGAAACACAACTTTGCCTTCGTGTATTAACTTGTAAACACAAGGCTCATCTATTGACTGTTCAAAGCCGAAGCTCTTTACAGTTTCATCGAATCTAATGTTCCATGACCTAGATGCTTGCTTTAGTCCATAAATGGATTTAAGCAACTCACAAACCTTGGTCTCTTGACCTTTATCCACGAAACCGTCTGGTTGAGCCATGTAAATGCGCTCGTCAAGATTGCCATTCAGAAAAGCTGTCTTGACATCCATTTGCCAGATCTCATAGTCGAGAGCTGCAGCTATGGATAGGAGTATGCGGATGGATTTAAGCATCGCGACTGGCGAGAAGGTTTCTTCATAGTCAATCCCTTCTTGTTGGGTATAACCCTTCGCCACAAGTCGTGCTTTGAACGTCTCAACGTTCCCATCAGGACCCCTTTTCTTCTTGTATATCCACTTACACCCTACGGGTTTAATCCCTTCAGGAAGGTCTACAAGTTTCCAGACTTTGTTGACATACATCGAGTGCATCTCAACTTTCATGGCGTCAAGCCAAAGGTTTGATTCAGAACAAGCCATTGCTTGGCTATAGGAAACAGGATCATCCATGTCAGAGACGGCTACAAGAGAGTCTCCATAAGACATGTACCTGTCAGGCTTTTGAGTAGCCCTCCCACTACGTCGAAGTACTACTTGACGAGATTCTGATGAGTTAGGTTGTGTTTCAGTTGGGGTAAGAACAGTTCTTACAGATGAGGTAGAAGCTTCCTCACCCAACTTTTCTTCAAGCACAATTTTGCTTCTAGGTTTCGCATCCTTCATAAAGTCCTCCTCGAGGAAACGAGCATTCGTGCTAACGAAAGTCTTATCGTCCTCGGGACTATAGAAAGTAAAACCTTTGGTTTCCTTCGGATATCCTACAAACAGGCACAATTCTGACCTACTAGCCAACTTGCTAGTCTTTTGCCTTAGCACGTGTGCAGGGCAACCCCAAATTCGGATGCGGCCAAGATTCACTTTACGGCCAGTCCATCGTTCATAAGGAGTACCAGGAACCGTTTTGGACGGAACTTGGTTCAGAATATAAGCGGCTGTTTCGAGGGCATATCCCCAAAAGGAAAGCGGGAGTGATGAGTAACTCATCATTGATCTAACCATCTCCATAAGAGTTCGGTTTCTTCTCTCTGACACTCCGTTTTGTTGAGGTGTGCCAGGCGCGGTAAGCTGAGAAGCGATACCTTCTTCTTTAAGAAAGTCATCGAACTCTCCAGACATATACTCACCACCTCGATCAGATCGAAGGGTTTTGATCACTTTGCCAGTTTGCTTTTCCACTAAAGCCCTAAAGACCTTAAATACGTTAAAGGTCTCGGATTTGTGTTTAAGCAAATAGACAAACCCATATCTTGAGTAATCATCAGTGAAGGTAACGAAGTATTCGTATCCTCCACGTGCCTGTTGGTTGAGTGGACCACATACATCAGAATGTATTAGTTCCAGCAACTCAGTGGCTCTTCGACCCTTATCGGAGAAAGGTCGCTTAGTCATTTTTCCTTCTATGCAGGATTCACAAGTAGGTAGTGAACCTATTGCAGAGGCTTGGAGTGGACCATCCCTCACAAGTCTCTTAATCCTATCTAGACTGATATGACCAAGTCTTAAGTGCCAGAGGTATGTTGATTTTGTTAGATCGGAGGATTCAGAAAGTTTGATCCTCTTTGGCTCCCTAATTAGATCGTTATCTATTTCGGTGTCTAAGAGAGAAGGTTGAGTGGGATAGATGTAAAAAAGACCATTCTTCATACATGCATCAGTGACGAAAGAATTAGAAAAAGAAATACGAATTCCATTCTTTATAAACTTTAAATAATAATCTTGCTCGAAAAGTTGAGCAACAGATACTAGGTTTTTCCCAAAGGAAGGAACATAATAAACATTATTCAAATTTAAAGTTCGATCTTCAAAAGATAGCGTCACGGATCCCACAGCCTTCGCAGACACCACGCTCTCATCACCCCACTTGAAGCAGAAGTCGCCATCCTCTAAGCTTTTGCTTTTCCTAAAACCAGTCAAGGAGCAGCAAATATGGTTAGTAGCAGCGGAGTCAATAATCCACGATGATACATTATCAGCTACTAAACAGGCTTCAGTAACAAGTACAATACCTTTAGCTTTGGTTTTGAGGTAGGCGGGACAGTTCCTACGCCAGTGACCAGGCTCGTTGCAGTGGTGGCACTTGTCTTTAGACTTGTCCACCTTCGGAGCCTTTGGCGCCTTCTTCTTCGTTTGAACCTTAGGTTGGTTCTTTTTCTCGGCGTTGCGAGGTCTCTTCTTAGATCCAGAGGTGGAGGCAGTAGCATGTACTTCTCCTTGAGCCCTCTTTTTCTTAGTGAGTGCCTCAGCGGTTTGAAGTTCCTTCATGAGCTCGGTAACAGTGTACTCCAGCTTGTTCATGGAATAGTTCAATTTGAAGGTATCAAAGGTTTCGGGGAGAGTTTCCAAGATCATATCTATTTTGGTCTCCCCATCAATCTCAGATCCAAGAATCTCCATCTCGTTGAGATAGCTAATGATCAGCATCATATGATCTCTAACGGGGGTTCCAGCCTTCATACGACAGTTCATGAATTGTCGGACCGCTTGTTGCCTAGCTTGACGTCCTTGCCCTCCAAACATCTCATGGAGATTGTAGAGCATATCGGTGGCAGTTTCGAAATCACGATGTTGTTGTTGCAACACATTGTTCATCGATGCCAAAATATAGCATCTCGCAATCTCATCGGATCGAAGCCAGGCCGCCAGGACGTCTTTCTCCTCTTGCGTCGAATCATCATTCGTTTGAGGACAGGGGGTGGTGAGAACCCATTTGTGCTTGTCGACAGTAAGGACTATGTCGAGGTTACGTTTCCAGTCGACGTAATTGTCGCCTTCGAGTTTATTCGAGGAAAGAATTGTTGAGAGAGGGTTGAGAGACATATTGCCTATAACAGTTGAAACAAGTTTATGATTAGTCTTTGGTTTAGGATTTAAGTTTTATTAAGACTTTTGTAAAACCCAAAGGTGTTATAAACCAAACGATAATTTACTCCCTCAAGAGAAGGCCGCAAAAATCTCCTTTTATAAGTAAATGACACATCATTAATGCTAAGCCAAGATGTCAGTACATCATTTCGACTAGCCACCTTGTAAATTGGTTTGATCACTCATATCCTTTCGCAGAGCCTTAAGGAAGGATACTAGGGATTGAGCCTAAGTGTGCAACCAACCACTTAGTCCAAAAGATCAGCTTTGAAAAACAATCCCCCAAGGGGAGGCCTTGCCATCATTGCATCACTCTCGGACGTAGCTCATTGAGCAATGATCGAAGCAATAACGCCTTGGAGTACTCACATTTAAGTGAGGGTCGCAAGAGCGGCTCTTAGTCCCACGTTATTGCATCTTTCACTAGTGTTGGGGATCGCGGGTTACAAACAACGAGTATAACCCTCCCACTTAGTTTTTGGAGTTGGTTCATCGACTCTTTTAAGTTCGGAAACAGATTTCCTAGTTAGAGAGCGACGGAGCGGACAACTAGAAGAGAATCCTAGATCGACATGTTCAGAGCAGTATTAGTGCATAAAGGCACAAGGGACATACTCGATCTTTTCCTATTTTCTATTTCGGGAAAGTGCGTGAGGGAAGTGTGAACTTCAACTCACTCGAACACTTGAAAGTTTGAGATTACACATCTTTTTATTTTTCGGTTTTGTCTACAAAGAGACCTCCCACTCAAAATTTCAAGAGCATATAGATTTTGAACATATGTGATATAGATATAGTTTTGAAAACATTTTGAAAATTTATTTGATTTGGATGACAAAATATTTTCAAGTTTGAAAGTGAAAACGGTTTTTCAAAATTCAAACTAGTTTTGTAAAAATTCAATTTCAATTAATCTTTCAAAAAACAAAACTTTTAATCTTTACACATCATGTTTATAATCATATGAAAAACATTTTTGCTCAAGAAAGTTTTCTCATTAGAGTTCTATAACTCATGGTAGTGGGGTTTGAAAATCCGGATTTCTAAAAAAAACTGGAGTTTCAGACAGCCGCGCACCTCGGAGTAAAATCGCCATAACTGGCGGCTCCGATGTCCTTTTGAGCCGAAACCGGTGGCATTGGACAGAGGACAGACAGAGCTTTAATTTGATTCAAGAATCATTAAATTTCGATTTCTGAGCAGAGAGTTATGCCGCTTTTAATGCGGGTTTACATTCCAGCTCGAAGAAAAAGAAATAAATTAAAGCTTTGTCCTTTTAGGTGCGAAAAAGAAACGAGTGTAACGGAACGTTTTATGAGGTTGTTTAAAGCTTTTATTTGTGTTTTATTAGCAGGGTAATAACATAGAATAAAAGAAATAACAACATGCATAAAACGATTCAAGTAAATAAACGGAACTAGCAAGAAAATAGAACTAGTCACAAAATTTACTCGAAAATTCTCAAACCTTTAAAACACGTTTTTCAATATAAAAAATTAAAAACTTTTAGAACTGATTCTAATGTGTTTTAACATCATCCCAAACTCATAGAAAATCAACATGGTTTTTAATTTAAAGGCATGAGCAATAAATTAAAAAAAAATCTAAGATTACAATTCTAACTTGTCACAAAATTAGTAAACTTTCGAAAACGATTTTCAAGCTCATAATTTAAAAACATGCACATGCATTCCTTTGACCATAGCTCTGATACCATTTGTTGGAATCGATCTAGGGTTTGAGAAAAAGTTTAACGCTTCGTTAAGCGGCGGAATTTTAAAAATTTTCTTTTTAAGTAAAACTAATTTTTACTAACCTAGACAAGAGCATATGCATGTAAATAAAAACTAATATGAGCTTTAAAAGTTACTAACCTTTTTGATGCTTGAACGTTGATGAGCCTTTGGAAGGTTGGCAACGTTCGTCTCCCCTCGCAGCACGTCTCTCTTTTCTTTCCTCGGGAACTCGAGCAACCACGATAGTTTCTATCACTAAATCACTCGAAAAGAAGGAATTAGTGAGTGGGCACTTTTAAACACTACGACTTGAGAACGAGTCTCGAAGTCGCAGAGCTAAAGACTAGGTCGAGTGAGGACCTAGGTGCCAAGACAAGAAATAATCGAAAATAAACTAGAGAGAGAGAGAGAGAGGATTTTCGGCCAAAGTTCTAGAGAGAGAATCTCTCAAATCTCTTAAACTTGGATGAATGAATTGTGAGGAAATGGGGCTCCTATTTATAGGAGAGGTCTCACCTTCAATAAGGTAGTTTCCTCTTCTATAGAATATCACATATTCATGAGCAAAAATCCTTCATTTCCCATTCCTTGTTGGGCGCCCAAGGCTGCCTCCTAGAGGCAAGGATTTGTTTCCTTTTTTGTTCCTTGGCTTTCCCTTTTCTCACTTGGCCGAATTTCCCATTGCATGTGTGGGAAATTTGTTTCCTCTTTTTCTTTTGGCAAGTATCTAAATACATTTATGCACAAAATAAACTCTCTTTCCTTGGGTATTATGGGCGCCCATTTCACTTCTAGAAGGAGCTTCTAGAAGCTTCTTCATTTATTCATGAGAACATGAAAAAGGCCCATTAAGAGTTTTCAATAAAATTCTTACGAAATGAAATTAATTCACAAGGCCCAATTAATCATATTATGGCCGAGTGACATTAAGTCATCAAATGAACTTGTCAAAATTTATTGACATCCATTTCATCCTTATGTCTCAAAAGACAAAAATACCCTTTTAACTATTTTCGTTCTTGTTTTGGCTTAGCTTCCAGTTTAACTATTCCTATCGATGTGATTCGTGACAGTGACCTCATGGACCCAAATGAACAAAGCTTTAGCTAAACACTTGGACTCAAAAGTTCACAAACCTTTTCCAAGTTTAGCTTAATGCCAACTGACTCCACTAAAGAGCTGACACTGAAAATCTCTCGGTTCAAATGAATTTATTTTCTACTCAAGAATTCGACCTAATTATGATGAGCGGATCCACTGAATATTATCTATGTTTACCCTTCATGAATGTCATCAGCTAGTCGGGATTTACTAAATTACCATTTTACCCTTTTAGCTGTTATTTCCTCAACTCCTTTGTCGCTTGTGAATAAGTTAGAAACAATGTATTGACGAGGAGCTAACAAGTCACATTGTTTCATCCAAAAGAGTCAGGACTCAATTTGGACACTGGCCAGTTCATTTATTCACACTCCAAGGAACAAAGCATGAGGTGACATACATTGCATTTCAGCAATCTTGTACATGAATTCCATATCTATGAGAACTTCACAAAGTTACTCATGACAGACTCACAACTTAGTACTTCACCAATAGGCCTTGTTCGGAATCACATAGTGAGTCCGAACTTTGACTTTCTCAAATGAGAATACTAAGGTGTGAAATGGCATGTCTCATTTCAGGATTAAGGTAAGCATGATGCAATTCATACATAGTGACTTCGAGACATAAGAGGTTAAATGGTTTGTTCTTATCTTGTCTCTAGAAGTGCACTGGTCAATTCAGTACCTTCGGAAGATACCTAGAAGAACTATAGAGTTCCTAACTCTCAATGCCTCATAACCAGACATCATAGATTCTTCTAACAATCATACTGAGGTCAATAGTCCTTTGACCCTAAGATTGCGAATATATCGTTTTAAGCAAACTACGAAGAGTTTGTTCATGCAAATCTACATTTGTCTCTTCGTAAGTTGTTAAGTTTGTTTATGGACTAAAAGACTATGGTTTTATCATAAAGCTTCAGACAAGGAAGATTGAATGAACGTTTCAACTTTATTAATGAATGAATAGGCAATTACAAGCAAGAGTCTTCATGAGACTTTATTACATCAAATGTTCAAAATAAAGACTACAACTCTTCTTGTGGGCACTATTGACAACAGGTTCGTCTCGGTGGCGAGAGCTTTGATCATTGCTCTTGCGGCCGTCGAGGTAATCTTCGACTCCCATGAAGGTCTTGGCTCGAGTCATTAACTCGGCCATGGTAGAAGGGACACGACCGACGACGGACTTGAGGAAGTCACTTGTGTGTAAGCCTTCAATGATGGCGGCGATTGCGTCATTGTCATCAAAGCGGTCAACCTTATTCGATTCTTCAGTGAATCGGGCGAGGTATCGTCTAAGAGACTCGCCACTCTCTTGTCTGATTGACCACAGGTACATCTTGGTCTTCTTTTGGACCATAGATGTAGCGAAGCGTGCTAGGAACCTGTCCTTCAGGTCTTTGAAAAATGGGATGCTTCCCGGCCTTAAGTTCTTGAACCACTCGAAGCTGGCTCCAGCGAAGGTAAGACTAAAAGCTTGGCACATGGCGTCGGGAGCAACACCCTGCATCTTCACCCAGGTTCCATAGTGCTAGATATGGTAAGCGGGATTTGCTTTCCCATCGTATGGAGCGAGGTTCGCGAGTTTGAAATTTCTCGTGCATACCTCGGCCAATATCTGGGCCGTGAAAGGCGAGGAATTCTCTTCAACGACCCCATAGGCGCTTTCGCCTACTCCATACTCTCGGAGATCTTGGACTTCATTTCGAAGATTGTGGATCTTGGTGACCACATCGAGACCGGTAGTAAAAGTAACTCCCTGTTCGGGAGGAGTCACCTGTCGCCTCTTGTTGGACCCTTGACCCCTGCAGCGGTTCCCGTTAGTTGGGGCTGCCAGGGGGATGTTTGGCCGAGAGCTTAGTCGTTCTCTTAGGTCATTGTCACACTCATTGCGTTGAGCAGTAAGATGATCCCTGAGATCAGGGCTTGCCGCACGGAGGCGCAGGCTTCGTCTAAGACTACGCGCTCTTCGCGTGTCCTGATTTTTCTCAACATTCTCCCTTTGACCAAGTCGGTCATGTTGGAAACGATCTAGGGTTTAAGAAAAAGTTTAACGCTTCGGTAAGCGGCGGAATTTTAAAAAATTTCTTTTACAAGTAAAAACAGCTTTTTACTAACCTAGACAAAGAGCAAGTACATATAAATAAAAACTATTATGAGCTAAGAAGTTTACTAACCTTTCTTGAAGCTTAAACTTTGAGAAGCTTTTGGAAAGTTTGCAACGCTCGTCTCCTCGCAGCACGTCTCTCTTTCTTTCCTCGGCACCTCGAGCAACCACGATAGTTTCTATCACTAAATCACTCGAAATAAAAGGAATCAGTGAGTGGGCACTTTTAAACACTACGACTTAAGAACGAGTCTTGAAGTCGCAGAGCTAAACACTAGGTCAAATGAGGACCTAGGTGCCAAAACAAAGAAATCGAAAATGAAGAGAGAGAGAGAGAGAGAGAGAGAGAGAGAGAGGATCGGCCACAATGTCTAGAGAGAGAGTCTCTCAATCTCTAACTTGTGTGGAATTAATAGAATGAGAGGAATGAGGGTCCTATTTATAGGAGAGGGGTTGGCCTTGGAAAGAAGTAGTTTCCTCTTATTTTCCAAGCCTTTATTAGCAATCTTTTATTACACATTCCTATCAACATAGGCGCCCACCTCATTCAATCCACAAGGGATTAGTTTCCTCTTTTGTTTCCCTTCTTGGTTGCCTTGGCCGATTCTCCTTGTTTCCTCTTTTTTCTTTTGGCAAGTATCTTGATACATTTATGCACAAAATATTCTCTCTACCTATGGGTATGTTGGGCGCCCAAACTAATTCTAGAAGGAGCTTCTAGAAGCTTCTTCATTTGTTCATGACAACATGATAAAAGCCCATTAAGATTTTTCAATAAAATTCTTATGAAATGAAATTAATCCACAAGGCCCAATTAATCATATTATGGCCGAGTATTACTTGTCATCAAATGACCATGTCAAAAAATTTATTGACATTCATTTCATCCTTTGTCTCAAAAGACAAAAATACCCTTTTGACTATTTTCGTTCTTATTTTGACTTAGCTTCCAGTTTAACTATTCCTATTCGATGTGATTCGTGACAGTGACCTCATGGATCCAAATGAACAAAGCTTGAGCTAAATACTTGGACTCAAAAGTTCACAAACCTTTTCCAAGTTTAGCTTAATGTCAACTGACTCCACTAAAGAGTTGACACTGAAAATCTCTCGGTTCAAATGAATTTATTTTCTACTCAAGAATTCAACCTAATTATGATGAGCGGATCCACTGAATATTATCTATGTTTACCCTTCATGAATATCATCAGCTAGTCGGGATTTACAAAATTACCATTTTACCCTTCTAGCTGTTATTTCCTCAACTCCTTTGTCGCTTGTGAATAAGTTAGAAACAATGTATTGACGAGGAGCTAACAAGTCACATTGTTTCATCCAAAAGAGTCAAGACTCAATTTGGACACTGGCCAGTTCATTTATTCACACTCCAAGGAACAAAGCATGAGGTGATATACATTGCATTTCAGCAATCTTGTACATGAATTCCATATCTATGAGAACTTCACAAAGTTACTCATGACATTCTCACAACTTAGTACTTCACCAATAGGCCCTGTTCGGAATCACATAGTGAGTCCGAACTCTGACTTTCTCAAATGAGAATACTAAGGTGTGAAATGACATGTCTCATTTCAGGATTAAGGTATGCACGATGCAATTCATACATAGTGACTTCGAGACATAAGAGGTTAAATGGTTTGTTCTTATCTTGTCTCTAGAAGTGCACTGGTCAATTAAGTACCTTCGGAAGATACCTATAAGAACTATAGAGTCTCCAACTCTCAATGCCTCATAACCAGACATCATAGATTCTTCTAACAATCATACTGAGGTCAATAGTCCTTTGACCCTTAGATTGCGAATATATCGTTTTAAGCAAACTACGAAGAGTTTGTTCATGCAAATCTATATTTGTCTCTTCGTAAGTTGTTTAGTTTGTTTATGGACTAAAGACTAATGTTTTATCATAAAGCTTCAGACAAGGAAGATTGAATGAACGTTTCAACTTTTTATTAATGAATAAGCAATTACAAGCAAGAGTCTTAATGAGACTTTATTACATCAAATGTAGAATAATAAAGACTACAACTCTTCTTGTGGGCACCATTGACAACAAACTCCCACTTGACTCGAAGAAGATGTGTGTAGTCCTTCATGCCTAATCCCTCACGATGTTGGTCGAAGACCTTGTTCGCTAGGGCCTTGGTGAATGGATCTGCGAGGTTGTCCACCGTTGAGATCTTCTTCACTTCCACGTCTCCGCGCTGCACGATCTCTCGAATCAAATGGTATTTCCTCTCAATATGCTTAGAGCGCTTATGGCTTCTAGGTTCCTTTAAGTTAGTGACAGCCCCACTATTATCACAATAAATGGTCATGGGCTCTTCGACGTTTGGAACAACTTCCAAATACTTAAGGAATTTTCTAAGCCATACAGCTTCTTTGGATGCTTCACAAGCAGCCACATATTCTGCTTCCATTGTGGAGTCAGCAATGCAAGATTGCTTAATACTTCTCCACACAATAGCTCCACCATTAAGGATGAACACATATCTCGAAGTGGATTTCCTGGAATCCTTATCGGCTTGAAAATCGGAGTCGGTATATCCCGTCATAGTCAGGTCAGTACCTGAGTATGTAAGCATCAAGTTCCTAGTTCTTCGAAGATACTTAAGAACATGCTTAACAGCAATCCAGTGCTCGGGTCCAGGGTTGGATTGGAAACGGCTAACTACGCCAACGGCGAAACAGATGTCAGGTCTAGTGCAAAGCATAGCATACATAAGGCTTCCTACAGCAGAGGCGTAAGGAATTTTCCTCATGTCTTCAATCTCTTGTGCAGTCTTGGGAGACTGGTCCTTAGAGAGTAAAACTCCATGCCTAAAGGGTGTTTGACCCTTCTTGGAGTCTTGCATCGAGAAGCGATCCATCACCTTATCAATATAAGATGCTTGAGAGAGCGACAAGGTCCGGTTTTTCCTATCTCGAAAGATTTGGATCCCCAGAATGTACGCGGCTTCTCCTAGATCCTTCATATCGAATTGCTTTGCCAGCCAGACCTTAACCTCAGATAACTTACCCGCGTCATTACCAATGAGTAGTATATCATCGACATATAGCACCAGAAACACAACTTTGCCTTCGTGTATTAACTTGTGAACACAAGGCTCATCTATTGACTGTTCAAAGCCGAAGCTTTTCACAGTTTCATCGAATCTGATATTCCATGACCTAGATGCTTGCTTTAATCCATAAATGGACTTAAGCAACTCACAAACCTTGGTCTCTTGAACTTTATCCATGAAACCGTCTGGTTGAGCCATGTAAATGCGCTCGTCAAGATTGCCATTCGGGAAGGCTGTCTTGACATCCATTTGCCAGATCTCATAGTCGAGAGCTGCAGCTATGGATAGGAGTATGCGGATGGATTTAAGCATCGCGACTGGCGAGAAGGTTTCTTCATAGTCAATCCCTTCTTATTGGGTATAACCCTTCGCCACAAGTCATGCTTTGAACGTCAATGGTGCCCACAAGAAGAGTAGTAGTGTCTATTTATGTACATTTGATGTCATATAGTCTTACGAAGACTCTTGCTTGTAATTGCTTATTCATTAATAAAGTTGAAACGTTCATTCAATCTTCCTTGTTTGAAGCTTTATGATAAAACCTTAGTCTTTTAGTCCATAAACAAACTTAACAACTTACGAAGAGACAAATGTAGATTTGCATGAACAAACTCTTCGTAGTTTGCTTAAAACGATATATTCGCAATCTTAGGGTCAAAGGACTATTGACCTCAGTACGATTGTTAGAAGAATCTATGATGTCTGGTTATGAGGCATTGAGAGTTGGAGACTCTATAGTTCTTCTAGGTATCTTCCGAAGGTACTGAATTGACCAGTGCACTTCTAGAGACAAGATAAGAACAAACCATTTAACCTCTTATGTCTCGAAGTCACTATGTATGAATTGCATCATGCTTACCTTAATCCTGAAATGAGACATGTCATTTCACACCTTAGTATTCTCATTTGAGAAAGTCAGAGTTCGGACTCACTATGTGATTCCGAACAGGGCCTATTGGTGAAGTACTAAGTTGTGAGTATGTCATGAGTAACTTTGTGAAGTTCTCATAGATATGGAATTCATGTACAAGATTGCTGAAATGCAATGCATGTCACCTCATGCTTTGTTCCTTGGAGTGTGAATAAATGAACTGGCCAGTGTCCAAATTGAGTCCTGACTCTTTTGGATGAAACAATGTGACTTGTTAGCTCCTCGTCAATACATTGTTTCTAACTTATTCACAAGCGACAAAGGAGTGTAGGAAATAACAGCTAGAAGGGTAAAATGGTAATTTAGTAAATCCCGACTAGCTGATGACATTCATGAAGGGTAAACATAGATAATATTCAGTGGATCCGCTCATCATAATTAGGTCGAATTCTTGAGTAGAAAACAAATTCATTTGAACCGAGAGATTTTCAGTGTCAGCTCTTTAGTGGAGTCAGTTGGCATTAAGCTAAACTTGGAAAAGGTTTGTGAACTTTTGAGTCCAAGTGTTTAGCTCAAGCTTTGTTCATTTGGGTCCATGAGGTCACTGTCACAAATCACATCGATAGGAATAGTTAAACTGGAAGCTAAGTCAAAACAAGAACGAAAATAGTCAAAAGGGTATTTTTGTCTTTTGAGACATATGATGAAATGAATGTCAATAAATTTTTTGACAAGTTCATTTGATGACTTAATGTCACTCGGCCATAACTTGATTATTGGGCCTTGTGAATTAATTTTATTTCATAAGAATTTTATTGAAAATTCTTAATGGGCTTTTCTCATGTTGTCATGAACAAATGAAGAAGCTTCTAGAAGCTCCTTCTAGATGAAAATAGGCGCCCATACTACCCAAGGAAAGAGAGTTTATTTTGTGCATAAATGTATCAAGATACTTGCCAAAAGAAAAAGAGGAAACAAATTTCCTCTAGAAGGAAAGCATAACTTCGGCCAAGAGAGAGACAAAGCAAGGCTTGGAACAAAATAGGAAACAAATCCAAGGCTTATTGAAGCCTATGTTGGCCGAGCATCTCAAGTGGGAAAAGAGGTAATTGGCTCATGAATATGTGATATTCTATAGAAGAGGAAACTACCTTATAGAAGGTGAGACCTCTCCTATAAATAGGAGCCTCATTTCCTCACTTTTCATTCATCCAAGTTTAAGAGATTTGAGAGACTCTCTCTCTAGAACTTGTGGCCGAAAATCCTCTCTCTCTCTAGTTTATTTTCGATTTTTCTTGTCTTGGCACCTAGGTCCTCACTCGACCTAGTGTTTAGCTCTGCGACTTCAAGACTTGTTCTTAAGTCGTAGTGTTTAAAAGTGTCCACTCACTAATTCCTTTATTTCGAGTGATTTAGTGATAGAAACTTTCGTGGTTGCTCGAGGTGCCGAGGAAAGAAAGAGGGACGTGCTGCGAGGGCAGACGAGCATTGCAAACTTTCCAAAAGCTTCTTCAAAGTTTAAGCTTCAAGAAAGGTTAGTAAACTCTTAGCTCATATTGATTTTTAATTACATGTACTTGCTTCTTTGTCTAGGTTAGTAAAACCTGTTTTTACTTGAAAAGAAATTTTTTAAAATTCCACCGCTTCCCGAAGCGTTTAATCTTTTTCTTAAACCCTAGATCAATTCCAACAAATGGTATCAGAGCTATGGTCAAAGAGATGCATGTACATGTTTTTAAAATTATGAGCTTGAAAATCGTTTTCGAAAGTTTACTAATTTTGTGACAAGTTAGAATTGTTATCTTAGATTTTTTTTAATTTATTGCTCTTGCCTTTAAATTAAAAACCATGTTGATTTTCTATGAGTTTGGGATGTTTTTAAAACACATTAGAATCAGTTCTAAAAGTTTTTAATTTTTTATATTAAAAAACGTGTTTTAAAGGTTTGAGAAATTTCGAGTAAAATTTTGTGACTAGTTTTGTTATCTTGCTAGTTTCTTATTTTTACTTGAATCGTTTTATGCTTGTTGTTATTTCTTTTATGCCTTGTTATTACCTTTCTAATAAAACACAAATAAAAGCTTTAACAACCTTCATAAAACGTTCCGTTACACTCGATTCTTTTTCGCACCAAAAAAGGACCAAGCTTTAATTATTTCTTTTTCTTCGAGCTGGAGTAAACCCGCATTAAAAGTGGCATAACTCTCTGCTCATAAATCTAAATTTAATGATTCTTGAATGGAATTAAAGCTCTGTCTGTCCTCTGTCCAATGCCACCGGTTTCGGCTCAAAATGACATCGGAGCCACCAGATATGGTGATTTTACTCCGAGGTGCGCGGCTGTCTGAAACTCCAGTTTTTTAGAAATCCGGATTTTCAAACCCCACTACCATGAGTTATAGAACTCTAATGAGAAAATTTTCTTGAGCAAAAATGTTTTTCATATGATTATAAACATGATGTGTAAAGATTAAAATGTTTTGATTTTTGAAAGTTTAATTGAAATTGAATTTTTACAAAACTAGTTTGAATTTTGAAAAACCGTTTTCACTTTCAAACTTGAAAATATTTTGTCATCCAAATCAAATAAATTTTCAAAATGTTTTCAAAACTATATCTATATCACATATGTTCAAAATCTATATGCTCTTGAAAATTTGAGTGGGAGGTCTCCTTGTAGACAAGCCGAAAAATAAAAAGATGTGTAATCTCAAACTTTCAAGTGTTCGAGTGAGTTGAAGTTCACACTTCCCTCACGCACTTTTCCGAAAGAGAAAATAGGAAAAGATCGAGTATGTACCTTGTGCTTTTATGCACTAATACTGCTCTGAACATGTCGATCTAGGATTCTCTTCTAGTTGTCCGCTCTGTCGCTCTCTAACTAGGAAATCTGTTTCCGAACTTAAAAGAGTCGATGAACCAACTCCAAAAACTAAGTGGGAGGGTTATACTTGTTGTTTGTAACCCACGATCCCCAACACTAATGAAAAGTGCAAGTTTCGCCGGACTAAGAGTCACCCTCGTGGCCCTCTCTTAAATGAGAGTACTCAAGGGCGCTTTGCTCTGATCATTGCTCAATGAGCTACGTCCGAGGTGAGATGATGATGGCAAGGCCTCCCCTTGGGGGATTGTTTTTCAAAGTTGATCTTTTGGACTAAGTGGTTGGTTGCACACTTAGGCTCAATCCCTAGTAATCCTCCCTCGAGGCCCTGCGAAAGGATGTGAGTGATCAAACCAATTTACAAGGTGGCTAGTCAAAATAGATGTATTGACATCTTGGCTTAGCATTAATGATGTGTCATTTACTTATAAAAGGAGATTTTTTGCGGCCTTCTCTTGAGGGAGTAAATTATCGTTTGGTTTATAACACCTTTGGATTTTATAAAAGTCTTAATAAAACTTAAATCCTAAACCAAAGACTAATCATAAACATGTTCCAACTTTTATAGGCAATATGTCTCCCAACTCTCTCTTTTTCATTCTTTCCTCGATCAAACTCGAAAACGAAAACTACGTAGATTCAAAACATAACCTCGACATAATACCTACCGTTAACAAGCACAAATGGGTACTCACCACCCCGTGTCCTCCTCTGACGAATGATGATTCAACTCAAGAGGACAATGACGCCTTAACGGCCTGGCTTCGATCCGATGAGATTGTGAGGTGCTATATCTTGGCATCTATGAACAATATGCTGAAAGAGCAACATCGTGACATCGAGACTGCCGCCGAAATGCTCTACAATCTCCTTGAGATGTTTGGAGGGCAAGGACGTCAAACAAGGCAACAAGCAGTCCAACAGTTTATGAACTGTCACATGAAGGCTAGGACTCCTGTTGGAGACTTTATGATACTGATCATTAGTTTTCTAAATAAAATGGAAATCCTAGGATCTGAGACTGATGGGAAGAATTTCATAGATATGATCTTAGAAACTCTCCCCGCATCTCTTGATACCTCCAAGATGAACTACTCCATAAACAAGCTAGAGTACACTGTTACCAAGCTTATGAAGGAACTTCACACTGCTGTAGGTCTCACTAAGAGAAAGAGGAATCAAGGAGAGGCACATGCTACTGAGCAAAAAGCCTCCGCCTCCAGAACTAAGAAGAGACCTCACAAGGCCGATAAAAAGAACTGTCCTGCAAGTCTCAAAGCAAAGGAACATAGTATTGTACTAGTCACCGAAGCATGCTTAGTAGCTGATAATGTATCAACATGGATTCTTGACTCCGCTGCTACTAACCATATTTGTTGTTCCTTAAATGGTTTCAAGAAAACCAAAAGCTTAGAGGAAGGCGAGTTCTGTTTCAAATGGGGTGATGGGAGCCTGGTGTCTGCAAAGGCTGTGGGATCCGTGACGCTGTCTTTTGAAGACCGCACTTTAAACTTGAATAATGTTTATTTTGTTCCTACCTTTGGGAAGAACTTAATATCCGTTGCTCGTCTTCGTGAGCAAGATTATTGTTTAAAGTTCATTAAGAATGGAATTCGTATTTCGTTTCCTGATAATTCTTTTGTCACTGATGCATGTATGAAGAATGCTCTTTTCTACATCTATCCCACTCAACCTTCTCTTTTAGACACCGAAATAGATAATGATCTAATTAGGGAGCCAAAGAGGATCAAACTTTCTGAATCCTCCGATCTAACAAAATCAACACACCTATGGCACTTAAGACTTGGTCATATCAGTCTAGAAAGGATTAAGAGACTTGTGAGGGATGGTCCACTCCAAGCCTCTGCAATAGGTTCACTACCTATTTGTGAATCCTGCATAGAAGGAAAAATGACTAAGCGACCTTTCTCCGATAAGGGTCGAAGAGCCACTGAGTTGCTGGAGCTGATACATTCTGATGTATGTGGTCCGCTCAGCCAACAGGCACGTGGAGGATACGAATACTTCGTTACCTTCACCGATGATTACTCACGATATGGGTTTGTCTATTTGCTTAAACATAAATCCGAGACCTTTAACGTATTTAAGATCTTTAGGGCTTTAGTGGAAAAGCAAACTGGCAAAGTGATCAAAACACTTCGATCCGATCGAGGTAGTGAGTATATGTCTGGAGAGTTCGATGACTTTCTTAAAGAAGAAGGAATCGCTTCTCAGCTTACCGCACCTGGCACACCTCAACAAAACGGAGTGTCAGAGAGAAGGAACCGAACTCTTATGGAGATGGTTAGATCAATGATGAGTTACTCATCACTCCCTCTTTCCTTTTCGGGATATGCCCTCGAAACAGCCGCTTACATTCTGAACCAAGTTCCGTCTAAAACGGTTCCTGGTACTCCTTATGAACGATGGACTGGCCGTAAAGTAAGTTTGGGCCACATCCGAATTTGGGGTTGCCCTGCACATGTGCTGAGGCAAAAGACTAGCAAGTTGGCTAGTAGGTCAGAATTGTGCCTGTTTGTGGGATATCCAAAGGAAACCAAAGGTTTCATTTTCTATAGTCCCGAGGACGATAAGACTTTTGTTAGCACGAATGCTCGTTTCCTTGAGGAGGACTTCATGAAGGATGCGAAACCTAGAAGCAAAATTGTGCTTGAAGAAAAGTTGGGTGAGGAAGCTTCTACCTCATCTGTAAGAACTGTTCTTACCCCAACTGAAACACAACCTAACTCATCAGAATCTCGTCAAGTTGTACTTCGACGTAGTGGGAGGGCTACTCAAAAGCCTGACAGGTACATGTCTTATGGAGACTCTCTTGTAGCCGTCTCTGACATGGATGACCCTGTTTCCTATAGCCAAGCGATGGCTTGTTCTGAATCAAACCTTTGGCTTGATGCCATGAAAGTTGAAATGCACTCGATGTATGTCAACAAAGTCTGGAAACTTGTAGACCTTCCTGAAGGGATTAAACCCGTAGGGTGTAAGTGGATATACAAGAAGAAAAGGGGTCCTGATGGGAACGTCGAGACGTTCAAAGCACGACTTGTGGCGAAGGGTTATACCCAACAAGAAGGGATTGACTATGAAGAAACCTTCTCGCCAGTCGCGATGCTTAAATCCATCCGCATACTCCTATCCATAGCTGCAGCTCTCGACTATGAGATCTGGCAAATGGATGTCAAGACAGCCTTTCTGAATGGCAATCTTGACGAGCGCATTTACATGGCTCAACCAGACGGTTTCGTGGATAAAGGTCAAGAGACCAAGGTTTGTGAGTTGCTTAAATCCATTTATGGACTAAAGCAAGCATCTAGGTCATGGAATATTAGATTCGATGAAACTGTAAAGAGCTTCGGCTTTGAACAGTCTATAGATGAGCCTTGTGTTTACAAGTTAATACACGAAGGCAAAGTTGTGTTTCTGGTACTATATGTCGATGATATACTACTCATTGGTAATGACGTGGGTAAGTTATCTGAGGTTAAGGTCTGGCTGGCAAAGCAATTCGATATGAAGGATCTAGGAGAAGCCGCGTACATTCTGGGGATCCAAATCTTTCGAGATAGGAAAAACCGGACCCTGTCACTCTCTCAAGCATCTTATATTGATAAGGTGATGGATCGCTTCTCGATGCAAGACTCCAAGAAGGGTCAAACACCCTTTAGGCATGGAGTTTCACTCTCTAAGGACCAGTCTCCCAAGACTGCACAAGAGATTGAAGACATGAGGAAAATTCCTTACGCCTCTGCCGTAGGAAGCCTCATGTATGCTATGCTTTGCACTAGACCTTATATATGTTTCGTCGTTGGCGTAGTTAGCCGTTTCCAATCCAACCCTGGACCCGAGCACTGGATTGCTGTTAAGCATGTTCTTAAGTATCTTCGAAGAACTAGGAACTTGATGCTTACATACTCAGGTACTGACCTGACTATGACGGGAAATACCGACTCCAATTTTCAAGCGGATAAGGATTCCAGGAAATCCACTTCGGGATCTGTGTTCATCCTTAATGGTGGAGCTGTCGTGTGGAGGAGTATTAAGCAATCTTGCATTGCTGACTCCACAATGGAAGCAGAATATGTGGCTGCTTGTGAAGCATCCAAAGAGGCTGTATGGCTTAGAAAATTCCTTAAGTATTTGGAAGTTGTTCCAAACGTCGACGAGCCCATGACCCTTTATTGTGATAATAGTGGGGCTGTCGCTAACTCAAAGGAACCTAGAAGCCATAAGCGCTCTAAACATATTGAGAGGAAATACCATTTGATTCGAGAGATTGCGCAACGCGGAGACGTGGAGTGGAAGTAGATCTCTAGCAGATCTATTCACCAAGGCCCTAGCGAACATGGTCTTAGACCAACTTCGAGAGGAATTAGGCATGTACGACTGCTCACATCTTCTTTGAGTCAAGTGGGAGTTTGTTGTCAATGGTGCCCACAAGAAGAGTAGTAGTGTCTATTTATGTACATTTGATGTCATATAGTCTTACGAATACTCTTGCTTGTAATTGCTTATTCATTAATAAAGTTGAAACGTTCATTCAATCTTCCTTGTTTGAAGCTTTATGATAAAACCTTAGTCTTTTAGTCCATAAACAAACTTAACAACTTACGAAGAGACAAATGTAGATTTGCATGAACAAACTCTTCGTAGTTTGCTTAAAACGATATATTCGCAATCTTAGGGTCAAAGGACTATTGACCTCCGTACGATTGTTAGAAGAATCTATGATGTCTGGTTATGAGGCATTGAGAGTTGGAGACTCTATAGTTCTTCTAGGTATCTTCCGAAGGTATTGAATTGACCAGTGCACTTCTAGAGACAAGATAAGAACAAACCATTTAACCTCTTATGTCTCGAAGTCACTATGTATGAATTGCATCATGCTTACCTTAATCCTGAAATGAGACATGTCATTTCACACCTTAGTATTCTCATTTGAGAAAGTCAGAGTTCGGACTCACTATGTGATTCCGAACAGGGCCTATTGGTGAAGTACTAAGTTGTGAGTATGTCATGAGTAACTTTGTGAAGTTCTCATAGATATGGAATTCATGTACAAGATTGCTGAAATGCAATGCATGTCACCTCATGCTTTGTTCCTTGGAGTGTGAATAAATGAACTGGCCAGTGTCCAAATTGAGTCCTGACTCTTTTGGATGAAACAATGTGACTTGTTAGCTCCTCGTCAATACATTGTTTCTAACTTATTCACAAGCGACAAAGGAGTGTAGGAAATAACAGCTAGAAGGGTAAAATGGTAATTTAGTAAATCCCGACTAGCTGATGACATTCATGAAGGGTAAACATAGATAATATTCAGTGGATCCGCTCATCATAATTAGGTCGAATTCTTGAGTAGAAAACAAATTCATTTGAACCGAGAGATTTTCAGTGTCAGCTCTTTAGTGGAGTCAGTTGGCATTAAGCTAAACTTGGAAAAGGTTTGTGAACTTTTGAGTCCAAGTGTTTAGCTCAAGCTTTGTTCATTTGGGTCCATGAGGTCACTGTCACAAATCACATCGATAGGAATAGTTAAACTGGAACTAAGTCAAAACAAGAACGAAAATAGTCAAAAGGGTATTTTTGTCTTTTGAGACATATGATGAAATGAATGTCAATAAATTTTTTGACAAGTTCATTTGATGACTTAATGTCACTCGGCCATAACTTGATTATTGGGCCTTGTGAATTAATTTCATTTCATAAGAATTTTATTGAAAATTCTTAATGGGCTTTTCTCATGTTGTCATGAACAAATGAAGAAGCTTCTAGAAGCTCCTTCTAGATGAGAATAGGCGCCCATAATACCCAAGGAAAGAGAGTTTATTTTGTGCATAAATGTATCAAGATACTTGCCAAAAGAAAAAGAGGAAACAAATTTCCTCTAGAAGGAAAGCATAACTTCGGCCAAGAGAGAGACAAAGCAAGGCTTGGAACAAAATAGGAAACAAATCCAAGGCTTATTGAAGCCTATGTTGGCCGAGCATCTCAAGTGGGAAAAGAGGTAATTGGCTCATGAATATGTGATATTCTATAGAAGAGGAAACTACCTTATAGAAGGTGAGACCTCTCCTATAAATAGGAGCCTCATTTCCTCACTTTTCATTCATCCAAGTTTAAGAGATTTGAGAGACTCTCTCTCTAGAACTTGTGGCCGAAAATCCTTTCTCTCTCTCTCTAGTTTATTTTCGATTTTTCTTGTCTTGGCACCTAGGTCCTCACTCGACCTAGTGTTTAGCTCTGCGACTTCAAGACTTGTTCTTAAGTCGTAGTGTTTAAAAGTGCCCACTCACTAATTCCTTTATTTCGAGTGATTTAGTGATAGAAACTTTCGTGGTTGCTCGAGGTGCCGAGGAAAGAAAGAGGGACGTGCTGCAAGGGGAGACGAGCGTTGCAAACTTTCCAAAAGCTTCTTCAAAGTTCAAGCTTCAAGAAAGGTTAGTAAACTCTTAGCTCATATTGATTTTTAATTACATGTACTTGCTTCTTTGTCTAGGTTAGTAAAAACTGTTTTTACTTGAAAAGAAATTTTTTAAAATTCCGCCGCTTCCCGAAGCGTTTAATCTTTTTCTTAAACCCTAGATCAATTCCAACATGTGCCTCTCCTTGATTCCTCTTTCTCTTAGTGAAACCTACAGCAGTGTGAATTTCCTTCATAAGCTTGGTAACAGTGTACTCTAGCTTGTTTATGGAGTAGTTCATCTTGGAGGAATCAAGAGATGCGGGGAGAGTTTCTAAGATCATATCTATGACACTCTTCTCATCAATCTCAGATCCTAGGATTTCCATTTTATTTAGAAAACTAATGATCAGTATCATAAAGTCTCCAACATGAGTCCTAGCCTTCATGTGACAGTTCATAAACTGTCGGACTGCTTGTTGCCTTGTTTGACGCCCTTGCCCTCCAAACATCTCAAGGAGATTGTAGAGCATTTCGGCGGCAGTCTCGATGTTACGATGTTGCTCTTTCAGCATATTGTTCATAGATGCCAAGATATAGCACCTCACAATCTCATCGGATCGAAGCCAGGCCGCTAAGGCGTCATTGTCCTCTTGAGTCGAATCATCATTCGTCAGAGGAGGACACGGGGTGGTGAGTACCCATTTGGGCTTGTTAATGGCAAGGATGATGTCGAGGTTATGTTTCGAGTCTCTGTGGTTTTCGTTTTCGAGTTTGTTCGAGGAAAGGATGAAAGAGAGAGAGTTGAGAGACATATTGCCTATAAAAGTTGAAACAAGTTTATGATTAGTCTTTGGTTTAGGATTTAAGTTTGTTTAAGACTTTATAAAATCCAAAGGTGTTATAAACCAAACGATAATTTACTCCTTCGAGGGAAGGCCGCAAAAAATCTCCATTTATAAGTAAATGACACATCATTAATGCTTAGCCAAGATGTCAATACACCAATTTTGACCAACCACCTTTTAAATTGGTTTGATCACTCACATCCTTTCGCAGGGCCTCGAGGGAGGATTACTAGGGATTGAGTCTAAGTGTGTAACCAACCACTTAGTCCAAAAGATTGACTTTGAAAAACAATCCGCCGAGGGGAGGTCTTGTCTCATTGTCTCACTTTCGGATTTAGCTCATTGAGCAATGATCAGTGCAAAGCGCCCTTGAGTACTCTCATTTAAGAGAGGGCCACGAGGGTGACTCTTAGTCTGGCGACACTTGCACTTTTCATTAGTGTTGGAGATCGTCGGTTACAAACAACAAGTATGACCCTCCCACTTAGTTTTTGGAGTTGGTTCATCGACTCTTATAAGTTCGGAAACAGATTTCCTAGTTAGAGAGCGACAGAGCGGACAACTAGAAGAGAATCCTAGATCGACATGTTCAGAGTAATGTTAGTGCATAAAGGCACAAGTTGCATACTCGATCTTTTCCTATTTTCTATTTCGGGAAAGTGCGTGAGGGAAGTGTGAACTTCAACTCACTCGAACACTTGAAAGTTTGAGATTACACATCTTTTTATTTTTCGGCTTGTCTACAAGGAGACCTCCCACTCAAATTTTCAAGAGCATATAGATTTTGAACATATGTGATATAGATATAGTTTTGAAAATATTTTGAAAATTTATTTGATTTGGATGACAAAATATTTTCAAGTTTGAAAGTGAAAACGGTCTTTCAAAATTAAAACTAGTTTTGTAAAAACTCAATTTCAATTAATCTTTCAAAAATCAAAACTTTTTAATCTTACACATCATGTTTATAATCTTATAAAAAAACAATTTTGCTCAAGAAAATTTTCTCATTAGAGTTCTATAACTCATGGTAGTGGGGCTGAAAATCCGGAATTCTAAAAAACTGGAGTTTCGGAACAGCCGCACACCTCGGAGTAAAATCGCCATAACTGGCCGCTCCAATGTCCTTTTGACCTGAAACCGGTGGAATTGGACAGAGGACAGAAAGAGCTTTAATTTGATTCAAGAATAATTAAATTTAGATTTCTGAGCAGAGAGTTATGCCTCTTTTAATGCGGGTTTACTCCAGCTCGAAGAAAAAGAAATAGTTAAAGCTTGGTCCTTTTTAGGTGCGAAAAAGAATCGAGTGTAACGGAACGTTTTATGAAGGTTGTTAAAGCTTTTATTTGTGTTTTATTAGCAAGGTAATAACAAGGCATAAAAGAAATAACAACATGCATAAAACGATTCAAGTAAATAAAAGAAACTAGCAAGACAATATAACTAGTCACAAAAATTTACTCGAAATTTCTCAAACCTTTAAAACACGTTTTTCAATATGAAAAATTAAAAACTTTTAGAACTGATTCTAATGTGTTTTAAAAACATCCCAAACTCATAGAAAATCAACATGATTTTTAATTTAAAGGCATGAGCAATAAATTAAAAAAAATCTAAGATAACAATTCTAACTTGTCACAAAATTAGTAAACTTTCGAAAACGATTTTCAAGCTCATAATTTTAAATACATGTACATGCATATCTTTGACCATAGCTCTGATACCATTTGTTGGAAACGATCTAGGGTTTAAGAAAAAGTTTAACGCTTCGGTAAGCGGCGGAATTTTAAATATTTTCTTTTACAAGTAAAAACAGTTTTTTACTAACCTAGACAAAGAGCAAGTACATATAAATAAAAACTATTATGAGCTAAGAAGTTTACTAACCTTTCTTGAAGCTTGAACTTTGAGAAGCTTTTGGAAAGTTTGCAACGCTCGTCTCCTCGCAGCACGTCTCTCTTTCTTTCCTCGGCACCTCGAGCAACCACGATAGTTTCTATCACTAAATCACTCGAAATAAAAGGAATCAGTGAGTGGGCACTTTTAAACACTACGACTTAAGAACGAGTCTTGAAGTCGCAGAGCTAAACACTAGGTCAAATGAGGACCTAGGTGCCAAAACAAAGAAATCGAAAATGAAGAGAGAGAGAGAGAGAGGATCGGCCACAATGTCTAGAGAGAGAGTCTCTCAATCTCTAACTTGTGTGGAATTAATAGAATGAGAGGAATGAGGGTCCTATTTATAGGAGAGGGGTTGGCCTTGGAAAGAAGTAGTTTCCTCTTATTTTCCAAGCCTTTATGAGCAATCTTTTATTACCCATTCCTATCAACATAGGCGCCCACCTCATTCAATCCACAAGGGATTAGTTTCCTCTTTTGTTTCCCTTCTTGGTTGCCTTGGCCGATTCTCCTTGTTTCCTCTTTTTCTTTTGGCAAGTATCTTGATACATTTATGCACAAAATATTCTCTCTACCTATGGGTATGTTGGGCGCCCAAACTCATTCTAGAAGGACCTTCTAGAAGCTTCTTCATTTGTTCATGACAACATGAGAAAAGCCCATTAAGAATTTTCAATAAAATTCTTATGAAATGAAATTAATCCACAAGGCCCAATTAATCATATTATGGCTGAGTATTACTTGTCATCAAATGACCATGTCAAAAAATTTATTGACATTCATTTCATCCTTTGTCTCAAAAGACAAAAATACCCTTTTGACTATTTTCGTTCTTGTTTTGACTTAGCTTCCAGTTTAACTATTCCTATTCGATGTGATTCGTGACAGTGACCTCATGGATCCAAATGAACAAAGCTTGAGCTAAATACTTGGACTCAAAAGTTCACAAACCTTTTCCAAGTTTAGCTTAATGTCAACTGACTCCACTAAAGAGTTGACACTGAAAATCTCTCGGTTCAAATGAATTTATTTTCTACTCAAGAATTCAACCTAATTATGATGAGCGGATCCACTGAATATTATCTATGTTTACCCTTCATGAATATCATCAGTTAGTCGGGATTTACAAAATTACCATTTTACCCTTCTAGCTGTTATTTCCTCAACTCCTTTGTCGCTTGTGAATAAGTTAGAAACAATGTATTGACGAGGAGCTAACAAGTCACATTGTTTCATCCAAAAGAGTCAAGACTCAATTTGGACACTAGCCAGTTCATTTATTCACACTCCAAGGAACAAAGCATGAGGTGATATACATTGCATTTCAGCAATCTTGTATATGAATTCCATATCTATGAGAACTTCACAAAGTTACTCATGACATTCTCACAACTTAGTACTTCACCAATAGGCCCTGTTCGGAATCACATAGTGAGTCCGAACTCTGACTTTCTCAAATGAGAATACTAAGGTGTGAAATGACATGTCTCATTTCAGGATTAAGGTAAGCACGATGCAATTCATACATAATGACTTCGAGACATAAGAGGTTAAATGGTTTGTTCTTATCTTGTCTCTAGAAGTGCACTGATCAATTCAGTACCTTCGGAAGATACCTAGAAGAACTATAGAGTCTCCAACTCTCAATGCCTCATAACTAGACATCATAGATTCTTCTAACAATCATACTGAGGTCAATAGTCCTTTGACCCTTAGATTGCGAATATATCGTTTTAAGCAAACTACGAAGAGTTTCTTCATGCAAATCTACATTTGTCTCTTCGTAAGTTGTTTAGTTTGTTTATGGACTAAAGACTAATGTTTTATCATAAAGCTTCAGACAAGGAAGATTGAATGAACGTTTCAACTTTTTATTAATGAATAAGCAATTACAAGCAAGAGTCTTCATGAGACTTTATTACATCAAATATAGAATAATAAAGACTACAACTCTTCTTGTGGGCACCATTGACAACAGGTCAAGGGCCGAACGTCGGGGTCCCCCTCTTGGGAGGCCACATGTGCATTCCCTGTCTTGGGTGAGGGGTCCAAAGGACCGCCTTCATTCACAGTGGGGAGTCCCCCGTCCTTTGTGAGAGACGTCTCGATATCTTTCGAATCATCAGTGCCTTCGTAATCTAGATCGCGGTCGCGACTTTCCTCATTGAGGTTCTCGGGATCCCCGTTGGGAATCACCGGGTTTCGCATAGGTTGTTTTGTAGCCAGTCGGCTGTGATACCTTGCATTCTTCGCCTTTAGTTAGCGGATATTCTCCTCCAACTCCATGATGCGGTCGTCCCTGCTGTCTAGAGATGGAGACGGTGAGCGAGTCGAGCTCTCTTCACGGAGTGACTCTTCGTCACCATGCGCTCGGGAACGCAAGAAATATTTTTTGGTCCCAGTAGCATTATCGGGGTTATTAGCGCCCTCAAAATGACTGGGTGGTTGATTACTCATCTTTTCTCGAGTCCGAGAAGGTCGAGTTTTTAGAAGAAAAGAATAAGATGGACATAAGGGATTTCGGGATGTATAAGTTGGGAAGTCCCCTCCTTCTAGCACCAAAATGTTGTGGCGCGAAAATGAAAAACTATTAAAAGCTTCGGGCGGTTCGACCCAAGGTCGGACCAAGTGGCCGCAGCCGAGCCAAAAGTGTGAACTCGAAAGTCTCGAGTTGGGTTTCCTCCAGTCGATGGGTTTCTCAGACGAGAGAAGGGGTGAATAGGGAGAGTGACTGTGCCTTTTGTGTAGGCTGCCTATGTACCCGTATGAATAGGGATTAGGACAAAACGTAGTTCAAGCCGTATGTAACGTTGAATGAGGCGCGGAGCCTAGATGGTGTGCTCGTCGGAGGAGACGGAGCACGGAGGAGTCCTCGGCGACGTCTCAGAACTCCGGGATCGAGTGACCCGAGAGAGAATGTGTGTTTTCTCTCATTTGGAGGTGTGGAAGACTCTCAGTCGAGAGTTCCTTGTCGTGGTGGGCGTGCCGAACGCGTAGGCGATTTCTGTCGAAAATCGTGGACGCGTCTAGTGTGCTAGACGCGTAGGAAATTTTTAGTCGAAACTCGCAGGAGCACTCGTGGGCTCGGGATTAGTCATTCGATCGAGAGAGGCGGCGCTCGGGAGTCCCCATGAGCGCTTTAGAATCTCTGAGAACGAGAAATTGAGGAGAATCCGCTTCAGGCCAAGGATGGCATCCAGAGAAGCAGAGAGAAGTCTCAAGTTTCTTGAAAATGAATGGGATGGCTTTCCCCTCAATGAGAGGGGGTATTTATAGTAGTTGGAGGGCCTTAAGAGGCTAGTATTTCGTCCATTGGGACTGCAGGGCGCGCTCCCCTCGAGGAGGAATGCGCTCCGCCAAAAAGGGGAGCACAGCGCGCGCGGCGCGTGCTCGTCTTATAGAATTCCCCGCGCGGCGCGCGGACTACCTGGCGCGGCACGCCGTCCGGCGATGCGCGCGCGCCTTGCTTCCAGGACCGCACACACGCTCTCCTTGAGGGGTGCGCGCCTGACTGGCGCGGCGCACGGCTTGTTGCGCGCGCGCGCTTTCCTTGAGGGGGGCGCGGTGCGCGGCCTGTCTTGTCGGACTTTTGTGGGCCTTAGTGGTCTTCGTTTATCTGGCCCGTTGGGTGTTTGGGACTTGAGATTTCATGAGTTGCATGAAACATAAAAGTCCATACTCAAGGTCGACAAGAGGATTTGTTAATCGACTCGCGGACACGTGATTCTACTCAAGGAGTTATCTTGACTCGAGGAGGAAGACGGCTCGACTCGAGGAGTGAGGCTCGACTCGAGGAGCAAGGCTCGATTCGAGGAGAGTGACTCGACTCGAGGAGCTGAAAGTTTCGGCACGAGGACTTGCCAGTCGACTCGTGACGGAAGGCTTGCCGCTCTTCAGGACCTCTGGCCTGACCATCGGCCCTTTGAACGGCGTGTCTTCTCGATGTTTCGGGTTTTCCAAAAACGACCAACAATTATCGTGTAACATGTAAACTATGTTGTAGGTATACCATGCTCGCATGCCATTAGCTGTATTTGGCAAAGCCATGAAGATCCAATGAACTGCGTCTCGCATTGGTACAAAAAGGAGATTTACCAGAACACGTACAAACACAAGATAAACCCAATCAATCTGACATATCAGTGGCCGAAGACTAGATTTACACCTATGGAGAAGCCACCAGATATGGCAAAGCTTGGTAGGCCAAAAAAAGTTTAGGAGGCTTGAGCATGATGAGGTAATTCCTCGCCAAGGCACACGGATGACAAGGAGATATGTGACCACAACATGTTCCCGATGTGGTAAAGGCGGTCATAACACTCGTACGTGTTTCAGACGCAAGCAACAAGAACAGGTAAACATGGTCAAAATTCTGATATACTATACGTAAGAATACACGTTGACTTATGTAATTATTAACAGCGACAAGCGAGAACTAACTCAACAAGTAATCAAGCACCTCCACCGTCACAACCAACCCAAGCTACCATTGCAGCAGCACCGTCACAACCAACCCTAGCTTCCACAGCAGCAACTACTGGATTTAGGGTATGTATTTTCGGCTTTAATTGTCCATGACCATATTACATTTCATTCTTTTTTTTACAAACTATTGTTTTTACATTTTCAGAGAAGCCCTCGGCTTAGGACTCGTTGCAACACCAACACAGTGCAAATGGAGCGTCGGAGACTTTTTCCATGATTATATTCTATCTATATTATAAAACTTTTATATTATATAGGCTAATTCTATCATTTTGGAAAGCTGTATAAGCAAACTATATTATGAGCTCACTCGATAGCTTAAGTATGTTTGTTAAGCAAACTATATTGTTTTGGAAAGTTGTGTAAGCAAACAATATTTTGAATTATAAAAGATATATTGTTTGAGTTTGTGATTGTGTTTAAATTCTTTCTCAATTTCTTTCAGTCAATAATCACTTGTTGTCAACACTATAAGTAATGTCATCAAATACAAGAACACGCCATTTTCATTGTCACAAAATATCATTACAACCTCATTTTCAATTCCACTTGATTTTACTTTATCAAAATCATACATAAAAGAACGACAATCACACAAAGCAGTATCTTTATTTTCAAAGATTCCCTAACTATCAACATCATCATGTTATCGGTGATCTTCACGTCATTTGACAAACCTTGTACATCAATCCCATCTTGAACTTCCGACGACTGTGACGTAGGGAGGTCCAACCATTCAAAGAAGCCGCAACCTTGTGAGTTTCTATTCTGTTGAATACAAGTAACAATCTCAAATATTATTTTCGAAATACATTGTACAATCTCATATTTATTTGCTTTCGATTCTATGAATATTATAGACATTGGCAGGTACTAAGAAAAAAATGCAGACATATTGAGAAATCGAATAAAATGCAAACATATTGATACTAGTAGACATATTGAGAAATCGAATAAAATGCAGACATTTTGATATGAGCACACATATCCAAGAAATTGAAACTTACCTTGTACAGAGGACATCCAAGAAATCGCCTTGAAGGGTTATGCCCAGTTCGTGATAACCTCTCGACGGCACTCAAACCGCCCGGACAAGTTGGCCGCGGCACCATCGCCTGGTCAACAATCATGCGGCCTTTCTTGCGAGTTGACGCGCTACTGTGATTACTCTTCATCGCGACCGCACCTCGGACTCGATTCATCGCTCACGCCACGCCACAGAGACCTCCAGCTCGAGTCTGAAAATGAAGAAGGAAACCCTAGCTGATTCGATTTGGGGAAGAAGGAAGAAATTGATTTGGGGGAGATGGATTCAAAATGTTATGCACGTGTTATGCGACATAAGGAGATTTTGGTAATATCCTTAACACGTGCCTAACATGTGCCACTTTAACTGACGTTTTGAGCTTCAATTAGACGGAAGGTCCACATATGTTATAGCACATAATATTGAGGCCAAAAGTGGTCGTTTTTATATATTAGGCGGTGTATTGTCAGGACCGCCATACATCAGGGGCAAAAGTGTCATTAATTCTTATTTAGTATATAATAGAATAATAAAATATAAGGGTAATAACGTAATACGCCTAGTACGTGACCAAAACGTGGGGAGTTAATTGAAGTTTGAGGTTTAAAATTTGGGATTACAAAGTATGATACTGAGGGATAAGAGGATCGATTTGACATTACAGGTACTATATTCTCGTAATAGTTCAGAAGGCCAAAAAAAAAATTATTAGAATAAGAACCACTCAGTTAAGATATTTACTTGATTCATTATCATTTTCTAAAAAATAAAGCCAGCAAGATCACGTGATTTATGTTCCAAAATGAATAAAAGCAACCACAGAAATCTCGTGCACGTGCGACGCCCCAAATTCACGCTTCCGCGTTTTGGCTCACTCGCTTGGCGCTTATACCCGCACGCCTCATCCGTGCCAAACACCCAAAATCGCACGCGTGAAAACCCTGGCCCTAATTCGTTCGCACGCTTCACCCACTTCCGATCGGACTCGCCGTCGCCGGCGACGGCGACTCCCGACTTCCTCAGCGCCTCGTTTTGTCATCCTGATCTGCCGAGCTGTCGTAATTCGGTCGCCGGATAATCTCCCCGCGCCGTATCCTGGATTGATCTGATAGGCTCTTGGCGAGATCTGTGGTAGCTCGGGATCTCGCGACGATCTCTGTAGCGGCAGTATTCGAAGGTAAAAGTATTTGGCTTTGTAGACATCTGATTGTTATAAAGGGAGACCCAGCTAGAAAGTTTATGAGAAAGTTATTATTCATTTATATCGTTAATGTGAAGGCTAATGTTGCCTGAGATTGATAGTTTTTCAGTAAAATAAAAAAATAAAAAAGCTTAAATCTTTGGTCTTTGAGACTGTTTCGACCATTTTGTTTATTTACTGTTGAGAGAAACTTGGAAGCTTAATTATGTGATGCTATCAATTATTTGAGGAGTTCCTGAATGTAGAATTATGAACCAACAGAGCTCTTTTTCTTCTTTGCTGAGTTGAACTAGAATCATTTACCAGGTAATATAGCCACACACATCATCACATTATGTAGCTCAATAGGAAGGCCAAAAGTGCTAGTCAGAAAGTAGTTGGTGAATTGAGGATGACAAGAATTAATCTGCTGAAGGTAACTGGGATTTAGAGAAGAAAGGAAGGTTGATATGGAAACGGATATACGAAAGCTAATCAGAGCATCCGAAGAGGACGATGATGAAGAATTGGAAATGGAAATGGACATGGAGATGGGCGTTAAAGAAGAAGACGGTGACAACAGAAGCAGAGAAAAACACACAGATATTGATGGAGCGATGCCAACGAGCAGTGGAAACAGCAGTCAGCGGTTCCATAATCAGATACAAGAAGCGGGTACGCCAAGTGGAGGAGGATCTCGTAGGTGCAGACCGATGGAAGAGAAGGAGCGGACAAAGCTAAGGGAGCGACACAGAAGAGCCATAACCGCGAGAATCCTGGCGGGCTTACGGAGGCACGGGAATTATAATCTTAGAGTTAGGGCTGATATCAACGATGTGATTTCAGCCCTAGCTCGGGAAGCCGGCTGGGTTGTTCTTCCAGATGGAACCACTTTCCCTTCCAGATCTCAGGTACCAAAGTTTGGTTTTTTCTTGCGTAAGAATATGGTCTGATGTTGTTCATTTATATCTATGAACAGTACAGTTCTACGAACCGTCGTTCATGCGTTGGTAGTTACTTAGAAACTTTCTTAGTCATTTTTTACTCCCCGACTTTTGATGAACTTTGGTATCAACAATGTTGAGTGATACAGAGAAATGTCCCCTTTTTTTATCTTTTGTTTGAAGTAACCATAACATCACTTTTTGGTTATCTTTGTTTTGTTATGATTTTTGAACTTTCTATTTAGTTTTTTTTTTAAACAAGAATCTTTATATTAACAAGGCTGAAAGCCTAATTACAAAAATGGGGTGTGAAAGCACAGCAACCGTGTCTTACCATCAACAAAGAACCAGGAGGCCGGTCAAAATAGAGAGAACAAATTTTACAAAAGAGTCCTTCAAAAGACCTTAAACCCGTAACTATATAGCGCTAACCTAGTCTCTCTGAAGATCCACCAAGGAGAAAGCTTTAAACTCCTTACAAGAGTTGTAAAGCCAAAGAGCTATATTTAGATTGAGAGCTTCCGTAATACCCTCGAGGCTCCAAGCCTCATTCTCAAAAAAGCATGTATTCCTGCGTAGCCACAAAGACCAAAAACCTGCATAGCCTTCCAACGATTATTCTTCCCCGGGGTCGCATGTAACAGGAAAAAATCTATTAAAAGCACTACCGACGGAGCGACAATGTCTAACTTCCTGAAAAGCCACCACCAAAGGCCTGACGCAGTTGGACAATCGACGAAGAGGTGATGAAGATCCTCAGTTGCGCTATGACAAAAGATGCAGCAGCTCGGAGAGAACCCAATGCGGATTTTGTCTTTGAATGACATCCGTCGTATTGATTCTTTTTAGAGGCAATCTCCATCCAAAATTTTGGACTTACTTCGAAGCGGCGAACTTCCAAACTGCTTCAAAGAAAGGAACTGGAATAACCGAGTCCGGGAACGCGAGCGCAGCATGCATAGCCTTGATCGAGAAGTCTTCCAGATCATCCATGCATGCCCTACGATCCTCCATCCCATCCCGAAGAGAGACAGGCTCAAGCGAGTTTGTTAGCCGAGCAAATTTCGAAGCTTCTCTATCGGAGTTTTTTCTTTTTATTACCTCTGTATAGGTTCCTTGGAAAGTTAAAATTCCAGTCGATATTAGTTGTTTGAAAAGAAGAGACCAGCTGGCTAATTAGAACTTGTTTAAGAGGGCAGAGACGGAACAGACCGGAGAAGCTAGATTCCAAACTCTCGTCGCCGCACCATACGTCTTCCCAAAATCTGACCTTATAACCATATCTCACGATCCACTTGCACCGTTTAAAGAACTCTTGAACCGAAAAAATATATTTCCAAGGGCTCCGAAGAGTGAACCCGTTGCAGGCCCATGATCCCAACCATGGAGCTTTCCTTTTCACTGGCCGCCCAAGCCTTGATTTTCTTTTTTAAATCGTGGAGCTTTCCCATGATACGGTGACCTGACCATCCTTCCAGTACCGGTTCCAGCCACGAGGTAGCAACCAAAGCCTTAAAATCGGGGTGTTCCAACCACTCGTTGTCCAGTCTGAACGGGCCCGGCCCCCATTTGGCTGGTTCGGTACTGATCATGATAGGAAAGTGGTCTGAAACTCCCCTAAATTGAACCTCTTGTAAACAGTAAGAGAAGATACCCCTCCAGCTTGTGAATAGAAATTTTTCGAGACGTGAACCTGTGGGATTTTCCCCAAAGTTTGACCATGTAAACTCTCCATTTGAGAGCGGAGGGTTGGACAAAGAGAGGTCGAAGATGATCTCGTTGAAGAATCTCATGCTCCGTCTGGCTCTCATTGGTTTGTTTTTCTACGCTGCAAGTCTGATTACGTTGAAGTCCCCGCCGAGGCACCATCGGGGACCACATATCTCGCCTAAACCAGTCAACTCATCCCAAATCTCATCTCTTCCTATTGCATGACCAGGCCCATAAATCACAGAAAACCACCATGGAAGGTCACCATTATCTATCTTGATTGACACTGAAAAATCTCCAACCAAACTATCCGAGACCGACACTCTTCTTGAATCACAAATAATTACGTTACCACCCGATGCTCCCATGGAAGGTAACTGTTAAAGTATCATGGGGTTTCACCAATTGGCAATAGGAGGAGTAACCCATGACCTTTATGTTATTGTGAGAGTGACAATTAGTCTTGGCATTTCGACAACTGGCTCGTTCCCGAAACTTTCGAAGCGGAATTACTAAATTATTTTATCAAGTCTTTTTTATTCGAGGATTTTGTGGTGCTACTTAGTTTTGATACCAGCCTTTTGCCTTTCCCTAGGAAGGATTAAATTATATCCTCTGCAACATCAGTATTCCGTTGCACGAAACCTCGATATCAATAAAATATAAATATACATTCGAAAAAATAAACAAAAAGTCCCACATCGATTGGGGATGTATCCTTTGTGCTCTTTATAAAGGTCATGGGTTACTCCTCTTATTGCCAATTGGTTTTAAGATGGAATCTCATGATTCTTTAACATGCTATCACAGCCAAACTCATTCTCGATGTTGGGTCACCCGTTTCTACAAACTTCATGCACCAGTTGTTCAATCCTAGGCATGAGGGGGGTATATCAAGGAGTCCTACATCGACTGGGGATGTATCATTTGTGCTCTATAAAGGTCATGGGTTACTTATCCTATTGCCAATTGGTTTTAAGATGGAACCTCATAATACTTTAACAGTAACGAAGCTCATTCCTTGAACCTGGAACTCCAAGCACTACCTACGAATTTCCTATCTATTTTAAGATTTTTGGTGTCTTGGAAGAACTAGAATATTTGGGTTATTTTACATACCAACAATTTTATACATCTTCGCTTATCAGGGTGACCCGTCCCTCTAACATTCCAAGAAATAATCCTCATTTAGAACCCGTATTCCTCCCTGAGGGTTTTGTTTTCCATAACTGTTACGTATTTAGTATCTAGAGTTATTAGTTGAGGAAATTAGGGGTTTTCAATTATGGAATTAGGGTTTTATATTTTGCAATTAGGTTTTTAAATTCTGCTTATTTAATTTTCCAAATTTAGAGTAATTAATTAGGTTTACTTATGTAAATAGGGTTATGATTTTGGATCCGGCTCATTAGATTGTAAACCTAGGTCTATTTAAGGGATTTTAAGTTAATGAAAAACGCAGCCAATAATAAATCACCAAAAGTTTAGTCTCTCAAAAGAGGGGAGACTAAGTTCTGGTAAAGATTGACATAGCTCACATTTTGAGATCGAAACCCGGGTTGTAACAATTTTGGTATCAGAGCCGCTCGAGATGGGAGAAGGGATGGAAGAACTCACGCAAAAACTCACATCATTCATGGAGCAAATGAATGAGAGACAAGAGGCACTTGAATGGAAGTGGGAAGCGTGGATTGCCACGGTCACAACCACGGCAATGGCGAACCAGACACCAACGGAAAGAGAAGTAAAGAAGACCAAAGGTGAAACCTCGCAGGTTGAGTCGGACGTAGTGAAATCCGAAGGCGCCCTTGACGATGTAAGGCTCAACACCAGAGATTTGGGCTTTGGTATTGGCAGTGACATGAGGGCAGGCGACGGCCAGAACAAGCAGGCCAGCGGCAACCTTCATTACCACGATCCAGAGCGGGATTTTCGAACCCAAATTGATAACCTTAAATTTGGGTTTCGAGGTCAAGGTTTTTCAAGAGCAGACGGCAGAGGGATGGGCGGCGCATATCGAGGGGAAATTATAGGCCGAGGAAGAAATCATGGCGGCATCGAAGGTTGGCCTGCCCGCAGTGGCGCCGGAGTCTGGCCAGGCAGCGGCGGACTTGGGTCCGGAGATTTCCACCGTTATTCACGTCCAATAGATCTGCAAGGATCTCAGCGAGGAGGCGCTCCCACCGGAGAGCTTGAATACGGTAGAGGCAGAAGAGAACCGGTGGAATCCCACGACGACTGGGTGACTTCTGAGAGAGACGAATCGCGATCGCCGCATTCCTCGTTTGAGTTGGGATCCCAGCACAACGGAACGACGGTGTCAACGAACTACTAGTCAAGGAGGCGTCAACGAACTACTAGTCAAGGAGTTGGGATCCCAGTACAAGCTCAAGAGGAAAAAGGGGAGTAATGTTAATTATGGAATTAGGGTTTTATATTTTGCCATTATGTTTTTAAATTCTGCCTATTTGCCATTCCGAATTTAGAGTAATTTTTTTTAAAAGAAACTCGAAATTTAGAGTAATTAATTAGGTTTACTTATGTAACTAGGGTTATGATTTTGTGCCTGGCCCATTAGGTTGTAAAGCTAGGTCTATTTAAGAGAACTTTAAGTTAATGAAAAAAAATAGCCAATAATCAATCACCAAAAGTTTAGTATCTCAAAGAGGGGAGACTAAATTCGGTGAAAGATTGGTAAAGCTCCCGTTTCGAGATCGAATCCCAGGCCGTATCAATAACTCATGTTGAAATCCAATTTTCTCAATTCTCTTTTTTTACTTTTGTGACTTCTTTGAACTGTTTTTGCGCTGACTAGAACCCTGATCGTGCTTAGCACTGGTTTGGCGCGAGTCATGTATACCACTGCATGCACTAGAATCCAAGAGGACCGATGTGAAAACATGATGTGATACCTGTGGATTTAAGTTCGATTCGATGGGAAAAGGGCCACTCGACGAGGACGTCGAAGAGCCTGATCCGAGCATTTCAGTAATACCTTCTAGACACTCCGAGGAAACCTCACTCTGAACTTTCTTAGATGAACGGTGGCTCTCCTCAGAAGACCCTTCCTCTGGAGACGAGAAGCCTTCTTGGATTTCCAAAAGGCTGTCTTGGATAGGGTTGATTTTGTCGCCTTTTGTCGAGGCCATCAGTCGGAGGATGAAAAGCCGACTCCTCCTCCTGATCGCCAAGCCACCATCTGCGTGAGAAAGCCTTGCCGTACGCCTTTTTTTCCTTCCTTCCTCCTTACTGGTACTAACCCGATTGAGACACTCCTTTCTGAGGACCGGGGAGAATTTCTTTTTTAGCCGTAAAAGCACTCCATCATTCAGGAATGGAGCTTAAGGTTGCAGTATTTGTTCTGGACTTTTGTTTCAGAAATGTATTTTCAGTAAAAGAGTTTTCTTTCTTTAGGTAAAATAATTGAAAGTAATGGGGTTGTTTGTTTGCTACTTGCAGACTTCTAAGCTCGGTGGTGTCAGTTCTGCAGTGGCTACTTCATCATCTTTGCACATTGTGCCACAGCAAACTCCACCTGCTCCTTCAAAGGGTGTCGCTACTAGGTATCAGAACTCTGCTGAGTATAAAGGGGTTTATGTACCTGACTCCTCGCCATATGATATTTCTCCGAGTACTCAATCCCAAACCCCAACAATGGTGGGAGATGGAGGGGAACAAGCACAGAGCCATCCTTTCGTTGAGACCTCCACTGACGACAAGCAGGTAGTGGAGCTAGTCTTCCCATAGGTTTAAAGGATTTGATTCATGCTGATCTATATTATTTCTTCAATTTACATCGCTTGTATGGCATCTAGAATTTGATGATAAACAGCAATGCTTGTGTCTTAATTATGAACTGTTAATTTGCAATACAGCCTTTGACGTGCAGACTAATTACACAAACTAATAGTCTAAGATGGTGTATATTGCTCTATGCTTATTCTGCAGGTTGTTGACATGCCTCCAAAGTTACCTGAGCGTGATTTTTCCAGCACCTCAAATGTTCCAGTGTATGTGATGTTACCGGTAAGTGTTAAGAGTTTCTCTTCCGAGTCTTGCCATGATCTATTGATGAATTTTGTGCTTCTCTGCTTTACGGTGCTTTTTCAGTAATTGTGTATGCTCTTCTCATTTTGATGGCAGTTAGGCGTCCTTAATATGAAGTGTGAGCTGGTTGATCCAGATGGGCTTCGCAAGCAATTAAGAATATTGAAGTCTTTCAATGTTGATGGCGTTGCTGTTGATTGCTGGTGGGGGATAGTGGAGGCACATTCTCCGCAGGAGTATAACTGGACTGGTTACAAGAGGCTCTTTCAGATGGTGTGTGAGCTTAAGCTCAAGATACAGGTGAGTCAATATGTTATTTAAGTTTTTGTTCTTGTTCTAGTTCTGTTAAGCAAAAAAATAAAAATAAATGTATAAAGCAAGTTCTACAGAACTTGCTTTCTCAAGTATTCTGATGTTTTCATGAATCTTTGAGGCTCTGTATCATTGTAAAACTAAAACAAGGATGAACATATTGCACTGATGATCAACCACCCTAGCTATATAAATTGCTTGTATATTCATACGTAAATTCATTTAGGTTCGATGGTTGTATCTCTGATTTTAGGTTATGATGTCGTTTCATGAATGCGGAGGCAATGTTGGTGACGATGTATGCATTCCATTGCCACATTGGGTGGCTGAAATTGGTCGAAACAGCCCTGACATCTTCTTCACTGATAGAGAGGGGCGAAGGAATCCAGAATGTCTTACGTGGGGAATAGATAAGGAACGAGTTCTTAGAGGCCGGACAGCTTCTGAGGTATGATATTGCATCAGGAAAGGAATGACCAACAAGACAATTACAAGTTTGCTCTTTTTTTCCCATTACATAAGTATCAAGCTTGAGGACAAAGAGTTTATGCAATTCCTTTATACTTGTCTTATACATCATTCACTGAACTTCTTGCTGATTTAGTTGTGAGAGCAAAAATAATTTAGCGGAATGAATTTCTCATTAGCAGACTTGGTATATATAGTGCTAGGGTTACAGATTTGCCATAAATGTCATAAATAGGATTAGGATTGGCTGGCTAAATATAAATAATTAAATATAGCATAACTAATTGATTTAGCAAATAAACTAATTACTACTAATTTATTCTATATTTATTTACAATATTCTGACAAGTTGTATGATTTATCGTCGGGTTGTCGTGTTTTTTGGATTAAAAAAATGCCTCTCAAAAACAAAATTACTGCACTAATTATTGCTGTTCTGGTGACTTTTATGATGATTTTAATTAGATTATGGCGATTTCCTATATACAACAATAAGATAAACTCAATAGGAAATGAATCTTGAGCAAAAATACCCTACTTTGATGCACAGTTGCATCCTGGTTTCTCTTCTACAGCAATTTATGCTTTTCTGATACGATGTCACATTTTATTTGACTTATGATGTATATGCATTCATACAATAATTTTTGTCTTTCAAATTCTTTTGCTTTGTATATCTTCGGTACTTCTCCTCGCTTTTTGTTCAATTCTTTATGGACTTCAATTAGTCTGTTCTAATTAATGATAGACTGACTTAGGTATACTTTGACTACATGAGAAGTTTCCGGATTGAATTCAACGAGCTCTTTGAAGCGGGTATCATTAACATGATTCAAGTTGGACTAGGACCTTGTGGAGAATTACGATATCCATCTTGTCCTGTGAAGCATGGCTGGAGATATCCTGGCATTGGTGGGTTCCAGGTAAATTCCGTGGAAGTTTTACCATTTAGTCCTTGAGTGAAATTCAAATAAGTAACGCCATTTAACCAATACCCGCAGTGTTATGATCAGTATTTATTAAGAAGTCTGAGGAAAGCAGCAGAAACAAGAGGACACGTATTCTGGGCCAGGGGACCAGATAATGCAGGTTCTTATAATTCAAGGCCTCATGAAACTGGTTTCTTTTGTGACGGGGGTGATTATGATGGCTACTACGGAAGATTCTTTCTTAATTGGTACTCTCGCGTTTTAGTTGACCATGGTGATCGGATACTTTCGTTGGCAAAGTTAGCTTTTGAAGGCACCTCAATTGCTGCAAAGGTCAGTTACTTTCTCATATTTTTTCTTTCCCTCCCTGGTTAGACAAACCTACTTCAACCAGAATACTTGCTCTGGAATTTCCTACTTTCCATGCCTCAGGTTAATCATACATATATTTTTGTTTCATTGTAAATACGTACCGTCAACATCCCAAAAGCTAGCCCAGCTAGTGACTTTTGGTTACTGCATAACCAAGTATCATGGTTTTTTTTTTTTAATTTGGCAGTGCTAAGAAGAAATTAGTTTAGTTTCCTGATCCATCATGTTTGCTGTATTTTAATTGTTGAGCAGCTATCAGGTGTTCATTGGTGGTACAAGACGGCAAGCCATGCTGCCGAATTGACTTCTGGGTTTTATAATTCGTGTAATCGCGATGGTTATACTGCAATTATGTCGATGCTTAACAAACACGGAGCAGGGCTTAGGTTCACGTGCACTGAAACGCACATCCTAAACCATCAAGACTTCCAAGAGGGACTAGCAGATCCCGAGGGGTTAGTTTGGCAAGTAAGTTTCCGAGAATTTACAACCTTTAAATCGCTTTGAGAGTTTCTTCCTCTTTAGTATTGCACTGAAACACTCTTTAAAGAATTCCCATTCTAAATACTATACAGAAGTCTAGGGTTGTGCAAAAAATATCGAAAATTGGTCCGGTCTGATTTTTCAAATGGTCTGGTCCGATTTGTCAAGCTGGTTTCTGATGGTCTGGTCCGATTTTCCAAACTGTTCTCAAATGGTCTGTTCCATTCTTCAAGAATTGGAACCGGTTTGAACCAGTTCCATTTTTTTTTTTATTCAAGTTGAACTTTTTTTTATATATTGTTTGCATGTTTATATGTTAAGATAACAAAAAATTAGGAAAATAGTCAATTTAAACGTTTGACATTCCTAAATAGTCAATGTTTGGTATATGAAAGTGGCTATTTACTTGAGATTTACATCTGAAAGTGGTTATTTACCTAAAATTTACTAAATGTTGGCTATTTAGCAACGTCAAACGTTTAAGTTATTTATTTTCCTAATGAACTCTTTAGATAACCGGTGTTTTTAGAAGTTTTATCTAGCTAGATTCGTGGAATTCTAAAGTTATATAAAAAAAAGGAAAAATGATATGAAGTAGCCAATTCAAACTATGACTTTTGCTATTTTGCAAAAGTTTAAATTCTATTTGGCTATATAACCGTTTGACCCTAAAAAAAATAATGTGCAATCTCGAGCAAATCAAAAACGGTTTGGTATCGTTTCTTTTCCTTGTTTTGTGTAGTTTGGTCTTAGATTTTCCTAACTATTGGAAATGGTCTGGTCCACCGGACCGGACAAACTCATGAACACTCTGTGAGCCCCAAACCCTTTTCGAAAAGCGCATCTCGAATTTCATGTTGCATAATCGTTGTGCACTCAATCAATTAATTCGTTCCGCAGTGAATTATATGTAGCATAGTTTGATGATGAACATACTTTGTTTCAGATGCTAAATTCTGCTTGGGACGTTGGGGTTCCCGTCGCGAACGAGAATGCCCTTCCTTGTCATGATCGAGGAGGTTATGACAAGATCTTGGACGAAGCCAAGCCGGCGACCAATCCGGATGGAAGGCATTTTTCATCTTTCACGTACCTTAGGCTCGGCCCACATCTCATGGAAAGATGCAACCTCATGGAATTCGAAGAGTTTGTTAAGAGAATGCATGGTAAATGATACCATCCCTTTTCTCGCTGAATCAGCATGAAAATAGCCACAATTTATTAGGTAACTAGTCAATTAAAACGTTTGAAATTGTTATATAGCCAACGTTTCGTAAATCTTAGGTAAATAGCCATAATGATGACGTGGCATGTCAGGTTTACCATTTCATTGAAATAAGAGAAAGGGGGTATTAACATTAATTTACACATGTAAATACATGGACGTTGCTATTTACCTAAGATTTACGAAACTGGTAATATCAAACTGTAAATATAGTTATTTACCTAATGGACCCAAATAACAATTGATTGACGAGCACCCTGTTTTATCATCGTGACCTTTTTAACCGGACAGTTACTTTTTCTGCAGGGGAAGCGATCAGAGCATTAGTAACTGAGTGATACACTGCAATATTAAATATATTTTTGCTCCAAAAAGAAAGATGGGGTTATTCTGCTGGAGATGGATGATGAATAGTGATGTATTTTGTAGAGATGTACACTAGTTTTGAGGGCCTTTTACTGAGTACATGGCTGGCCATTTTATGGCTGCCATGAATGTGTTGACGATACATAACTTGGACCTTAGATTAGATAGCAGGTTAGCACATATTGTATCAGTTGATTCATTTTGCTGCATTCAATAACTATAATGTGGTAAATGCAACTGTATTTTATTTTTTAATATATATATATATATATATATATATATATATATAGAACAAAATCCTTGGCTTGCTACTGCTAGTATATTTAATGACGTGGCATCTATTCCAATAAGCGCCTTCGTGAATCAACTGGTTCTTCCAGTAACAATTGGAAGCAGACGAGAAATATGGTTTAGCAGACTTGGTCTGTTTGGCTTGGCTTCTGGGGTAAAAAAAATATATATATCAGATGTGCAATCTATTATAGAGCTGTTCAGTCGTGGAAAACTCCCAAAAAATACTCCATTTGTGCGGAGCAGAATGTTCCATTCTTTGTCTGAACCAAAGAATTGACTTTTTTGAGGTTTGATGATCTCTAAGTCATCTTGAACACAACGTTACCAGACTCGTTGACGTCAAAGAGACGGTCGGTGAATTTGTCCCAACTCTCTTTCCACTTCTTGAAGGACAATAACGAGATCTCCCCGCCCGATCTCCCGGAATGCTCTCCTTCCTCGGAATCGTTGAACGTCCCATAAGAGACCGTGGCATGAGGGATGCCCAACTCTATGGCCTTCTGAAGAGCCGCTTTGTACTCTTCTTCATGCTCTCTGACCAAAGACTCTTGTCGCTCCATCTTCTGCTTCGCTGGTATCTCCATGATGCGATCTTTCACAACAAGTAACTGGGATTGCACAAAAACAATACCAAGATTGGTTGTTTTTATTTCAATTGATTTAACATGGCAAAGAAGTTTATTTCTTACATCGAATGCCCTCTGGGATTCCCTCTCTATCCAAACGATGGCGTGGTCGGAAGCTGCATTGCAAGAAAGGACAATGTGTTCAAATCGAGCGTCGACCGGTACAGCTGTCTTCACCACCGGTGGAAACCTTCCAAACCTGCAAGGACCTACCATTTGCTTATCTATTTCTCATCAATGATTCAAGGACACATCAAATGAACTTATGTAGTGATTTTGCAAGAGCTCTCTATTGCCAAAAACACTGTACATAAGTATCATTGAAGCTAGGACTAATCCTATACCCTTTTAGTTTTGTTTCCTTTCAACCGAAGTTGGTCTGTACTGTGTACATGATTCACTATATGCTCTCAAGAGAGACGAAAGCCGCCAACACTGCTTTTTTGTAGAGACAATTGAGTGCGTAAAACATGGAGAGGAAGAAAAGAGTGTAAGTTAGTATGAAGAAAGCTTATTACCTGAAGGGTTTACGTTCAACGATGTGATAGAGACGACCGGGCGCGTAGAGTCTCCGCGGATCTTTGAGCCTCTTTTCGTCCAATGTGCATGTATCCTTCAAGCACGTTACGCAAAGTAAACACGGCAAACTGCTCCACAAATTATTTAAAAAGGAAAACTCAGCTCAGTTTGTATTTCGCAAACATCCTTTCAAGAATTCGCTGAATTGGAGACAAAAAAATTAGTACGACGTATACATGGTCAAAAAGGTAAAATTCGTCATCCATTTGTCAAGTCTTTTTTCCATTTTCAATGTTTACGATCGTCTGATAAAAACATGACTAGACGTCTGGAAGTCTCAGCATGTCGAAAATTCTTCACAATCCTTTTTTCATGAATCAGTGTCTTCTAGGCATACGAAACGCAAGAAAAAGGTGACTAAGACATACTATGTTTTACCAGATAAGGCACCTGTACACATCTTCCAGAGCTGTAGTTGTCCTGGGTAAGAAATCGTCCTGCCTCATCATCCCGAAATCATTAGAGCAACACACAAACCACATCACGAACGGCAATCGAAAAAACAAGGATCATAATACCTGCAACACCACGGAGTTGATGACGTCCGCGTATCGGACGGCCAGATTCAAAGACACGCACCGAGCGGGAGCGATGGCGTAGCACCTGATCCTTTTCCTTTCGATGGTCTGACTCCGGATCACCACCATGGCGAGCAGTGCCGCCACACCCGCCCCCAACGAATGCCCCGCGAAAGTCAGAGAGTACGTCGGGTTTCTCTCGGCCAACTCTCTCAGCACCTCCGACTCAGCCTCGAAAAGCCACTCCGCCGCCTTGAGAAGCCCATTGTGGACGTACCTGTTAACACTTTTGGTAATCAGAATTGCGATTATAGTCCCAGAGACTCGCAGAACTCCTAATACTCCAATCTAAATGTTCAATCCCATCCTCTACTGGTTCTCATCTTGAGAAATTTAGATAAATTCCTTCCTGAAAAGTTCAATACAAGAAGATACCGTTCTACTATCTCTACTACTTCAGCTCTACTGCTTAAGTCTACTGAGGTATTGATAATTTAAACACTTTAAGAACATACAACTAAATCTCTCTAGTTTGGAACTCGGAGTGAAAACTTGAAAGAAAATAAAAAATAGAAAGTAAAAAGAAAATCAGAATTTTATGTTGTGCAGGAGACGCAAACGTGGGCCCACCTGTACAAATTTGGATGGATTACATTTCCCCCCGCATATTCCCTCGACATTCGAAACAACACAAAGTAAATATAGTAATTGAGTGAGAGATACCCCCCGTCGAAGTTGGTTTGGCCGAGCTTGTTGTCGAGGAGGACGGCGTAATCGCACTCTTTGGCGAGGTTGAGGCCGCGGATGGCGACGACGATGTCGGCGTTGGGGCGGTCGAGGTAGACGGTGTAGGGGGGGACGCTGCCGCGCGTCTGATCGTAGTCCTTGCGCAGGACAAGGGCGCCTGGGTCGATGCCATACCCCCCCGGCGGGGCCCACAGGGGGCTCCCCAGGTCGGCCTCGTACACCGCCAGGATGTGGCGGCACACCCGCGGCACCGCCTCGAACTCCTCCGCCGTGGCTAGGCCCCAGTTCCGGCTCTCGTACCCCGCCGTGTACAGGCACTTGAGCCACACCCACCGAGCGCATCCGATGCAGTACACGCACTCGATGATTGGAACCCCGCAGAAGATTGACATGGACGCCTCTCCCTATACACACTCATTCCCAAACATCATCATTCATTAATGTCCCTCGTCCCTCTATCACCAAACCGAGTCACTAGCGGGAGACCACAGGGAATTTTTATAGCATTTCTCAGCTCGTGATCGATCAGGATTCATAGGCATGAATTGAAATTGAAAGACATCAGAGACAAAAAGGAATAAAGATCGAATATATATACCAAAAGCTTGGAGACCAAAACAGAGAAAAATAATAATAATAATAATTTGCCATGGTAGATGACACCACAAACCACACAGTAACTAAGCGGAAGAGATAAAAGAAGAAAACATAAGTCCGATTCGACCAAAAGCTGAGAGAAAGAAGATCGAGTAATTATCTTTTTTCATTATTTGTGAGATGTACGGAAAATTGAGATCAGATTAGATTCAGATTACAGAGACGACGAAGAAGAAGAAGGATCGAGTAGCAGACCTGCAACTACAAGTCAAAATCATTTCCTTAGCTTAGCTTCTCAAGAATCTTCCAATTCTACCTGATTCTCGCCTATAAGAATATTATCGGCTCAATTATTAATAATTTGTACCTAATTTTATACTTAAGGTCTTAATCAGATTAATTTTAAGAATATGTCTCTACATTGTTCATTTACTTAGTTTTCTCTTCTTTTGGACCATAGATGTAGCGAAGCGTGCGAGGAACATGTCCTTCAGGTCTTTGAACGAGTGGATGCTTCCTGGCCTTAAGTTCTTGAACCACTCGAAGCCGAGTCCGGCGAGGGTAAGACTAAAAGCTTGGCACAAAGCACCAGGAGAGACACCCTGCATCGTCATCCAGGTTTCATAGTGCTGGATATGGTAAGCGGGATCCGCTTTCCCATCATAGGGAGAGAGGTTTGGGAGTTTGAAATTTCCCGTACATACCTCGGCCAATATCTGAGCCGTGAAAGGCGATGGATTCTCCTCGACGACCCCATAGGCACTTCCGCCTATTCCGTGTTCTCGGAGATCTCGTACTTCATTTCGAAGATCGTGGATCATAGTGATCACATCGAGACCGGTAGTCGGAGTAACTCCCTGTTCGGGAGGAGTTACCTGCCGCCTTTCATTTGACCCTTGACCCGTGCGGCGGTTCCCGTTAGTTGGGGCAGCTACGGGGATGTTTGGCCGAGAGCTTAATCGCTCTCTTAAGTCATCGCCACGCTCGATGCGTTGGGCGGTGAGGTGATCCCTAAGATCAGGGCTGGTCGTACAGAGGCGCAGGCTTCGTCTGCGACGGCGCGCTCTCCGCGTGCCCTGACTCTCCGTAACATTCTCCCTTTGACCTAGTCGGTCGAGGGCCGAACGTCAGGAATTTCCCTCTTGAGAAGCAGCCGGCGCGTCGCCTGTCCGGGGTAGGGGATTCGAAGGACCGGCTTCAAACACAGCGGGGTGTTCCCCGTCCTTCGTGAGAGAAGTCTCGATATCCTCCGAATCGCCAGCACCCTCGTAATCAGGGTCGCGGTCACGGCTTTCCTCGTTGAGGTTCTCAGGATCCCCGTTGGGGGTCATTGTGTCATGCGCGGGTTGCTTCGCAGCCAGTCGGCTGTGGTACCTCGCGTTCTTCGCCTTTGGTTGGCGGATATTCTCCTCCAACTCCATGATGCGGTCATCCCTGCTATCTGGAGATGGAGATGGTGATCGGGTCGAGCTCTCTTCGTTGAGCGACTCTTCGTCACCATGCATGTGAGAGCGCAAGAAATATTCTTTGGTCCCAGTGACGTTATCGGGGTTGTTAACGCCCTCAGAGCGTATGGGTGGCTGACTACTCATCTTTTCTCAAGTTCGAGAAAGTTGAGTTTGTAGAAGAAAAGAAGAAGATGAACAGAAGGGATTTCAGGCTGAACAGGTCGGGAAGTCACCCCTCCTTCTAGTGCCAAAATGTTGTCGCACGAAAATGAACAACTATTGAAAACCTCGGGCGGTTCGATCCAAGGGCGGACCAAGTGATCGCACCCGGGCCAAGAGTGTGAACTCGAAAGTCTCGAGCTAGGTTTTCTCCGATCAACCCGCCTCTCGGGAGAGGTAGGGGGACTGACCGTGCCTTGTGTGTCGGCTGCCTACGTACCCTTGTGTGGGATTAGGTCAGAACGTAGTTCAAGCGTATGTAACGCAGTGTGAGGCGCGGAGCCTTGGTGGAGAAGCGTACTCGACGAAGGAGGCGAGGCGCGGAGGAGTCCTCGGCGGCGTCTCAGAACTTCGGAGATTGCGTGTGCGTCTGGCGTGTTAGACGCGCAGGGGGACTCTAGTCGAGAACCCTAGGGGCGTGCTTGAGCACCGGGGGGCGTTCGGTCAGAGGGAGCAACGTCCGGGAAGTCCCCGTGAGTGCTTCGGAACCTCTGAGAACGAGAAATCGAGGAGAATCTGCTTCAGGCCAAGGATGGCATCCAGAGAAGCAGAGAGAAGTCTCAAATTCCTTGAGAATGAATGGGATCGCTTTCCCCTCAATGAGAGGGGGTATTTATAGGTGTTTGAGGGCCTTAGAAGGTCCCTTTTTCTTCCATGTGGGACTAGGAGCGCGCGTGCCGTCAAGTGGAGGCGCACAGCGCGCGCGGCGCACAAAGCGCGGCGCACAACGCGCGGCCTGCCCGGCGCGGCGCGCGGCTTGCTGTGTGGCCGGCCGGCGCGACGTGCTGTGCGCGCGGTGCACGGCCCGTCTCGTCGGGCTCTTGTGGGCCTTTAGGGGTCTTCGGATACCACTCTTGTCACGCAAAATATGAAGGCTTCTATTTGACGAGAGTGGCTCGACTCGAGGAGCAAGGCTCAACTCGACGAGAGTGACTAGTGGCTTGGCTCGAGGCTCGACTTAAGGAACGACTCGAGGCTCGACCCGAGGAATGACTCGAGGAGAACGACTCGAGGCTTGACTCGAGGAACGACTCGAGGCTCGAATCGAGGAACGACTCGAGGCTCGACTCGAGGAACGGCTCGAGGCTCGACTTAAGGAACGACTCGAGGCTCGACCCGAGGAACGACTCGAGGAGAACGACTCGAGGCTCGACTCGAGGAACGACTCGAGGCTCGACTCGAGGAGAACAACTCAAGGCTCGACTCGAGGAGCGTGAGAGTTTGGTACGAGGACTCGCCAGTCAACTCGTGACAGAAGGCTTGCCACTTTTCAGGACCTCCGGACTGACCATCGGCCCTTTGAACGGCGTGTCTTCTTGGCATCTCGGGTTTTCCGAAAACGACCGACAACAGTAAGCGGGATCCGCTTTTCCATCATAGGGGGCGAGGTTCGGGAGTTTGAAATTTCCCGTACATACCTCGGCCAATATTTGAGCCGTGAAAGGCGAGGAATTCTCCTCAACGACCCCATAGGCACTTCCGCCTACTCCATATTCTCGGAGATCTCGTACTTCATTTCGAAGATTGTGGATCAAAGTGATCACATCGAGACCGGTAGTCGGAGTAACTCCCTATTCGGGAGGAGTCACCTGTCACTTCTCATTAGACCCTTGACCTGTGCGGCGGTTCCCGTTAGTTGGGGCTACTACGAGGATGTTCAGCCGAGAGCTTAGTCGCTCTCTTACGTCATCCCTGAGATCGGGGCTTGCCGCACGGAGACGCAGGCTTCGTCTAAGACGGCGCGCTCTTCGCGTGCCCTGACTTTCCGCAACATTCTCCCTTTGACCAAGTCGGTCATGGGCCGAACGTCGGAAGCTCCCTTCTTGGGAGGCTGCAGGTGCATTCCCCGTCTTGGGTGAAGGATCCAAAGGACCGGTTCATTCACAGCGGGGAGTTCTCCGTCATTTGTGAGAGAAGTCTCGATATCCTCCGAATCATCAGCACCCTCGTAATCTGGGTCGTAGTCGTGACTTCCCTCATTGAGGTTCTCGGGATCCCCGTTGGGGATCACCGCGTCATGCGTAGGTCGCTCTGCAACAAGTCGACTGTGATACCTTGCGTTCTTCGCCTTAAGTTGGTGGATATTCTCCTCCAACTCCATGATGCGGTCGCCCCTGCTATCTGGAGATGGAGATGGAGAGCGGCTCGAGCTCTCTTCATGGAGCGACTCTTCGTCACCATGCGCTTGGGAGCGCAAGAAATATTTTTTTGGTCCCAGTGACGTTATCGGGGTTGTTAACGCCCTCAGAACGTATGGGTGGTTGACTACTCATCTTTTCTCGAGTCTGAGAAAGTCGAGTCTTCAAGAGAAAAGAAGAAGATGGACAGAAGGGATTTCGGGCTGAACAGGTCGGGAAGTCCCCTCCTTTTAGCGCCAAAATGTTGTCGCACGAAAAATGAACAACTATTAAAAGCTTCGGGCGGTTCGACCCAAGGCCGGACCAAGTGGCCGCACCTGATCCAAATGTGTGAACTCGAAAGTCTCGAGCTAGGTTTTCTCCGATCAACCCACCTCTCAGAGGAGAGAATGGGTGAGGACGATGAGTGACCGTGCCTTTTGTGTATAGGCTGCCTACGTACCCGTGCGTGGGATCAGGTCAGAACGTAGTTCAAGGCGTATGTAACGCGGAATGAGGCGTGGACCCTGGGGAGAAGGCGTTCTCAACAAAGGAGACGGAGCACGGAGGAATCCTCGGCGGCGTCTCAGAACTTCGGAAATCGCGGACGCGTCTAGTGTGTTAGACGCGTAAGGGATTTTCGATAGAAAACCCTAGGAGCGTGCCTTGGCACTAATCTCGGCGTTCGATCAAGGGAGCGACATCCAGGAGTCCCCGAGAGGGCTTCGGAACCTCTAAGAATGAGAGAGACTTGTAGAAAGCGCTTCAGGCCAGAGATGGCATCAAAAGAAGCAGATGAGAGCGAGAATTCGAGCGTATTGATAGGAATGAATTAGGTTGCTTCCCCCTCAATGAGAGGGGGTATTTATAGTTGTTTGAGGGCCTTAAGAGGTGTGTTTATCGTCCATGTGGGACTGGGGGGGCGTGCTCCCTTCAAGGAGGAGCGCGCTCTCCTCGAAAGGAGGTGCGACGTAGGGGGCGCGGCGCGCAAGACCCCCAGCGCGGCGCGGGGTGTGCGGCGCGCAAGACCCCCGTCGCGGCGCGCAGAGGCTTGCGCAGCGCGGGGTGTGTGGCGCGCGGGGCGTACTTTCCGGACGGCGCGCGCGCGCTGACCTCCTGGCGCGGCGCGCAGCCCTCTTAGCGCGGCGCTCAGCCCCTTGGCGCGGCGCGCGCCTTCCTTTCATGGCGTGCAATTTGTTCGTGCGCGTCCTTTTTTAAGGAGCGGGCGTGTTCCTTTTTCGAGAGGCATATGGCTCACCTCGTGGATCTTTTTTGGGCCTTTAGAGATCCTTGAGGACACGGCCCGTTGGGCCTTCGGGATTCGGGATGTCATGCAAATCGCATGAAGCATGAAAGTCTTTACTCGAGGAATCAAGGCCGACACGAGGATTTGCTAATCGACTCGTGGACGCATGACTCGACTCGAGGAGAGTAACTCAACTTGAGGAGTTATCTCGACTCGAGGAGTTATGACTCGACTCGAGGAGCAAGGCTGACTCGAGGAGTGAGGCTCGACTCGAGGAGTATGACTCGACTTGAGGAGCTGAAAGTTTGGCACAAGGACTTGCCAGTCGACTCGTGACGGAAGTCTTGCCGCTCTTCAGGACCTCCGCCCTGACCATCGACCCTTTGAACGGCGTGTCTCCTCGGCATCTCGGGTTTTCCGAAAACGATCGACAATAGAGTCCAAGTATGTTAGCTCAAGCTTTGTTCATTTGGATCCATGAGGTCGCTGTCACAAGTCATTTCGAGTAGGATTAGTAAAACTAGAAGCTAAGTCAAAACAAGAACTAGACAAGTTTTACGAAAATTGTCTAAAGGGTATTTTGTCTTTTTGGACATAGGATGAAATGAATGTCAATAAATAAGTTTTTTTGACATTGTCATATGAGGACAAATGAAATGTATCACTCGGCTATAATAAGTTATTTGGACCTTGAGGATTAATTTCATTTCATGGAATTTTACTTGAAAATTCTTAATGAGTTTTTCTTATGTTGTCACGAACAAATGAAGAAAAATCTAGAAGCCCCTTCTAGAAGGTGTTGCACGTCCAAACCCAAGGAAAGAGAGACTAATTTTGTGCATTGATGTATGAAGATACTTGTCAAAAGAAAAAGAGGAAACAAATTTCCTCTATGAGGAAAGGAAGTGGGCGGCCAAGGTAAGGGAGGAAGCAAAAGATGAAACAAATCCAAGGCCTTCTAGAAGACTCTTGGCCGTGTGACATAAGGAAGGGAGGGCAAATATTTGCTCATGAATATGTGATATTCTATAGAGAAAAGGAAACTACATTTTGAAGGTAATCATTCTCCTATAAATAGAGCCATCATTCTCATTGTTTCTCATCCAATTTTTTTTAGAGATTGAGAGCTTCTCTCTCTAGAATCCTTGGCCGCCCCTCTCTTTCTCTCTCTCTCTCTCTCTCTCTCTCTCTCTCTCTCTCTCTCTCTCTCTCTCTCTCTAACTCCTTTCGTTTTTGTTTTGGCACCTAGGTCCACATTTGACCTAGCGTTTGTTTTAGCTCTTCGACTCTAAGACTTGTTCTTGAGTCGTCGTGTTTAAAAGTGCCCACACACTTATTCCTTCTTACCTCGAGTGGTTACTCGAGTTCCTGAAGAAAGAAGAAAGACGAACTGCGTGGGGAGACGAGCAATTCAACCTCCACAAGCTTCTCAACGATCAAGCTTCATAAATGTAAGTAAACGTGTAATCACTCTTAGATAGTTTTAATAATAACATGTGCTTGCTCTTTGTCTATGTTAGTAAAAATCATTTTACTTGTTTAAAGGAAATTTTTATTTTCCGCCGCTTGCTAGAAGCGTTAAATATTTTCTTAACCCTAGATCAATTCCAACACTTACACTATTCGAAGTCATTTTCAATTATCTTAAACCGTCTTAAATAATAGGAAACCATCTTAAATAATCAATCAAATAACAACTTAAAGCACACAAAGTGATTTAATTAAGATAAAGAAAAAACATAAATAAAAGAGGTTTAATTAATTTCAGGAGTATTTTTGTCAAAAAAGAGTCAAAAGTCCCTATTGTCGCTGTTTTTCGGACAACGATTTAGGAGCCACAGGCGGTTAGACCCAAGGCCGGACCAAGTGGTCTCGCCTGGACTCGAGCGTGTCGGACTCGGTATCCCGAGTCGTCCCTTAGCTGTGAATGTCCCTTGAGCTCACCGGCATACCTGAAAGAGATGAGAGAACCGTGAGCTACAAAGGGGAAACAGAGGGGGTGCCTCTGTTTACCTCTCCGACGCTCAACATTAGTGGGATTGAGGTGGAGTATAGAGGTTTTAGAGGTGGTGAGAGGCCAAAGATGAGCGAAACGAGCGAAGTATGAGTTCGGCAGCGTTTCGGGACTCAAAATTGGATTACCTGGGTCAAGGGAGGGACCCATGTATTTATAGGCGGCCAAGAGGTGGTTTGAAGACCCCTTGGCCGAGTGAGCATGCTTGAGTCGGCCATTTGACCCCTTCAATGGTTGGGTCGGCCAATGGCCGAGTGAACATGGTGGTGAGGTTCACTCGGCCATTGGCCGAGTGAAGGGCCTGGGCCGGCTGAGGTTCACTCGGCCATTGGCCGAGTGAACTGCATGGGCAGCTGGAAGGTTCACTCGGCCATTGGCCGAGTGAACTGCTGGAAGGTTCACTCGGCCAATGGCTGAGTGAACTGCCTGGGCGGCTGGAAGGTTCACTCGGCCATTGGCCGAGTGAACTGCTGGAAGGTTCACTCGGCCAATGGCCGAGTGAACTGCCTGGGCAGCTGGAAGGCTCATTCGGCCATTGGCCGAGTGAACTGCTGGAAGGTTCACTCGGCCAATGGCCGAGTGAACTGCCTGGGCGGCTGGAGGGTTCACTCGGCCATTGGCCGAGTGAACTGCTGGAGGGTTCACTCGGCCAATGGCCAAGTGAACTGCCCAATGGCCGAGTGAGCCATTGACCTGACCATTGGCCGAGTGAGCCATTGACTCGGCCAATGGTCGGGCAAGGCATTTGGCTTGGCCATTGGTTTGGGCCGGCCCCTGGTTGGGTTAGGGTTTCGCCGTTCAAGACCTCGCACCAGCCACGCGGGTCGAAGAAATGCCTTTGTCCTACAATCCCAATTCCAAATATTTTCAAAATAATAAGCCCATTTTTAACCTGTGGTCAATCAGGCAAGAGAATGGCGAGTCTCTTAGACGATACCTCGCCCGATTCACTGAAGAATCGAATAAGGTCGACCGCTTTGACGACAAAGATGCAATCACTGCCATCATTGAAGGCTTGCGCACAAGTGACTTCCTTAAGTCCATCGTCGGCTGTGTCCCTTCTACTATGGCCGAGTTAATGACTCGAGCCAAGACCTTCATGGGAGTCGAAGATTACCTCGATGGCCGCATGGGCAATAATCAAAGCCCTCACCGCCGAGACGAGCCTAGCGACGAACAAGGCAACTCCCGTAAAAGACGAAACAGAGGAGGTCAGACGTCTAAGAGTCGACCTCCGATTCCCCAAAAGCCGCGACTTGCGGAAAACTTTAAGGGCTACTCGTCGTTCACGCCGCTGAACACGCCGCCAGAGCGGATCCTGGCTTTGGCACATGACAAGTTCACTCCCCCGGCTCCAATGAGCAAAGATCCCGCGACTCGCGATAGATCTAAATATTGCGAGTTCCATCAGGAATACGGTCACTTGACCTCCGAATGCTACAGTCTTAAAAGGCAGATCGAGGCATTGATCCGACGGGGTGAGCTGAAAGAGTTCGTGTTACGCATGATCAGTGTTGCGGGCCCCACCACAAACAGACCACAGTCTGGCAAGGGAGGAGGAACAGCCGCTTCTGCCGACCGAACCACGGCTGCTGCCAATGCCAATCCACAACTCCACATTGTAACCACCATACTAGGTGGCCCACAAGATGGAGATTCAGCCCGACAACGGAAAAAATTCCAAAGGGCCGTGGCTCAAGAAGACGCTTCTATGCAAGTCAACCTTACGTATGAAGAACCTCCGTCCGCGCCTCACGAGATGATGCATTTCACCAACAAAGAGGCCAAGCGAGTTGTGCATCCGCACAATGACGCGATTGTGCTCAAAGCCCAAGTAGCTAATAACTTGGTGAAAAGAGTACTCATCGACAACGGCAGTGCTGCTGACATAGTTTTCAAGTCCACCCTAGAGCGCATGAAGCTCGGGGGGCTACGTCCAACTCCGACCCAAACGCCTCTATTCGGGTTCACTGGGGAGAAAGTCATGACCGAAGGCATCATCGATTTGCCGGTCACCTTCGGAACTCCCGGAGGCATTGAAGTCGTTCACATGGTCCCATTCCTAGTGGTCGATCAAGAGTCGCCCTACAATGTAATCATTAGGCGACCCACGCTGAACCGACTAAGGGCCATTACTTCAACATACCACCTACTGGTGAAGTTCCCCACCGAGGATGGAATCGGCATCATGGCTGGGGACCAATCCCAAGCCAGAGTATGCTACATCCAAGGAATCGATGGAAAGACCGCTAGAAAGACGGTTAACACGATCTCCCAATTCAGAGATAGCGTCGAGTCGACCAAGGTCCTCCGCAAAATCCATGAAGACATTTGCATGACACCCAAGTGCAAGGTGCCGGCGTCCTCATCCCAGACAGGGAGAGACCCCACAACGTCTGCCAAGTCATACATGGCGGGACATATTACACGGACGAGACACCGATCCGTCGCCTGTGGAATGCAGAACACTTGAGGCAGTACTACCAGTAGCCAGCGCTTCCCCCCATTTTATTTCTTTGCTTTCCAACATTCAATAAGGCCTACGAGCCAAATGTTTTAGGATTTCAAATTTTTGCAATATTAATAAAGTTCGAGGTTTTTCTTTCAAAATCCACTTTATCAAAGATTTTCAGTCATCAAACGATACTAGGCGCAGTTCATGCCATCTCACACGATGCACCCACGTCGTCATAGCTGCGACGGACTTGTCTAGCCCGGAGAAAGCGACACGATCGCTCGGGAACAAGGATGCGAACCATACAACAGTTCGCATGCCTAAGGCCGAACCCCAAAGGCAACAAGCCAAGCTATTATGGGAAAGAAAGCCAAACCCTACGAAGGCAGATGACTTGTCGAAACTATCGACAAAAACGCGTGTCTACCAAGACATGCCATAGCTAATCGAAATACGAATGCAGGCAGCCCGCCTGATGGAAAGCTGGCCCTATATGATGACCATCTCATCCATCCGCGTGTCCAACTAACATCAAAGGTCACGTATCTCGCTCCGAAAAACTTCCGTCGACCGAGTCGCCACCTATAGAGCTTGACACCCCATAGTCAACTCTCCAGCAGTCTTCGCCACCGCCAACCGTGCACAATCACACTCACCTTGGGAGACTCCCTATTCCACGCGAGCTAATTGAAGCTGCTCTCGAAGACTCGTGAACTCCGTCTTTGAGCGAGAACCTCGCTCGGCCTGAGCTAGCTGAGACTTCGCTGGAGCAAGCTCCTCCTAGAAGAGTCCCATGCGACAAATGAGGTCGTATAGAATCTTCTCGCCTCGGGTTGCACGAGCAAGCACCTGAAGCGATTTGAAGAACAGGTTAGCCAAAGAAAGATGTTTGCAAAACAAATGGAAAAGACAAACAGAGGGAAACTTACCCTCTGGGCATCAAAAACACCATGACAGAAGAAATCCACATCGCTACTCGTTACGATGTCCTTTCACGTCTTCAACGAAGACTATCTGCCCTTACATCGGCATAAAAGTCAGCCAGAATCCGAGTGACACTGCTCCAAAGGCCTCAACTGAGACCCGCACTCACGACTGGGGAATAAGGGTTGATCTTCCGAATGCAGACGGAGAAGCCCCACCAAAGTCGGAATGGCGGATGCCCCCGTGATACCGACTTATGCCTGATGCGTGATCAAACTTCTAGCGTCGATCCGCGAGCAGTCGAAGCCCTCCGGAGCGGCAGAACCTTCCACTAGACACCATTCCGTCTTTTCGAAGCATCGGCCCGCAGCATCAACCTCCATCTCCGAGACCTCGGAATGAGAACGCCTTTGCGAAATGCAAAAGTACGGTCACCTTCGAAGCTGGCCGAGACGGACGAAATGATCTTCCCCTAACAGGTCACAATTAGACAATAATTGCCATGCTAGTCATCGACGAGTCCCACGGACTCCGGCTTGAAGATATCATCAAACAAAACACTATCGAAGAAAGAGTTGGGCGGGACTTCGCCCAAAGATCAACAAGCCGCGACATGCCGGTCCGCCCATGAACACGCGCCCGCCTGCTTGTGCGCGCACGTTCCCTTGCTCCGAGGCTAGAGCGACGGATGCAATCGTGTCCGCCTCGCCCACGTCGAGCTACCCCTTCTATCCGCTTGGATCCTCCTCCACGAGTTGATCACACACTCGTGTTGCGAGAGATGAAAAACGGGACAGAGCACATGCAATTGTGAGAACATTTTTTGTAATCACAAAGGCTTCGTGACAGCAAAGCTTTGGGAAATAAATTTTCCTCAAACACCCGGTTGAAACAACTAAAAGTTCACCGCTCGGAGCCTCCCGAGCGACGAACTTGGGGGGCTAATGTTGTCGGTCGTTTCTGGAAAACCCGAGATGCCGAGGAGACACGTTGTTCAAAGGGCCGATGGTCAGGCCGGAGGTCCTGAAGAGCGGCAAGCCTTCCGTCACGAGTCGACTAGCAAGTCCTTGTGCCAAAATTTCAGCTCCTCAAGTTGAGTCATACTCCTCGAGTCGAGCCCCACTCCTCGAGTCGAGCCTTGCTCCTTGAGTCGAGTCATAACTCCTCGAGTCGAGATAACTCCTCAAGTTGAGTTACTCTCCTCGAGTCGAGTCATGCGTCCACGAGTCGATTAGCAAATCCTCGTTTCGACCTTGATTCCTCGAGTAAAGACTTTCATGCTTCATGCTATTTGCGTGACATCCCGAATCCCAAAGGCCCAACGGGCCGAGTCATCAAGGATCTCTATAGGCCCAAAAAAGATCCACGAGGTGATCCATATGCCTCTCGAAAAAGGAACACGCGCGCTCCTTAAAAAAGGATGCGCGCGAACAAACTGCACGCCATGAAGGGAAGGCGCGCGCTCCTTAAAAAAGGACGCGCGCGAACAAACTGCACGCCACGAAGGGAAGGCGCGCGCCGCGCCAGGAGGTCAGCGCGCGCGTGCACCGTCCGGAAAGCACGCCCCGCGCGCCGCACACCCCGCGCTGCGTAAGCCTCTGCGCGCCGTGCCGGGGGTCTTGCGTCCTGCGCCCCCCCGCGCCGCACCTCCTTTCGAGGAGAGCGCGCTCCTCCTTGAAGGGAGCACGCCCCCCAGTCCCACATGGACGACAAACACACCTCTTAAGGCTCTCAAACAACTATAAATACCCCATCTCATTGAGGGGGAAGTAACCTAATTCATTCCTATCGATACGCTCGAATTCTCGCTCTCCTCTGCTTCTTTTGATGCCATCTCTGGCCTGAAGCACTTTCTACAAGTCTCTCTCGTTCTTAGAGGTTCCAAAGCCCTCTCGGGGACTCCCGGACGTCGCTCCCTCTGATCGAACGCCGAGATTAGTGCCAAGGCACGCTCCTAGGATTTTCTATCGAAAATCCCCGACGCGTCTAACACACTAGACGCGTCCACGATTTCTGAAGTTCTGAGATGCCGCCGAGGATTCCTCCGTGCTCCGTCTCCTTCGTTGAGAACACCCTCTCCCCAGGCTCCACGCCTCATTCCGCGTTACATACGCCTTGAACTATGTTCAGACCTGATCCATCACACGGGTACGAAGGCAGCCTATACACAAAAGGCACGGTCACTCCTCCTCCTCACCATTTCTCTCCTCTGAGAGGTGGGTTGATCGGAGAAAACCTAGCTCGACTCTTTCGAGTTCACACCTTTGGCTCGGGTGCGGTCACTTGGTCCAGCCTTGGGTCGAACCGCCCGAAGCTTTTAATAGTTGTTCATTTTTCGTGCGACAACAGACTCAAAAGTTCACAAATATTTTTCAAGTTTAACTTAATGTCAATTGACTCCACTAAAGAGTTGACACTGAGAATCTCTCGGTTCAAATGAATTTATTTTCTACTCAAGAATTCAACTTAATTGCGATGATGGATCCACTAAATATTATCTATGTTTACCCGTCATGAATATCATCAGCTAGACGGGATTTACAAAATTACCATTTTACCATTCTAGATGTTATTTCCTCAACTCATTTGTCGCTTGTGAATAAGTTAGAAATAATGTATTGACGATGAGCTAACAAGTCACATTGATTCATCCAAAAGAGTAATGACTCTATTTGGACACTGGGCAGTTCATTTATTCACATTCCAAGGAACAAAGCATAAGGTGATATACATTGTATTTCAACAATCTTGTACATGAATTCCATATCTATGAGATCTTCACAAAGTTACTCATGACATCTTCACAACTTAGTACTACACCAATAGATCCTGTTCAGAATCACGTAGTGAGTCCGAACTCTGACTTTCTCAAATGAGAATACGTAAGCTATGAAATGACATATCTCATTTCAGGATTGAGGTAAGCATGATGCAATTCATACGTAGTGAATTCGAGACATAAGAGGTTAAATGGTTTGTTCTTATTCTGTCTCTAGAAGTGCACTGGTCAATTCAGTACCTTCAGAAGATACCTAGAAGAACTATAGAGTCTCCAACTCTCTATGCCCCATAACCAGACATCATAGATTCTCCTAACAATCGTATTGAGATCAATAGTCCTTTGATCCTTAGATTGCGAATGCATTGTTTTAAGCAAACCATGAAGAGTTTGTTCATGCAAATCTACATGTGTCTCTTCATATGTTGTTAGGTTTGTTTAAGGACTAAAGATTATAGATTATCATAAAGCTTCAAACAAACAAGGATGAATGAATGAACGTTTCAACTTTTATTAATAATTCAGCAGTTACAAGCAAGAGTTTTCGTGAGACTTTATTACATCAAATGTACATAAGTAAAGACTACTACTCTTCTTGTGGGAACCATTGACAACATTAAGATGGTTGAAGTGGTCTAATGTTTCTGATTATTTATGATGGTTAAAGATTGTTTCTGATAGTCTCATATTGATTTAAGATTATACCAAAACATTTCAGGGATATCTCATTTATACAGAATGGTAAATGGGGCCTCTATGATCAATGATCCTATAAAAAAAATTACAGTTTAATATAAATGACATATATTTCCCCTAAAAATATATTATCTTGCAAATACCATATTTTTCATTTATTTTTAACAAAAAAAATCATTTGAATTCCCCAAAAAACCATTAATTAATAAATATTTATTTACTGTTTTATATATAAAAAAAATCAAAACTTATCTTAAAAAAATCATTAACTTTTTATAAAGAAAGTTTTTAATTTAACTCTTTATATATAAAATAGAAAATAAAAAAGTTATTAAGGTATTTTAGAGAGTTCAATTTAAAAAAAAAAACGAAAAGAGTATTTTTTGCAATATATAATATTTTTAGAGGAAATATATATCATTTATATTAAACTGAAAAAAATATGTTTGATGTTCCTGAAAATTAGATATAAAAGGATATTATTTAAAGATGTCAATCTTTAACAATATTGCATACTAAATTGGTCATTATGAAATCAATACTAACTAGATTATACCCAATTCTCAACTCATCTATTTCTCTCTCTAAAAACACATTTGAGACCGAAATCAAGAACAAAGAGAAATCAAAACCACTTCACACAAACAATTTCACACAAAAAAGATGAACAATCTACTTCTATTATCTCTAGAGTAGGATAAGAAAAATTCACTCTCTCTCAAAACCCAAGACTCAAAGCCAAATTATATTCCATCTACAAGAGTGTCTAAGAACTTGAGAAATCAATTCTCATGTTCTTTACTTGATAAGAGAAATATTTCATTACTAATCTCATAGATTCGAAGACACGTGATTAAAGCTGAAATTTCGGTTAAATATATAATTTTGATTTATTTTTTAACCAAAATACTCGGTTAAAATTAATCGTACGGTTAAAATTAACCGAATTTTCGGTTAAAATTAACTGTACGGTTAATTTTAACCGGTTAAGTTATAAGTTAACCGAAATAAATTTTTTTAAAAAAAATATTTAAACACTTACTCTGCCACAATTTGAGCATGTGACCGGTAAAAGAGATAAATATTTACAGCAGTGAGCAGTTGCCGAATTTGACCACAATCCACAAGGACCACAACTTTACTCTGCCATGCTCAGATTTTGTGCGGACTTTGTACAAACAATTCCCTTTTCAATTTTTTTTATTGTAAAAGTCTTTGTTTATTTTTTGTCAGCCACACATATAAATTTGTACAAACAATATTTAACACTTACACGGTTAATTCGGTTAATTGCAATTAATTGAGTTGATTTTTTTTTAGGTTAAAAGTTAACCTATGACCGAGAATTTTGGCTAACGGTTAACTTCGGTTAACCAAATTTCCAGCTTTACACGTGATCAAGTCTGTTCACGTCACGTGTCCGTAAGTGTTAATCCGAAAAACGGCTTAATAGTTACTTCTAAAAAAATTAATCATTTCTTATCCCCACGCATTTCGAAACCAATCACATAAGGCTGCGAGGAACCGTTGAAACTTGCACTGTTGTCGCACGAAAATGAACAACGATTAAATACCTCGGGCGGTTCGATCCAAGGCCGGACCAAGTGATCGCGACCGGGCCAAAAATGGGAGCTCGCAGACCAAGCTGCACCCTCCAAACCTTGAGGTGTGTTTTGGGGGGTGTGACCGTGCCAAAGGTTGGCTGCCTACGTACCCTTTAGTCGGGATCAGGTCAGAACGTAGTTCAATTTGTGTGGGGAGGCTATCTTGGGCTCGGAGGCTTTGTGAATCCAAGGCTTTAGAGGGGGACCGAGCTTGTAGCTTCTAGTGACGACTTAAGAGGGGTCGCTTGCCTCGTAGCTCGGAGTTCTAGCTCAAGGGCCAAGAAGCAGGAGGGCAGTATGTACTGCAGAAGCTCGGTTTGCAGAAGAGGAGCGCGCTCCCTCTCGTGGAGGGGGGTCCTGGTTTCTGAGCCGAGGGAAGAGGAGTGCGCGCTCTTGGAATGTCACAAGAGCACGAGAGAATTATTCAGAGAAGAGAAGTATTGTTCTCGAAAAATATCAATCGTTCTTTTTTCCTCCCCTAGGGGGGGGGTATTTATAGTATTTGAGGGGAGGCCTTGGGCCGGCCCCTTGAGGCCCACCGGGTGGCCGGGAGCGAGGCGCGCGAGGCCTCACGCCCAAGAGGGCGCAGGGCGTGCGTGACATGTCGCCTGGATGGGCGCTGGGCGTGCCAGGCGCGGGACTTGGCCGGGCGTGGCGTGCCCGGCCGTGGTGGCAAGGACGCTCGGCCGAGGTGGCCGAGGTGGCAAAGACGCTCGGCCGAGGTGGCCGAGGGGGCAAAGACGCTCGGCCGAGGTGGCCGAGGTGGCAAAGGCGCTCGGCCGAGGCGGCCAAGCTGACGAAGACGCTCGGCCGAGGTGGCCGAGTTGGCGAAGGCGCTCGACCGAGGTGGCCGAGCTGGCGAAGGCGCTCGACCGAGGTGGTCGAGCTGGCGAAGGCGCTCGACCGAGGTGGCCGATGTGGCAGGGACACCCGGCTGAGGCAGCAGGGGCGCTCGGCCGGGGCCCCGAGGCGCGCGCAGGCCGGGAGGCCGGGGTACGCGGGAGTGTGTGCGCGGGCCGGGAGGTCGGGGCGCAGGAATGCGCGCGCGGGCCGGGAGGCCGGGGCGCAGGGTGCGCGCGAGCCTGGCGCGATAGGGCGCGCTGAGGTCCGTTGGGCCGGGGGCCTCAGGGCCGGGGGCGCAGGGTGCGCGCGAGCCAGGCGCGATAGGGCGCGCTGAGGCCCGTTGGGCTGGGGGCCTCAGGGCTGGGGGCGCAGGTAGGCGCGCGCCGGCCGTGCCGGGCTGTGGGTGCGTCGGGGCGCTCGGGCCTGGTGGGCCGGGGCCCGCTGGGCTTCCGGCCGGCAAAGCCCGGCCGGCCTTGAATCGGTTTTGAATTTCCGGTGTCCCGAAAACGACCGGTAACATTAGCCCCCCATGTTTATGGCTTACGGGACGTAAGTCGTGAACTTTAGAAAAGAAAAGGGCGTTGAGGTAATTTCACCTTCGATCACGCGTGACCGCACGCACGCATATCTTTTGTGGCCGGACCCCTGGGGGCCGGACCGGGCCGATCGGGCAGCAAGACCCGCGCGCGGCCTGGCGCTGGGGGACTAGCGCGCGCGCGAGGCCGGCCCGCAGGCCGGGCCTTGTGTCGTGCGCGCAGGGGGAAGGAGCAGGGTTTGCTCCCTCCTCTCTATAAATAGGAGAGTTCCCGCTCTCTCTTGTTCACACTGGCGGCCTGCGGGTAATCGGAAAATTCTTTGAATTTGAAATTTCCCCCGGGCAGTTGACTTTTTTTCCTTTTTCGTCATGGGGAGTGAGCTTGTTTCCCATGTTGATGATCCCGAGGTTGACCCTACCTGCCCTCGCCCAAATTTTGGGGGGGCGGCCAAGGGTCCCTTTTAGGAACTCGACGGGATTCCCATCTTTGTCGAGGAAGACTCTGGTGCGGCCGACAAATGGCTCACGGAGTTGGAGACCGACGCTGCGGCGATCGCCGAGCTGGCGGGGCCCGGGAGCGGCCCACCTGCTATGTGCGGCCCCGAAGGGGAGGACGAAGGGTCCAAGGACCCGCGTTTGTCAAGGTTGGTGATCAACCTGGTCTCCCGCGAGGCGTCCTTTGACGCCCCCCTGCTCAAGCAGCGGGGTGAAGCGGCGGTGAGCGTCGAGCTCCCCCGGGCGTCTAACTTGGACGCCTCGGGTGTTGAGATTGCGATAGTGCCGTCCGAATCTTTCTTGGACGAGATTTACTCCGACGATCCCCAAGGGTCGGGCTCGGAGGCTCTTGAGGAGGACTCGGAGGCTCCTCCCGCGCGGGGGAAGGAGAAACATGATGGCGAGGTGTTGGCGACGGCATGGCCGGTCCTCGAGTCCGCGGAGGCTTCGGGCTACACTTATGCCCGATCGCTGGAGAGGACTCATATGTACGGAGTAGGCGACTCTGTCGCCCCCGTCGGCTTAGACTGCAAGGGAATCGATGTTGCGAGCACGCTCACTTCCGGAGTCTTCAGCACGCTTCGGGAGACGTATAACATACCTCCCTTGGTGGGATTGCTTAGACCCGCTCCCGAGGACAGGCCCTCTTGCCCCAGGGACGGGTATGCGACCGTGACGATCGGGACTAGGGGTCCATGCATGTCAGATGAGCCCGGCGTTCTATCGCCTGTTGGCTACATGTTTGATGGAGTGGCACTGCCAGACGCAGCGTGCCATGACCGTGGACGACTTCCGTTACCTGGTCGCCGTCTTCCCGGCGTCGGGGCAGCCGGGATTTCATATGGCCCGTGCTCGGGGCAATGTGAGGCTGGTCGAAGATTGTGACCCGCCTAGCCGCCGGGCGTGGGTGTGGGTCACCTCGGACGCTTTCGGCGAGGCGCCCCTTCGCTTCGGTCGTCTGGCCGAATTTCCAGCGGACGAGGGGGCAGCGGAGCTCCCCTTTGTGAGAGAAATATCGGGGATGTCGGAAGCCCGCAAGGCTGGCGAGCGGTTCCGTCCCCCGAGTTGATGGCGCTCACTGGGTGGTTCCCGCCCTTTGCTCCGGGCACCGAGGAGGCGCTCCGGGCGAGCAGGCCCCCGAGTCCCGTGGTTCAGCCAGCCGCTCCTGCTTCTCGAGGTAACTTTTACGGTTTTGTAAAAATTTTCTGTTCGGCAAAACTTGACTTTCGTTAGTTTGCCTTGCGTAGCTGCGAAGAGGCGAGCTAGGAGGTTGGCTCTCGCTTCTCGGGACCCCGAGTCGATGGCGGAGATTCGCTCTAGGGTCGCTGACTGCAAGGCGAAGGGAGAGCGCGTCGAGACCGCCGGTCTAGTCGAGCCGGAGTCTCGGGCTTCTTTAAAGAGGGTTTCGACATAGGCACCTCCCGACGAGCGTTCCGAACCCAAGAGAGCGAACTCGGCGGTGGAGCTGGAGGCGATAGAGCCCCGAGGGGATTGTTTTCGCCACCTCGAGGGATCCCCACTATCCTGGTGGAAGGGCGTGGTGTCGAAGGGCGACATCGCTTTCTTCCAGGCGGGGGTTACTGACGCTCAGAGGGTCAGTATTTCTGTTTTTGTTGCAAGCGTAGGTTTTAGTTTTGACCCTTGCTTCTTTGTCGTCGCAGGCGTATGTGAGGGCCGTGCGAAGCGACAGGATTTTGCACGACTTCATCCGGCGCTTAGGGGCATCTCAGGAGGAGCTCGCCCGGACGAAGGCTAGGTTGGCTCAGGTCGAGCGAGGTGGAACTCCAGATCGCACAAGGCCAGCGCGACGGAGCCCAACAGTCAGTGGCCAACATGGCGGGCGAGCTCACCGAAGAACGGCGAGCTTGCGAGGTGGCGACCCGATCAGCGGAGATTTTTCGCACTGAGGTTACCGACCTTCGGAGGCAACTGGACGCTCGATCCGATGCCTTGGAGACGTCGCACCGCCAGCTTACCTCGAGCGAAGCGGCGCGTGTTAGGGCGGAGCGCGAGCGCGAATCTCTGGCGGAGGAAAACGCTCGACTCTCGTCCCAGCTTCCTGAAGCGGAGCGGAGAGCGTCCGACTTGCAGGATGACTACGACATAGGGACCGAGGAGGCCCGTCGTGCCGGAGCGGTGGAATGTCGAGACGCGACCGCGGCCGAGAACGAGGCCCGGGGGGTCACTTTTGACTTCTTCGACACCTTGTTCCCTCTGTTGGACGAGGGTGCTCCTTGAGCCGAGTGGCTTTCTTTTACAGCGCGCATGTTTAGCGCTTTGCTTTCTTTCCTATTTCTAGGATTTTATTTATTTTTCACGCACTTTTTGTTCAGCACGTGTTTATCAGAGCCGTGGCTCTTTTTATTTATGAGATATTTTCGTTGCTTTCATGTTGAATGCTATCTCATTTTCCGAGCAATTTTTACTCGCATGTGCCTTCTTTGTGGGCTATCGTGGCCCAGTGACTTCGCTTCGTGCCTTTCGGCGATCGAAGAGGTCGTGCCGGGTAGTCCCCGGTGTTGTCAATGGTGCCCACAAGAAGAGTTGTAGTGTGTATTTATGTACATTTGATGTCATATAGTCTTACAAAGACTCTTGCTTGTAATTGCCTATTCATTCATTAATAAAGTTGAAACGTTCATTCATTCTTTCTTTGTTTGAAGCTTTATGATAAAACCTTAGTCTTTTAGTCCATAAACAAACTTAACAACTTACGAAGAGACAAATGTAGATTTGCATGAACAAACTCTTCGTAGTTTGCTTAAAACGATATATTCGCAATCTTAGGGTCAAAGGACTATTGACCTCAGTATGATTGTTAGAAGAATCTATGATGTCTGGTTATGAGGCATTGAGAGTTTGGGACTCTATAGTTCTTCTAGGTATCTTCCGAAGGTACTGAATTGACCAGTGCACTTCTAGAGACAATATAAGAACAAACCATTTAACCTCTTATGTCTCGAAGTCACTATGTATGAATTGCATCATGCTTACCTTAATCCTGAAATGAGACATGCCATTTCACACCTTAGTATTCTCATTTGAGAAAGTCAAAGTTCGGACTCACTATGTGATTCCGAACAAGGCCTATTGGTGAAGTACTAAGTTGTGAGTCTGTCATGAGTAACTTTGTGAAGTTCTCATAGATATGGAATTCATGTACAAGATTGCTGAAATGCAATGTATGTCACCTCATGCTTTGTTCCTTGGAGTGTGAATAAATGAACTGGCCAGTGTCCAAATTGAGTCCTGACTCTTTTGGATGAAACAATGTGACTTGTTAGCTCCTCGTCAATACATTGTTTCTAACTTATTCACAAGCGACAAAGGAGTTGAGGAAATAACAGCTAGAAGGGTAAAATGGTAATTTAGTAAATCCCGACTAGCTGATGACATTCATGAAGGGTAAACATAGATAATATTCAGTGGATCCGCTCATCATAATTAGGTCGAATTCTTGAGTAGAAAACAAATTCATTTGAACCGAGAGATTTTCAGTGTCAGCTCTTTAGTGGAGTCAGTTGGCATTAAGCTAAACTTGGAAAAGGTTTGTGAACTTTTGAGTCCAAGTTTTTAGCTCAAGCTTTGTTCATTTGGGTCCATGAGGTCACTGTCACGAATCACATCGATAGGAATAGTTAAACTGGAAGCTAAGTCAAAACAAGAACGAAAATAGTCAAAAGGGTATTTTTGTCTTTTGAGACATATGATGAAATGAATGTCAATAAATTTTTTGACAAGTTCATTTGATGACTTAATGTCACTCGGCCATAACTTGATTATTGGGCCTTGTGAATTAATTTCGTTTCATAAGAATTTTATTGAAAATTCTTAATGGGCTTTTCTCATGTTGTCATGAACAAATGAAGAAGCTTCTAGAAGCTCCTTCTAGATGAGAATAGGCGCCCATAATACCCAAGGAAAGAGAGTTTATTTTGTGCATAAATGTATTTAGATACTTGCCAAAAGAAAAAGAGGAAACAAATTTGCATGTAGATGCACAAGGAATTTCGGCCAAGAGAGTAATGGGCAAGGCAAGGAACAAAAAAGGAAACAAATCCAAGCCTCTAGGAGGCAGCCTTGGGCGCCCAACATGGAATGGGAAATAAGGGATTTTTGCTCATGAATATGTGATATTCTATAGAAGAGGAAAGTACCTTATTGAAGGTAAAACCTCTCCTATAAATAGGAGCCCCATTCCTCACATTTCATTCATCCTAAGTTTAAGAGATTGAGAGACTCTCTCTCTAGAACTTGGCCGAAAATCCTCTCTCTCTCTCTCTCTAGTTTATTTTCGATTTTTTCTTGTCTTGGCACCTAGGTCCTCACTTGACCTAGTGTTTAGCTCTGCGACTTCGAGACTCGTTCTTAAGTCGTAGCGTTTAAAAGTGCCCACTCACTGATTCCTTCTTTTCGAGTGATTTAGTGATAGAAACTTTCGTGGTTGCTCGAGGTGCCGAGGAAAGAAAGAGAGACGTGCTGCGAGGGGAGACGAGCGTTGCGAACTTTCCAAAAGCTTCTTCAAAGTTCAAGCTTCAAGAAAGGTTAGTAAACTCTTAGCTCATATTGGTTTTTAATTACATGTACTTGCACTTGTCTAGGTTAGTAAAAACTGTTTTACTTGTAAAAGAAAATTTTTAAAATTCCGCCGCTTACCGAAGCGTTAATTATTTTCTCAAACCCTAGATCGATTCCAACACCCGGGGGCTTTGCATCCGTGCCATTGGCGACTGGACGTGTAAGTCGTGCCGGGTTGGGCCGGCGTCTTTTGGAGCCCGTGCTTTTAAGCGACCGAGCTCGCCGGGTTAGGCCGGCGTCTTCGAGCTCGCGCTGTTTGAGCGACCGAGCTCGCCGGGTTAGGCCGGCGTCTTCGAGCTCGCGCTGCTTGAGCGATCGAGCTCGCCGGGTAAGGCCGGCGCTTTTGAGCTCGCGTTGCTGAGCGACCGAGCTCGCCGGGTCAGGCCGACGTCTTTGAGCTCGTGCTGTTTGAGCGACCGAGCTCGCCGGGTTAGGCCGGCGTCTTCGAGCTCGCGCTGTTTGAGCGACCGAGCTCGCCGGGTTAGGCCGGCGTCTTTGGGTTTGTGCCCTGAAGCAAGCGAACGCGCTTTGCTTCGGGTTTAGGCCGACGTCTTTTTAGTGTTCGCGCCCTGGAGCGTCGGAACGTAGGTGCACCGGGTTAGGCCGGCGTCTTTTTAGTGCTCGCGCCATTGGGCGTCGGAACATAGGTGCGTCGGGTTAGGCCGGCGTCTTTTTTGGAGTTCGCACCCTTGAGCGTCGGAACGTAGGTGCGCCGGGTTAGGCTGGCGTCTTTTTTGGTGTTCGCACCCTTGAGCGTCGGAACATAGGTGCGCCGGGTTAGGCCGGCGTCTTTTTAGTGTTCGCGCCATTGGGCGTCGGAACATAGGTGCACCGGGTTAGGCCGGCGTCTTTCTTGGAGTTCGCGCCCTTGGGCGTCGGAACATAGGTGCGCCGGGTTAGGCCGGCGTCTTTTTTGGAGTTCGCGCCCTTGAGCGTCGGAACGTAGGTGCGCCGGGTTAGGCCGGCGTCTTTTTTGGTGTTCGCACCCTTGAGCGTCGGAACATAGGTGCCGGGTGAGGCCGGCGTCTTTTTTGGTGTTCGCGCCTAGAGCGTCGGAACACAGGTGCGCCGGGTTAGGCCGGCATCTTTTTAGTGCTCGCGCCATTGGGCGTCGGAACATAGGTGCGCCGGGTTAGGCCGGCGTCTTTTGGGCTCGCTCACCCTGGAGTGAGCGAACGCGGGTGCGTCAGGCTAGGCCGACGTCTTTTGGGCTCGCTCACCCTGGGGTGAGCGAACGCGGTTGCGCCGGGTTAGGCCGGCGTCTTTTACTCAAACCACATGCGCCGGGTTAGGCCGGCGTCTTTTGGTGTTCGTGCCCTGAGGCTAGCGAACCTTAGTTTGGCTCAAATTTGGCCTTTTTTTCGGGTTTGAGGCAGCGCCTTTACGCGACTTACATGCGTCTCGGAAGACGTCTTTCACCTGCGCCTTTACGCGTCTTACGGCACACCGGGAAGACCAACGTTTTACTCGAACCCATATGCACGAAGGGCCGTCGGGGTCCGAGCTTCCTAAGTCTGTATCCCCGTGGGGGACTTAGGCCTTGTGCGTCGGGTTTATGCCGACGTCTTTTGGGCCCGCTCACCCTGGAGTGAGCGAACGCGGGTGCGTTGGGTTAGGCCGACGTCTTTTGGGCCCGCTCACCCTGGAGTGAGCGAACGCGGGTGTGTCGGGTTAGGCCGACGTCTTTTCTCAGACCCGTAAGCCTGATGGGCCGTCGGGGGTCCGAGCTTCTTAAGCCTCCGTCTCCCATGAGCGGGGGGCTTAAGGTTTTTCTTCCTCTTTTCTTTTTGAATAATGGGCACGAGGAATATCAATCGACTCGTAGACTCGGAGCTCGACTCGAAGAACGAGCTCGACTCGAGGAGGCGTAGATTCGGTGTGGGGAGTACCAGTCGGCTTGACGGACTCGGAGCTCGTCTCGAGGAGCGAGCTCGACTCGAGAAGCGAACTGGACTTAAGGAGCGAACTTGAGCTCGACTCAAGGAGCGAGCTCGACTTGAGGAGCGAGCTCGACTCGAGGAGCGAACTTGAGCTCGACTCAAGGAGCGAGCTCGACTTGAGGAGCGAACTGGGCTCGAGGAGCGAACTCGACTTGAGGTGCGAGCTCGACTCGAGGAGCGAACTTGAGCTCGACTCAAGGAGCGAGCTCGACTTGAGGAGCGAACTTGAGCTCGAGGAGCGAGCTCGACTTGAGGAGCGAGCTCGACTCGAGGAGCGAGCTCGACTTGAGGAGCGAGCTCAACTCGAGGAGCGAACTTGAGCTCGACTCAAGGAGCGAGCTCGACTTGAGGAGCGAACTGGGCTCGAATCAAGGATCGAGCTCGACTTGAGGAGTGAACTTGAGCTCGACTCAAGGAGCGAGCTCGACTTGAGGAGCGAGCTCGACTCGAGGAGCGAGCTCGACTTGAGGAGCGAGCTCGACTAGAGGAGCGAACTGTTGGAATCGATCTAGGGTTTGAGAAAATAATTAACGCTTCGGTAAGCGGCGGAATTTTAAAAATTTTCTTTTACAAGTAAAACAGTTTTTACTAACCTAGACAAGTGCAAGTACATGTAATTAAAAACCAATATGAGCTAGAAGTTTACTAACCTTTCTTGAAGCTTGAACTTTGAAGAAGCTTGTGGAAAGTTTGCAACGCTCGTCTCCCCTCGCAGCACGTCTCTCTTTCTTTCCTCGGCACCTCGAGCAACCACGAAAGTTTCTATCACTAAATCACTCGAAAAGAAGGAATCAGTGAGTGGACACTTTTAAACACTACGACTTAAGAACTGTTGGAATCGATCTAGGGTTTAAGAAAATAATTAACGCTTTGGTAAGCGGCGGAATTTTAAAAATTTTATTTTACAAGTAAAACAGTTTTTACTAACCTAGACAAGTGCAAGTACATGTAATTAAAAACCAATATGAGCTAGAAGTTTACTAACCTTTCTTGAAGCTTGAACTTTGAAGAAGCTTGTGGAAAGTTTGCAACGCTCGTCTCCCCTCGCAGCACGTCTCTCTTTCTTTCCTCGGCACCTCGAGCAACCACGAAAGTTTCTATCACTAAATCACTCGAAAAGAAGGAATCAGTGAGTGGGCACTTTTAAACGCTACGACTTAAGAACGAGTCTCGAAGTCGCTGAGCTAAACACTAGGTCGAGTGAGGACCTAGGTGCCAAGACAAGAAAAAATCGAAAATAAACTAGAGAGAGAGAGAGAGGATTTCGGCCACAAGTTCTAGAGAGAGAGTCTCTCAAATCTCTTAAACTTGGATGAATGAAATGTGAGGAAATGAGGCTCCTATTTATAGGAGAGGTCTCACCTTCAATAAGGTAGTTTCCTCTTCTATAGAATATCACATATTCATGAGCAATTTCCTCTTTTTTTCCCTTTGAGACACTCGGCCAACTCAAGGCTTCTAGAAGCCTTGATTTGTTTCCAATTTTGTTCAAGGCCTTGCCTTGTCTCTCACTTGGCCGATTCCCACTTTCCTCTTGGAGGAAATTGGTTTCCTCTTTTTCTTTTGGCAAGTATCTAAATACATTTATGCACAAAATAAACTCTCCTATTTCTCTATTAGGGTAGGCGCCCAAGTCTCTCTAGAAGGAGCTTCTAGAAGCTTCTTCATTTGTTCATGACAACATGAGAAAGGCCCATTAAGAATTGTCAATAAAATTCTCATGAAATGAAATTAATTCACAAGGTCCAGTTAATCATATTATGGCCGAGTGACATTAAGTCATCAAATAAACTTGTCAAAATTTTTTGACATCCATTTCATCCTTATGTCTCAAAAGACAAAAATACCCTTTCGACAATTTTCGTTCTTGTTTTGACTTAGCTTCCAGTTTAACAATTCCTATCGATGTGATTCGTGACAGTGACCTCATGGACCCAAATGAACAAAGCTTGAGCTAAACACTTGGACTCAAAAGTTCACAAACCTTTTCCAAGTTTAGCTTAATGCCAACTGACTCCACTAAAGAGCTGACACTGAAAATCTCTCGGTTCAAATGAATTTATTTTCTACTCAAGAATTCGACCTAATTATGATGAGCGGATCCACTGAATATTATCTATGTTTACCCTTCATGAATGTCATCAGCTAGTCGGGATTTACTAAATTACCATTTTACCCTTCTAGCTGTTATTTCCTCAACTCCTTTGTCGCTTGTGAATAAGTTAGAAACAATGTATTGACGAGGAGCTAACAAGTCACATTGTTTCATCCAAAAGAGTCAGGACTCAATTTGGACACTGGCCAGTTCATTTATTCACACTCCAAGGAACAAAGCATGAGGTGACATACATTGCATTTCAGCAATCTTGTACATGAATTCCATATCTATGAGAACTTCACAAAGTTACTCATGACAGACTCACAACTTAGTACTTCACCAATAGGCCTTGTTCGGAATCACATAGTGAGTCCGAACTTTGACTTTCTCAAATGAGAATACTAAGGTGTGAAATGTCATGTCTCATTTCAGGATTAAGGTAAGCATGATGCAATTCATACATAGTGACTTCGAGACATAAGAGGTTAAATGGTTTGTTCTTATATTGTCTCTAGAAGTGCACTGGTCAATTCAGTACCTTCAGAAGATACCTAGAAGAACTATAGAGTCCCCAACTCTCAATGCCTCATAACCAGACATCATAGATTCTTCTAGCAATCATACTGAGGTCAATAGTCCTTTGACCCTTAGATTGCGAATATATCGTTTTAAGCAAACTACGAAGAGTTTGTTCATACAAATCTACATTTGTCTCTTCGTAAGTTGTTAAGTTTGTTTATGGACTAAAAGACTAAGGTTTTATCATAAAGCTTCAAACAAGGAAAGAATGAATGAACGTTTCAACTTTATTAATGAATGAATAGGCAATTACAAGCAAGAGTCTTCATGAGACTTTATTACATCAAATGTACAAAATAAAGATTACAACTCTTCTTGTGGGCACCATTGACAACAAACTCCCACTTGACTCAAAGAAGATGTGTGTAGTCTTTCATGCCTAATCCCTCACGATGTTGGTCGAAGACCTTGTTCGCTAGGGCCTTGGTGAATGGATCTGCTAGGTTGTCCACCGTTGAGATCTTCTTCACTTCCACGTCTCCGCGCTGCACGATCTCTCGAATCAAATGGTATTTCCTCTCAATATGCTTAGAGCGCTTATGGCTTCTAGGTTCCTTTGAGTTAGCGACAGCCCCACTATTATCACAATAAAGGGTCATGGGCTCGTCGACGTTTGGAACAACTTCCAAATACTTAAGGAACTTTCTAAGCCATACAGCGTCTTTGGATGCTTCACAAGCAGCCACATATTCTGCTTCCATTGTGGAGTCAGCAATGCAAGATTGCTTAATACTTCTCCACACAACAGCTCCACCATTAAGGATGAACACAGATCCCGAAGTCGATTTCCTGGAATCCTTATCCGCTTGAAAATCGGAGTCGGTATATCCCGTCATAGTCAGGTCAGTACCTGAGTATGTAAGCATCAAGTTCCTAGTTCTTCGAAGATACTTAAGAACATGCTTAACAGCAATCCAGTGCTCGGGTCCAGGGTTGGATTGGAAATGACTAACTACGCCAACGGCGAAACAGATGTCAGGTCTAGTGCAAAGCATAGCATACATGAGGCTTCCTACGGCAGAGGCGTAAGGAATCTTCCTCATGTCTTCAATCTCTTGTGCAGTCTTGGGAGACTGGTCCTTAGAGAGTGAAACTCCATGCCTAAAGGGTATTTGACCCCTCTTGCAGTCTTGCATCGAGAAGCGATCCATCACCTTATCAATATAAGATGCTTGAGAGAGCGGCAGGGTCCGGTTTTTCCTATCTCGAAAGATTTGGATTCCCAGAATGTATGCGGCTTCTCCTAGATCCTTCATATCGAATTGCTTTGCCAGCCAGACCTTAACCTCAGATAACTTACCCACGTCATTACCAATGAGTAGTATATCATTGACATATAGTACCAGAAACACAACTTTGCCTTCATGTATTAACTTGTAAACACAAGGCTCGTCTATTGACTGTTCAAAGCCGAAGCTCTTTACATTCCATGACCTAGATGCTTGCTTTAGTCCATAAATGGATTTACGCAACTCACAAACCTTGGTCTCTTGACCTCTATCCACGAAACCGTCTGGTTGAGCCATGTAAATGCGCTCGTCAAGATTGCCATTCAGAAAGGCTGTCTTGACATCCATTTGCCAGATCTCATAGTCGAGAGCTACAGCTATGGATAGGAGTATGCGGATGGATTTAAGCATCGCGACTAGCGAGAAGGTTTCTTCATAGTCAATCCCTTCTTGTTGGGTATAACCCTTCACCACAAGTCGTGCTTTGAACGTCTCGACGTTCCCATCAGGACCCCTTTTCTTCTTGTATATCCACTTACACCCTACGGGTTTAATCCCTTCAGGAAGGTCTACAAGTTTCCAGACTTTGTTGACATACATCGAGTGCATTTCAACTTTCATGGCGTCAAGCCAAAGGTTTGATTCAGAACAAGCCATCGCTTGGCTATAGGAAACAGGGTCATCCATGTCGGAGACGGCTAGAAGAGAGTCTCCATAAGACATGTACCTGTCAGGCTTTTGAGTAGCCCTCCCACTACGTCTAAGTACTACTTGACGAGATTCTGATGAGTTAGGTTGTGTTTCAGTTGGGGTAAGAACAGTTCTTACAGATGAGGTAGAAGCTTCCTCACCCAACTTTTCTTCAAGCACAATTTTGCTTCTAGGTTTTGCATCTTTCATAAAGTCCTCTTCGAGGAAACGAGCATTCGTGCTAACGAAAGTCTTATCGTCCTCGGGACTATAGAAAGTAAAACCTTTGGTTTCCTTCGGATATCCTACAAACAGGCACAATTCTGACCTACTAGCCAACTTGCTAGTCTTTTGCCTCAGCACGTGTGCAGGGCAACCCCAAATTCAGATGCGGCCAAGATTCACTTTACGGCCAGTCCATCATTCATAAGGAGTACCAGCAACCTTTTTGGACGGAACTTGGTTCAGAATGTAGGCGGCTGTTTCGAGGGCATATCCCCAAAAGGAAGGAGGGAGTGATGAGTAACTCATCATTGATCTAACCATCTCCATTAGAGTTCGGTTCCTTCTCTCTGACACTTCGTTTTGTTGAGGTGTGCCAGGTGCGGTAAGCTGAGAAGCGATACCTTCTTCTTTAAGAAAGTCATCGAACTCTCCATACATATACTCACCACCTCGATCGGATCGAAGGGTTTTGATCACTTTGCCAGTTTGCTTTTCCACTAAAGCCCTAAAGACCTTAAATACGTTAAAGGTCTCGGATTTGTGTTTAAGCAAATAGACAAACCCATATCTTGAGTAATCATCAGTGAAGGTAACGAAGTATTCGTATCCTCCACGTGCCTGTTGGTTGAGCGGACCACATACATCAGAATGTATTAGTTCCAGCAACTCAGTGGCTCTTCGACCCTTATCGGAGAAAGGTCGCTTAGTCATTTTTCCTTCTATGCAGGATTCACAAGTAGGTAGTGAACCTATTGCAGAGGCTTGGAGTGGACCATCCCTCACAAGTCTCTTAATCCTATCTAGACTGATATGACCAAGTCTTAAGTGCCAGAGGTATGTTGATTTTGTTAGATCGGAGGATTCAGAAAGTTTGATCCTCTTTGGCTCCCTAATTAGATCGTTATCTATTTCGGTGTCTAAAAGAGAAGGTTGAGTGGGATAGATGTAAAAAAGACCATTCTTCATACATGCATCAGTGACGAAAGAATTAGAAAAAGAAATACGAATTCCATTCTTTATAAACTTTAAATAATAATCTTGCTCGAAAAGTTGAGCAACAGATACTAGGTTTTTCCCAAAGGAAGGAACATAATAAACATTATTCAAATTTAAAGTTCGATCTTCAAAAGATAGCATCACGGATCCCACAGCCTTCGCAGACACCACGCTCTCATCACCCCACTTGAAGCAGAAGTCGCCATCCTCTAAGCTTTTGCTTTTCCTAAAACCAGTCAAGGAGCAGCAAATATGGTTAGTAGCAGCGGAGTCAACAATCCACGATGATACATTATCAGCTACTAAACAGGCTTCAGTAACAAGTACAATACCTTTTGCTTTGGTTTTGATGTAGGCAGGACAGTTCCTACGCCAGTGACCAGGCTCGTTGCAGTGGTGGCACTTGTCGTTAGACTTGTCCACCTTCGGAGCCTTTGGCGCCTTCTTCTTCGTGTGAACCTTAGGTTGGTTCTTCTTCTCGGCGTTGCGGGGTCTCTTCTTAGATCCAGAGGTGGAGGCAGTAGCATGTACTTCTCCTTGAGCCCTCTTTTTCTTAGTGAGTGCCTCAGTGGTTTGAAGTTCCTTCATGAGCTCGGTAACAGTGTACTCTAGCTTGTTCATGGAATAATTCAACTTGAAGGTATCAAAGGTTTCGGGGAGAGTTTCCAAGATCATATCTATTTTAGTCTCCCCATCAATCTCAGATCCAAGAATCTCCATCTCGTTGAGATAGCTAATGATCAGCATCATATGATCTCTAACGGGAGTTCCAGCCTTCATACGACAATTCATGAATTGTCAGACCGCTTGTTGCCTAGCTTGACGTCCTTGCCCTCCAAACATCTCATGGAGATTGTAGAGCATATCGGTGGCAGTTTCATAATCACGATGTTGTTGTTGCAACACATTGTTCATCGATGCCAAAATATAGCATCTCGCAATCTCATCGGATCGAAGCCAGGCCGCCAGGGCGTCTTTCTCCTCTTGCGTCGAATATTCATTCGTTTGAGGACAGGGGGTGGTGAGAACCCATTTGTGCTTGTCGACAGTAAGGACTATGTCGAGGTTACGTTTCCAGTCGACGTAATTGTCGCCTTCGAGTTTATTCGAGGAAAGAATTGTAGAGAGAGGGTTGAGAGACATATTGCCTATAAAAGTTGAAACAAGTTTATGATTAGTCTTTGGTTTAGGATTTAAGTTTTATTAAGACTTTTGTAAAATCCAAAGGTGTTATAAACCAAACGATAATTTACTCCCTCAAGAGAAGGCCGCAAAAAATCTCCATTTATAAGTAAATGACACATCATTAATGCTAAGCCAAGATGTCAATACATCTATTTTGACTAGCCACCTTTTAAATTGGTTTGATCACTCACATCCTTTCGCAGAGCCTCAAGGGAGGATACTAGGGATTGAGCCTAAGTGTGCAACCAACCACTTAGTCCAAAAGATCAGCTTTGAAAAACAATCCCCCAAGGGGAGGCCTTGCCATCATTGCATCACTCTCGGACGTAGCTCATTGAGCAATGATCGAAGCAATAACGCCTTGGAGTACTCACATTTAAGTGAGGGTCGCAAGAGCGGCTCTTAGTCCCACGTTATTGCATCTTTCACTAGTGTTGGGGATCGCGGGTTACAAACAACGAATATAACCCTCCCACTTAGTTTTTGGAGTTGGTTCATTGACTCTTATAAGTTCGGAAACAAATTTCCTAGTTAGAGAGCGACAGAGCGGACAACTAGAAGAGAATCCTAGATCGACATGTTCAGAGCAGTATTAGTGCATAAAGGCACAAGGTACATACTCGATCTTTTCCTATTTTCTATTTCGGGAAAGTGCGTGAGGGAAGTGTGAACTTCAACTCACTCGAACACTTGAAAGTTTGAGATTACACATCTTTTTATTTTTCAGCTTGTCTACAAGGAGACCTCCCACTCAAATTTTCAAGAGCATATAGATTTTGAACATATGTGATATAGATATAGTTTTGAAAACATTTTGAAAATTTATTTGATTTGGATGACAAAATATTTTCAAGTTTGAAAGTGAAAACGGTTTTTCAAAATTCAAACTAGTTTTGTAAAAATTCAATTTCAATTAAACTTTCAAAAATCAAAACATTTTAATCTTACACATCATGTTTATAATCATATGAAAAACATTTTTGCTCAAGAAAAGTTTCTCATTAGAGTTCTATAACTCATGGTGGTGGGGTTTGAAAATCCGGATTTCTAAAAAACTGGAGTTTCAGACAGCCGCGCACCTCGGAGTAAAATCGCCATATCTGGCGGCTCCGATGTCCTTTTGAGCCGAAACCGGTGGCATTGGACAGAGGACAGACAGAGCTTTAATTTGATTCAAGAATCATTAAATTTAGATTTCTGAGAAGAGAGTTATGCCACTTTTAATGCGGGTTTACTCCAGCTCGAAGAAAAAGAAATAAATTAAAGTTTGGTCCTTTTTAAGTGCGAAAAAGAATCGAGTGTAACGGAACGTTTTAAGATGTTGTTTAAAGCTTTTATTTGTGTTTTATTAGCAGGGTAATAACATAGAATAAAAGAAAAAACAACAAGCATAAAACGAATACGGTAAATAAAAGAAACTAGAAAGACAAAGTAACTAGTCACAAAATTTACCGAAATTTCTCAAACCTTTAAAACACGTTTTTCAATATAAATAATTAAAAACTTTTAGAACTGATTCTAATGTGTTTTAAAACCATCCCAAACTCATAGAAAATCAACATGCTTTTTAATTTAAAGACAAGAGCATTAAATTAAAAAAAAAATCTAAGATTACAATTCTAACTTGTCACAAAATTAGTAAACTTTCGAAAACGATTTTCAAGCTCATAATTTTAAAAACATATACATGCTAATCTTTGACCATAGCTCTGATACCATTTGTTGGAATCGATCTAGGGTTTGAGAAAATAATTAACGCTTCGGTAAGCGGCGGAATTTTAAAAATTTTCTTTTACAAGTAAAACAGTTTTTACTAACCTAGACAAGTGCAAGTACATGTAATTAAAAACCAATATGAGCTAGAAGTTAACTAACCTTTCTTGAAGCTTGAACTTTGAAGAAGCTTGTGGAAAGTTTGCAACGCTCGTCTCCCCTCGCAGCACGTCTCTCTTTCTTTCCTCGGCACCTCGAGCAACCACGAAAGTTTCTATCACTAAATCACTCGAAAAGAAGGAATCAGTGAGTGGGCACTTTTAAACACTACGACTTAAGAACGAGTCTCAAAGTCGCAGAGCTAAAGACTAGGTCGAGTGAGGACCTAGGTGCCAAGACAAGAAATAATCGAAAATAAACTAGAGAGAGAGAGAGGATTTTCGGCCACAAGTTCTAGAGAGAGAGTCTCTCAAATCTCTTAAACTTGGATGAATGAAATGTGAGGAATGAGGCTCCTATTTATAGGAGGAGGATTACCTTCAAAAGGTAGTTTCCTCTTTTCCTATTGCCTTGCACGTCCAACATGCCTCATGAAGGCTTAGGATTTGTTTCCTCATTTGATTTCCTCTTAGTTGGCCGAAAATGCACTTTCCTTCTTAAGGAAATTTGTTTCCCCTTTTTCTTTTGGCAAGTATCTTCATACATCAATGCACAAAATAAACTCCCTTTCCCACTATGGCATGAACGAAATTCAGCCTTATTTTCCTTGGGTTGGACGAAATTTGAGCTTCTAGAAGGAGCTTCTAGATGTTTCTTCATCTGTTCATGACAACATAAGAAAAGCCCATTAAGAATTTTCAAGTAAAATTCTATGAAATGAAATTAATCCTCAAGGCCCAATTACACTAATATGGCTGAGTAATATTTATTTCATTTGTCATCATATGACAATGTCAAAAAAATTTATTGACATTCTTTTCGTCCTATGTCCAAAAAGACAAAAATACCCTTTTGACTATTTTCGTAAAACTGTCTCGTTCTTGTTTTGACTTAGCTTCCAGTTTAACTATTCCTATCGATGTGATTCGTGACAGTGACCTCATGGACCCAAATGAACAAAGCTTGAGCTAAACACTTGGACTCAAAAGTTCACAAACCTTTTCCAAGTTTAGCTTAATGCCAACTGACTCCACTAAAGAGCTGACACTGAAAATCTCTCGGTTCAAATGAATTTGTTTTCTACTCAAGAATTCGACCTAATTATGATGAGCGGATCCACTGAATATTATCTATGTTTACCCTTCATGAATGTCATCAGCTGGTCAGGATTTACTAAATTACCATTTTACCCTTCTAGCTGTTATTTCCTCAACTCCTTTGTCGCTTGTGAATAAGTTAGAAACAATGTATTGACGAGGAGCTAACAAGTCACATTGTTTCATCCAAAAGAGTCAGGACTCAATTTGGACACTGGCCTGTTCATTTATTCACACTCCAAGGAACAAAGCATGAGGTGACATACATTGCATTTCAGCAATCTTGTACATGAATTCCATATCTATGAGAACTTCACAAAGTTACTCATGACAGACTCACAACTTAGTACTTCACCAATAGGCCTTGTTCGGAATCACATAGTGAGTCCGAACTTTGACTTTCTCAAATGAGAATACTAAGGTGTGAAATGGCATGTCTCATTTTAGGATTAAGGTAAGCATGATGCAATTCATACATAGTGACTTCGAGACATAAGAGGTTAAATGGTTTGTTCTTATATTGTCTCTAGAAGTGCACTGGTCAATTCAGTACCTTCAGAAGATACCTAGAAGAACTATGGAGTCCCCAACTCTCAATGCCTCATAACCAGACATCATAGATTCTTCTAACAATCATACTGAGGTCAATAGTCCTTTGACCCTAAGATTGCGAATATATCGTTTTAAGCAAACTACGAAGAGTTTGTTCATGCAAATCTACATTTGTCTCTTCGTAAGTTGTTAAGTTTGTTTATGGACTAAAAGACTAAGGTTTTATCATAAAGCTTCAAACAAAGAAAGAATGAATGAACGTTTCAACTTTATTAATGAATAAGCAATTACAAGCAAGAGTCTTCGTAAGACTATATGACATCAAATGTACATAAATAGACACTACTACTCTTCTTGTGGGCACCATTGACAACAAACTCCCACTTGACTCAAAGAAGATGTGAGTAGTCCTACATGCCTAATCCCTCTCGAAGTTGGTCGAAGACCATGTTCGCTAGGGCCTTGGTGAATAGATCTGCCAGAGATCTACTTCACCTCCACGTCTCCGCGTTGCGCGATCTCTCGAATCAAATGGTATTTCCTCTCAATATGCTTAGAGCGCTTATGGCTTCTAGGTTCCTTTGAGTTAGCGACAGCCTCACTATTATCACAATAAAGGGTCATGGGCTCGTCGACGTTTGGAACAACTTCCAAATACTTAAGGAATTTTCTAAGCCATACAGCCTCTTTGGATGCTTCACAAGCAGCCACATATTCTGCTTCCATTGTGGAGTCAGCAATGCAAGATTGCTTAATACTTCTCCACACAACAGCTCCACCATTAAGGATGAACACAGATCCCGAAGTGGATTTCCTGGAATCCTTATCCGTTTGAAAATCGGAGTCGGTATATCCCGTCATAGTCAGGTCAGCACCTGAGTATGTAAGCATCAAGTTCCTAGTTCTTCGAAGATACTTAAGAACATGCTTAACAGCAATCCAGTGCTCGGTGTTGTCAATGGTGCCCACAAGAAGAGTAGTAGTGTCTATTTATGTACATTTGATGTCATATAGTCTTACGAAGACTCTTGCTTGTAATTGCCTATTCATTCATTAATAAAGTTGAAACGTTCATTCAATCTTCCTTGTCTGAAGCTTTATGATAAAACCATAGTCTTTTAGTCCATAAACAAACTTAACAACTTACGAAGAGACAAATGTAGATTTGCATGAACAAACTCTTCGTAGTTTGCTTAAAACGATATATTCGCAATCTTAGGGTCAAAGGACTATTGACCTCAGTATGATTGTTAGAAGAATCTATGATGTCTGGTTATGAGGCATTGAGAGTTAGGAACTCTATAGTTCTTCTAGGTATCTTCCGAAGGTACTGGATTGACCAGTGCACTTCTAGAGACAAGATAAGAACAAACCATTTAACCTCTTATGTCTCGAAGTCACTATGTATGAATTGCATCATGCTTACCTTAATCCTGAAATGAGACATGCCATTTCACACCTTAGTATTCTCATTTGAGAAAGTCAGAGTTCGGACTCACTATGTCATTCCGAACAGGGCCTATTGGTGAAATACTAAGTTGTGAGTATGTCATGAGTAACTTTGTGAAGTTCTCATAGATATGGAATTCATGTACAAGATTGCTGAAATGCAATGTATGTCACCTCATGCTTTGTTCCTTGGAGTGTGAATAAATGAACTGGCCAGTGTCCAAATTGAGTCCTGACTCTTTTGGATGAAACAATGTGACTTGTTAGCTCCTCGTCAATACATTGTTTCTAACTTATTCACAAGCGACAAAGGAGTTGAGGAAATAACAGCTAGAAGGGTAAAATGGTAATTTAGTAAATCCCGACTAGCTGATGACATTCATGAAGGGTAAACATAGATAATATTCAGTGGATCCGCTCATCATAATTAGGTCGAATTCTTGAGTAGAAAATAAATTCATTTGAACCGAGAGATTTTCAGTGTCAGCTCTTTAGTGGAGTCAGTTGGCATTAAGCTAAACTTGGAAAAGGTTTGTGAACTTTTGAGTCCAAGTGTTTAGCTAAAGCTTTGTTCATTTGGGTCCATGAGGTCACTGTCACGAATCACATCGATAGGAATAGTTAAACTGGAAGCTAAGCCAAAACAAGAACGAAAATAGTTAAAAGGGTATTTTTGTCTTTTGAGACAAAGGATGAAATGAATGTCAATAAATTTTTTGACAAGGTCATTTTATGACATGTTTCACTCGGCCATGACTTGATCATTGGGCCTTGTGAATTAATTTCATTTCATAAGAATTTTATTGAAAACTCTTAATGGGCCTTTTTCATGTTCTCATGAATAAATGAAGAAGCTTCTAGAAGCTCCTTCTAGAAGTGAAATGGGCGCCCATAATACCCAAGGAAAGAGAGTTTATTTTGTGCATAAATGTATTTAGATACTTGCCAAAAGAAAAAGAGGAAACAAATTTCCCACACATGCTTGTAGGAAATTCGGCCAAGTGAGAAAAGGGAAAGCCAAGGAACAAAAAAGGAAACAAATCCTAGCCTCTAGGAGGCAGCCTTGGGCGCCCAACATGGAATGGGAAATGAAGGATTTTTGCTCATGAATATGTGATATTCTATAGAAGAGGAAACTACCTTATTGAAGGTGAGACCTCTCCTATAAATAGGAGCCCCATTTCCTCACAATTCATTCATCCAAGTTTAAGAGATTTGAGAGACTCTCTCTCTAGAACTTGGCCGAAGTCCTCTTCTCTCTCTCTCTAGTTTATTTTCGGTTTTCTCCTGTCTTGGCACCTAGGTCCTCACTCGACCTAGTCTTTAGCTCTGCGACTTCGAGACTCGTTCTCAAGTCGTAGTGTTTAAAAGTGCCCACTCACTGATTCCTTCTTTTCGAGTGATTTAGTGATAGAAACTTTCGTGGTTGCTCGAGGAGCCGAGGAAAGAAAGAGAGACGTGCTGCGAGGGGAGACGAGCGTTGCAACTTTCCAAAAGCTTCTACAAGGTTCAAGCTTCAAGAAAGGTTAGTAACTTTAATAGCTCATATTGGTTTTTATTTACATGTACATGCTCTTGTCTAGGTTAGTAAAAACTAGTTTTACTTAAAAAGAAAATTTTTAAAATTCCGCCGCTTAACGAAGCGTTAAACTTTTTCTTAAACCCTAGATCGATTCCAACAAATGGTATCAGAGCTATGGTCAAAGGAATGCATGTGCATGTTTTTAAAATTATGAGCTTGAAAATCGTTTTCGAAAGTTTACTAATTTTGTGACAAGTTAGAATTGTAATCTTAGATTTTTTTTTAATTTATTGCTCATGCCTTTAAATTAAAAACCATGTTGATTTTCTATAAGTTTGGGATGATGTTAAAACACATTAGAATCAGTTCTAAAAGTTTTTAATTTTTTATATTGAAAAACGTGTTTTAAAGGTTTGAGAATTTTCGAGTAAATTTTGTGACTAGTTTTGTTTTCTTGCTAGTTTCGTTTATTTACTTGAATCGTTTTATGCATGTTGTTATTTCTTTTATTTTTTATGTTATTACCCTGCTAATAAAACACAAATAAAAGCTTTAAACAACTTCTTAAAACGTTCCGTTACACTCGATTCTTTTTCGCACCTAAAAGGACAAAGCTTTAATTTATTTCTTTTTCTTCGAGCTGGAATGTAAACCCGCATTAAAATCGGCATAACTCTCTGCTCAGAAATCGAAATTTAATGATTCTTGAATCAAATTAAAGCTCTGTCTGTCCTCTGTCCAATGCCACCGGTTTCGGCTCAAAAGGACATCGGAGCCGCCAGTTATGGCGATTTTACTCCGAGGTGCGCGGCTGTCTGAAACTCCAGTTTTTTAGAAATCCGGATTTTCAAACCCCACTACCATGAGTTATAGAACTCTAATGAGAAAACTTTCTTGAGCAAAAATGTTTTTCATATGATTATAAACATGATGTGTAAAGATTAAAAGTTTTGTTTTTTGAAAGATTAATTGAAATTGAATTTTTACAAAACTAGTTTGAATTTTGAAAAACCGTTTTCACTTTCAAACTTGAAAATATTTTGTCATCCAAATCAAATAAATTTTCAAAATGTTTTCAAAACTATATCTATATCACATATGTTCAAAATCTATATGCTCTTGAAATTTTGAGTGGGAGGTCTCTTTGTAGACAAAACCGAAAAATAAAAAGATGTGTAATCTCAAACTTTCAAGTGTTCGAGTGAGTTGAAGTTCACACTTCCCTCACGCACTTTCCCGAAATAGAAAATAGGAAAAGATCGAGTATGTCCCTTGTGCCTTTATGCACTAATACTGCTCTGAACATGTCGATCTAGGATTCTCTTCTAGTTGTCCGCTCTGTCGCTCTCTAACTAGGAAATCTGTTTCCGAACTTAAAAGAGTCGATGAACCATCTCCAAAAACTAAGTGGGAGGGTTATATTCGTTGTTTGTAACCCGCGATCCCCAACACTAATGAAAGATGCAATAACGTGGGACTAAGAGCCGCTCTTGCGACCCTCACTTAAATGTGAGTACTCCAAGGCGTTATTGCTTCGATCATTGCTCAATGAGCTACGTCCGAGAGTGATGCAATGATGGCAAGGCCTCCCCTTGGGGGATTGTTTTTCAAAGCTGATCCTTTGGACTAAGTGGTTGGTTGCACACTTAGGCTCAATCCCTAGTATCCTTCCTTAAGGCTCTGCGAAAGGATGTGAGTGATCAAACCAATTTACAAGGTGGCTAGTCAAAATGATGTACTGACATCTTGGCTTAGCATTAATGATGTGTCATTTACTTATAAAAGGAGATTTTTTGCGGCCTTCTCTTGAGGGAGTAAATTATCGTTTGGTTTATAACACCTTTGGGTTTTACAAAAGTCTTAATGAAACTTAAATCCTAAACCAAAGACTAATCATAAACTTGTTTCAACTTATATAGGCAATATGTCTCTCAACCCTCTCTCGATCTTTCTTTCCTCGAACAAACTCGAAAACGAAAACTACGTAGATTCGAAACGTAACCTCGACATAATACCTACCGTTAACAAGCACAAATGGGTACTCACCACCCCGTGTCCTACTCTGACGAATGATGATTCAACTCAAGAGGACAATGACGCCTTAGCGGCCTGGCTTCGATCCGATGAGATTGTGAGGTGCTATATCTTGGCATCTATGAACAATGTGCTGAAAGAGCAACATCGTGACATCGAGACTGCCGCTGACATGCTCTACAATCTCCTTGAGATGTTTGGAGGGCAAAGGCGTCAATCAAGGCAAAAGGCAGTCCGACAGTTTATGAACTGTCACATGAAGGCTAGGACTCCTGTTAGAGACTTTATGATATTGATCATTAGTCATCTGAGTAAAATGGAAATTCTAGGATCTGAGATTGATGGGAAGAATGTCATAGATGTGATCTTAGAAACTCTCCCCGCATCACTTGATACCTCCATGATGAACTATTCCATTAACAAGCTAGAGTACACTGTTACCAAGCTTATGGAGGAACTTCACACTGCTGTAGGTCTCACTAAGAGAAAGAGGAATCAAGGAGAGGCACATGCTACTGAGCAAAAAGCCTCCGCCTCTGGAACTAAGAACAGACCTTACAAAGCCGATAAAAAGAACTGTCCTGCCTATCTCAAAGCAAAGGAACATAGTATTGTACTAGTTACCGAAGCATGCTTAGTAGCTGATAATGTATCAACGTGGATTCTTGACTCCGCTGCTGCTAACCATATTTGTTGTTCCTTGAATGGTTTCAAGAAAACCAAAAGCTTAGAGGAAGGCGAGTTCTGTTTCAAATGGGGTGATGGGAGCCTGGTGTCCGCGAAGGCTGTGGGATCCGTGACGCTGTCTTTTGAAGACCGCACTTTAAACTTGAATAATGTTTATTTTGTTCCTACCTTTGGGAAGAACTTAATATCCGTTGCTCGTCTTCGTGAGCAAGATTATTGTTTAAAGTTTATAAAGAATGGAATTCGTATTTCTTTTTCTAATTCTTTCGTCACTGATGCATGTATGAAGAATGGTCTTTTTTACATCTATCCCACTCAACCTTCTCTTTTAGACACCGAAATAGATAACGATCTAATTAGGGAGCCAAAGAGGATCAAACTTTCTGAATCCTCCGATCTAACAAAATCAACATACCTCTGGCACTTAAGACTTGGTCATATCAGTCTAGATAGGATTAAGAGACTTGTGAGGGATGGTCCACTCCAAGCCTCTGCAATAGGTTCACTACCTACTTGTGAATCCTGCATAGAAGGAAAAATGACTAAGCGACCTTTCTCCGATAAGGGTCGAAGAGCCACTGAGTTGCTGGAACTAATACATTCTGATGTATGTGGTCCGCTCAACCAACAGGCACGTGGAGGATACGAATACTTCGTTACCTTCACTGATGATTACTCAAGATATGGGTTTGTCTATTTGCTTAAACACAAATCCGAGACCTTTAACGTATTTAAGGTCTTTAGGGCTTTAGTGGAAAAGCAAACTGGCAAAGTGATCAAAACCCTTCGATCTGATCGAGGTGGTGAGTATATGTCTGGAGAGTTCGATGACTTTCTTAAAGAAGAAGGTATCGCTTCTCAGCTTACCGCGCCTGGCACACCTCAACAAAACGGAGTGTCAGAGAGAAGAAACCGAACTCTTATGGAGATGGTTAGATCGATGATGAGTTACTCATCACTCCCGCTTTCCTTTTGGGGATATGCCCTCGAAACAGCCGCCTACATTCTGAACCAAGTTCCGTCCAAAACGGTTCCTGGTACTCCTTATGAACGATGGACTGGCCGTAAAGTGAATCTTGGCCGCATCCGAATTTGGGGTTGCCCTGCACACGTGCTAAGGCAAAAGACTAGCAAGTTGGCTAGTAGGTCAGAATTGTGCCTGTTTGTAGGATATCCGAAGGAAACCAAAGGTTTTACTTTCTATAGTCCCGAGGACGATAAGACTTTCGTTAGCACGAATGCTCGTTTCCTCGAGGAGGACTTTATGAAGGATGCGAAACCTAGAAGCAAAATTGTGCTTGAAGAAAAGTTGGGTGAGGAAGCTTCTACCTCATCTGTAAGAACTGTTCTTACCCCAACTGAAACACAACCTAACTCATCAGAATCTCGTCAAGTAGTACTTCGACGTAGTGGGAGGGCTACTCAAAAGCCTGACAGGTACATGTCTTATGGAGACTCTCTTGTAGCCGTCTCTGACATGGATGATCCTGTTTCCTATAGCCAAGCAATGGCTTGTTCTGAATCAAACCTTTGGCTTGACGCCATGAAAGTTGAGATGCACTCGATGTATGTCAACAAAGTCTGGAAACTTGTAGACCTTCCTGAAGGGATTAAACCTGTAGGGTGTAAGTGGATATACAAGAAGAAAAGGGGTCCTGATGGGAACGTTGAGACGTTCAAAGCACGACTTGTGGCGAAGGGTTATACCCAACAAGAAGGGATTGACTATGAAGAAACCTTCTCGCCAGTCGCGATGCTTAAATCCATCCGCATACTCCTATCCATAGCTGCAGCTCTCGACTATGAGATCTGGCAAATGGATGTCAAGACAGCCTTTCTGAATGGCAATCTTGACGAGCGCATTTACATGGCTCAACCAGACGGTTTCGTGGATAAAGGTCAAGAGACCAAGGTTTGTGAGTTGCTTAAATCCATTTATGGACTAAAGCAAGCATCTAGGTCATGGAATATTAGATTCGATGAAACTGTAAAGAGCTTCGGCTTTGAACAGTCAATAGATGAGCCTTGTGTTTACAAGTTAATACACGAAGGCAAAGTTGTGTTTCTGGTACTATATGTCGATGATATACTACTCATTGGTAATGACGTGGGTAAGTTATCTGAGGTTAAGGTCTGGCTGGCAAAGCAATTCGATATGAAGGATCTAGGAGAAGCTGCATACATTCTGGGAATCCAAATCTTTCGAGATAGGAAAAACCGGACCCTGTCGCTCTCTCAAGCATCTTATATTGATAAGGTGATGGATCGCTTCTCGATGCAAGACTGCAAGAGGGGTCAAACACCCTTTAGGCATGGAGTTTCACTCTCTAAGGACCAGTCTCCCAAGACTGCACAAGAGATTGAAGACATGAGGAAAATTCCTTACGCCTCTACCGTAGGAAGCCTCATGTATGCTATGCTTTGCACCCGACCTGATATATGTTTCGCCGTTGGCGTAGTTAGTCGTTTCCAATCCAACCCTGGACCCGAGCACTGGATTGCTGTTAAGCATGTTCTTAAGTATCTTCGAAGAACTAGGAACTTGATGCGTACATACTCAGATACTGACCTGACTATGACGGGATATACCGACTCCGATTTTCAAGCGGATAAGGATTCCAGGAAATCCACTTCAGGATCTGTGTTCATCCTTAATGGTGGAGCTGTCGTGTGGAGGAGTATTAAGCAATCTTGCATTGCTGACTCCACAATGGAGGCAGAATATGTGGCTGCTTGTGAAGCATCCAAAGAGGCTGTATGGCTTAAGAAATTCCTTAAGTATTTGGAAGTTGTTCCAAACGTCGACGAGCCCATGACCCTTTATTGTGATAATAGTGGGGCTGTCGCTAACTCAAAGGAACCTAGAAGCCATAAGCGCTCTAAACATATTGAGAGGAAATACCATTTGATTCGAGAGATCGCGCAACGCGGAGACGTGGAGTGAAGTAGATCTCTGGAAGATCCATTCACCAAGGCCCTAGCGAACATGGTCTTCGACCAACTGCGAAAGGGATTAGGCATGTAGGACTACTCACATCTTCTTTGAGTCAAGTGGGAGTTTGTTGTCAATGGTGCCCACAAGAAGAGTAGTAGTGTCTATTTATGTACATTTGATGTCATATAGTCTTACGAAGACTCTTGCTTGTAATTGCCTATTCATTCATTAATAAAGTTGAAACGTTCATTCAATCTTCCTTGTCTGAAGCTTTATGATAAAACCATAGTCTTTTAGTCCATAAACAAACTTAACAACTTACGAAGAGACAAATGTAGATTTGCATGAACAAACTCTTCGTAGTTTGCTTAAAACGATATATTCGCAATCTTAGGGTCAAAGGACTATTGACCTCAGTATGATTGTTAGAAGAATCTATGATGTCTGGTTATGAGGCATTGAGAGTTAGGAACTCTATAGTTCTTCTAGGTATCTTCCGAAGGTACTGGATTGACCAGTGCACTTCTAGAGACAAGATAAGAACAAACCATTTAACCTCTTATGTCTCGAAGTCACTATGTATGAATTGCATCATGCTTACCTTAATCCTGAAATGAGACATGCCATTTCACACCTTAGTATTCTCATTTGAGAAAGTCAGAGTTCGGACTCACTATGTCATTCCGAACAGGGCCTATTGGTGAAATACTAAGTTGTGAGTATGTCATGAGTAACTTTGTGAAGTTCTCATAGATATGGAATTCATGTACAAGATTGCTGAAATGCAATGTATGTCACCTCATGCTTTGTTCCTTGGAGTGTGAATAAATGAACTGGCCAGTGTCCAAATTGAGTCCTGACTCTTTTGGATGAAACAATGTGACTTGTTAGCTCCTCGTCAATACATTGTTTCTAACTTATTCACAAGCGACAAAGGAGTTGAGGAAATAACAGCTAGAAGGGTAAAATGGTAATTTAGTAAATCCCGACTAGCTGATGACATTCATGAAGGGTAAACATAGATAATATTCAGTGGATCCGCTCATCATAATTAGGTCGAATTCTTGAGTAGAAAATAAATTCATTTGAACCGAGAGATTTTCAGTGTCAGCTCTTTAGTGGAGTCAGTTGGCATTAAGCTAAACTTGGAAAAGGTTTGTGAACTTTTGAGTCCAAGTGTTTAGCTAAAGCTTTGTTCATTTGGGTCCATGAGGTCACTGTCACGAATCACATCGATAGGAATAGTTAAACTGGAAGCTAAGCCAAAACAAGAACGAAAATAGTTAAAAGGGTATTTTTGTCTTTTGAGACAAAGGATGAAATGAATGTCAATAAATTTTTTGACAAGGTCATTTTATGACATGTTTCACTCGGCCATGACTTGATCATTGGGCCTTGTGAATTAATTTCATTTCATAAGAATTTTATTGAAAACTCTTAATGGGCCTTTTTCATGTTCTCATGAATAAATGAAGAAGCTTCTAGAAGCTCCTTCTAGAAGTGAAATGGGCGCCCATAATACCCAAGGAAAGAGAGTTTATTTTGTGCATAAATGTATTTAGATACTTGCCAAAAGAAAAAGAGGAAACAAATTTCCCACACATGCTTGTAGGAAATTCGGCCAAGTGAGAAAAGGGAAAGCCAAGGAACAAAAAAGGAAACAAATCCTAGCCTCTAGGAGGCAGCCTTGGGCGCCCAACATGGAATGGGAAATGAAGGATTTTTGCTCATGAATATGTGATATTCTATAGAAGAGGAAACTACCTTATTGAAGGTGAGACCTCTCCTATAAATAGGAGCCCCATTTCCTCACAATTCATTCATCCAAGTTTAAGAGATTTGAGAGACTCTCTCTCTAGAACTTGGCCGAAGTCCTCTTCTCTCTCTCTCTAGTTTATTTTCGGTTTTCTCCTGTCTTGGCACCTAGGTCCTCACTCGACCTAGTCTTTAGCTCTGCGACTTCGAGACTCGTTCTCAAGTCGTAGTGTTTAAAAGTGCCCACTCACTGATTCCTTCTTTTCGAGTGATTTAGTGATAGAAACTTTCGTGGTTGCTCGAGGAGCCGAGGAAAGAAAGAGAGACGTGCTGCGAGGGGAGACGAGCGTTGCAACTTTCCAAAAGCTTCTACAAGGTTCAAGCTTCAAGAAAGGTTAGTAACTTTAATAGCTCATATTGGTTTTTATTTACATGTACATGCTCTTGTCTAGGTTAGTAAAAACTAGTTTTACTTAAAAAGAAAATTTTTAAAATTCCGCCGCTTAACGAAGCGTTAAACTTTTTCTTAAACCCTAGATCGATTCCAACACTCGGGTCCAAGGTTGGATTGGAAACGGCTAACTACGCCAACGGCGAAACATATATCAGGTCTAGTGCAAAGCGTGGCATACATGAGGCTTCCTACGGCAGAGGCGTAAGGAATCTTCCTCATGTCTTCAATCTCTTGTGCAGTCTTGGGAGACTGGTCTTTAGAGAGTGAAACTCCATGCCTAAAGGGTGTTTGACCCCTCTTGCAATCTTGAATCGAGAAGCGATCCATCGCCTTATCAATATAAGATGCTTGAGAGAGCGACAGGGTCCGGTTTTTCCTATCTCGAAAGATTTGGATCCCCAGAATGTACGCGGCTTCTCCTAGATCCTTCATATCGAATTGCTTTGCTAGCCAGACCTTAACCTCAAATAACTTACCCACGTCATTACCAATGAGTAGTATATCATCGACATATAGTACCAGAAACACAACTTTACCTTCATGTATTAACTTGTAAACACAAGGCTCATCTATTGACCGTTCAAAGCCAAAGCTCTTTACAGTTTCATTGAATCTAATATTCCATGACCTAGATGCTTGCTTTAGTCCATAAATGGATTTAAGCAACTCACAAACCTTGACCTTTATCCACGAAACCGTCTGGTTGAGCCATGTAAATGCGCTCGTCAAGATTGCCATTCAGAAAGGCTGTCTTGACATCCATTTGCCAGATCTCATAGTCGAGAGCTGCAGCTATGGATAGGAGTATGCGGATGGATTTAAGCATCGCGACTGGCGAGAAGGTTTCTTCATAGTCAATCCCTTCTTGTTGGGTATAACCCTTCGCCACAAGTCGTGCTTTGAACGTCTCAACGTTCCCATCAGGACCCCTTTTCTTCTTGTATATCCACTTACACCCTACGGGTTTAATCCCTTCAGGAAGGTCTACAAGTTTCCAGACATTGTTGACATACATCGAGTGCATTTCAACTTTCATGGCGTCAAGCCAAAGGTTTGATTCAGAACAAGCCATCGCTTGGCTATAGGAAACAGGATCATCCATGTCAGAGACGGCTACAAGAGAGTCTCCATAAGACATGTACCTGTCAGGCTTTTGAACAGCCCTCCCACTACGTCGAAGTACTACTTGACGAGATTCTGATGAGTTAGGTTGTGTTTCAGTTGGGGTAAGAACAGTTCTTACAGATGAGGTAGAAGCTTCCTCACCCAACTTTTCTTCAAGCACAATTTTGCTTCTAGGTTTCGCATCCTTCATAAAGTCCTCCTCAAGGAAACGAGCATTCGTGCTAACGAAAGTCTTATCGTCCTCGGGACTATAGAAAGTAAAACCTTTGGTTTCCTTCGGATATCCTACAAACAGGCACAATTCTGACCTACTAGCCAACTTGCTAGTCTTTTGCCTCAGCACGTGTGCAGGGCAACCCCAAATTCGGATGTGGCCCAAACTTACTTTACGGCCAGTCCATCTTTCATAAGGAGTACCAGGAACCGTTTTAAACGGAACTTGGTTCAGAATGTAAGCGGCTGTTTCGAGGGCATATCCCCAAAAGGAAAGCGGGAGTGACGAGTAACTCATCATCGATCTAACCATCTCCATAAGAGTTCGGTTTCTTCTCTCTGACACTCCGTTTTGTTGAGGTGTGCCAGGTGCGGTAAGCTGAGAAGCGATACCTTCTTCTTTAAGAAAGTCATCGAACTCTCCAGACATATACTCACCACCTCGATCAGATCGAAGGGTTTTGATCACTTTGCCAGTTTGCTTTTCCACTAAAGCCCTAAAGACCTTAAATACGTTAAAGGTCTCGGATTTGTGTTTAAGCAAATAGACAAACCCATATCGTGAGTAATCATCGGTGAAGGTGACGAAGTATTCGTATCCTCCACGTGCCTGTTGGCTGAGCGGACCACATACATCAGAATGTATTAGTTCCAGCAACTCAGTGGCTCTTCGACCCTTATCGGAGAAAGGTCGCTTAGTCATTTTTCCTTCTATGCAGGATTCACAAGTAGGTAGTGAACCTATTGCAGAGGCTTGGAGTGGACCGTTCCTCACAAGTCTTTTATTCCTTTCTAGACTGATATGACCAAGTCTTAAGTGCCATAGGTGTGTTGATTTTGTTAGATCGGAGGATTCAGAAAGTTTGATCCTCTTTGGCTCCCTAATTAGATCATTATCTATTTCGGTGTCTAAAAGAGAAGGTTGAGTGGGATAGATGTAGAAAAGAGCATTCTTCATACATGCATCAGTGACAAAAGAATTATCAGGAAACGAAATACGAATTCCATTCTTAATGAACTTTATACAATAATCTTGCTCACGAAGACGAGCAACGGATATTAAGTTCTTCCCAAAGGTAGGAACAAAATAAACATTATTCAAGTTTAAAGTGCGGTCTTCAAAAGACAGCGTCACGGATCCCACAGCCTTTGCAGACACCAGGCTCCCATCACCCCATTTGAAACAGAACTCGCCTTCCTCTAAGCTTTTGGTTTTCTTGAAACCATTTAAGGAACAACAAATATGGTTAGTAGCAGCGGAGTCAAGAATCCATGTTGATACATTATCAGCTACTAAGCATGCTTCGGTGACTAGTACAATACTATGTTCCTTTGCTTTGAGACTTGCAGGACAGTTCTTTTTATCGGCCTTGTGAGGTCTCTTCTTAGTTCTGGAGGCGGAGGCTTTTTGCTCAGTAGCATGTGCCTCTCCTTGATTCCTCTTTCTCTTAGTGAGACCTACAGCAGTGTGAAGTTCCTTCATAAGCTTGGTAACAGTGTACTCTAGCTTGTTTATGGAGTAGTTCATCTTGGAGGTATCAAGAGATGCGGGGAGAGTTTCTAAGATCATATCTATGACATTCTTCCCATCAGTCTCAGATCCTAGGATTTCCATTTTATTTAGAAAACTAATGATCAGTATCATAAAGTCTCCAACAGGAGTCCTAGCCTTCATGTGACAGTTCATAAACTGTTGGACTGCTTGTTGCCTTGTTTGACGTCCTTGCCCTCAAAACATCTCAAGGAGATTGTAGAGCATTTCGGCGGCAGTCTCGATGTCACGATGTTGCTCTTTCAGCATATTGTTCATAGATGCCAAGATATAGCACCTCACAATCTCATCGGATCGAAGCCAGGCCGTTAAGGCGTCATTGTCCTCTTGAGGTGAAGCATCATTCGTCAGAGGAGGACACGGGGTGGTGAGTACCCATTTGTGCTTGTTAACGGTAGGTATTATGTCGAGGTTATGTTTTGAATCTACGTAGTTTTCGTTTTCGAGTTTGATCGAGGAAAGAATGAAAAAGAGAGAGTTGGGAGACATATTGCCTATAAAAGTTGAAACAAGTTTATGATTAGTCTTTGGTTTAGGATTTAAGTTTGTTTAAGACTTTATAAAATCCAAAGGTGTTATGAACGAAATGACACTTTACTCCTTCGAGGGAAGGCCGCAACGAGTCTCCTTTCATAAGTAAATGACTCATCATTAATGCATAGCCAAGATGTCAATACATCAATTTTTACTAGCCACCTTGTAAATTGGTTTGATCACTCACATCCTTTCGCAGGGCCTCGAGGGAGGATTACTAGGGATTGAGTCTAAGTGTGTAACCAACCACTTAGTCAAAAAGATTGACTTTGAAAAACAATCCGCCGAGGGGAGGCCTTGTCATCATCGTCTCACTCTCGGACGTAGCTCATTGAGCAATGATCAGAGCAAAGCGCCCTTGAGTACTCTCATTTAAGAGAGGGCCACGAGGGTGACTCTTAGTCCGGCGACACTTGCACTTTTCATTAGCGTTGGGGATCGTGGGTTACAAACAACAAGTATAACCCTCCCACTTAGTTTTTGGAGTTGGTTCATCGACTCTTATAATTTCGGAAACAGATTTCCTAGTTAGAGAGCGACAGAGCGGACAACTAGAAGAGAATCCTAGATCGACATGTTCAGAGTAGTATTAGTGCATAAAGGCACAAGGTACATACTCGATCTTTTCCTATTTTCTATTTCGGGAAAGTGCGTGAGGGAAGTGTGAACTTCAACTCACTCGAACACTTGAAAGTTTGAGATTACACATCTTTTATTTTTCGGCTTGTCTACAAGGAGATCTCCCACTCAAATTTTCAAGAGCATATAGATTTTGAACATATGTGATATAGATATAGTTTTGAAAACATTTTGAAAATTTATTTGATTTGGATGACAAAATATTTTCAAGTTTGAAAGTGAAAACGGTTTTTCAAAATTCAAACTAGTTTTGTAAAAATTCAATTTCAATTAAACTTTCAAAAATCAAAACATTTTAATCTTACACATCATGTTTATAATCATATGAAAAACATTTTTGCTCAAGAAAATTTTCTCATTAGAGTTCTATAACTCATGGTAGTGGGGTTTGAAAATCCGGATTTCTAAAAAACTGGAGTTTCAGACAGCCACGCACCTCGGAGTAAAATTGCCATATCTGGCGGCTCCGATGTCCTTTTGAACCGAAACCGGTGGCATTAGACAGAGGACAGACAGAGCTTTAATTTGATTCAAGAATCATTAAATTTCGATTTCTGAGCAGAGAGTTATTCCACTTTTAATGCGGGTTTACTCCAGCTCGAAGAAAAAGAAATAAATTAAAGCTTGGTCCTTTTTAGGTGCGAAAAAGAATCGAGTGTAACGGAACGTTTTATGAAGGTTGTTAAAGCTTTTATTTGTGTTTTATTAGCAAGGTAATAACAAGGCATAAAAGAAATAACAACAAGCATAAAACGATTCAAGTAAAAATAAGAAACTAGCAAGATAACAAAACTAGTCACAAAATTTTACTCGAAATTTCTCAAACCTTTAAAACACGTTTTTCAATATAAAAAATTAAAAACTTTTAGAACTGATTCTAATGTGTTTTAAAAACATCCCAAACTCATAGAAAATCAACATGCTTTTTAATTTAAAGACAAGAGCATTAAATTAAAAAAAATCTAAGATAACAATTCTAACTTGTCACAAAATTAGTAAACTTTCGAAAACGATTTTCAAGCTCATAATTTTAAAAACATGTACATGCAAATCTTTGACCATAGCTCTGATACCATTTGTTGGAATCGATCTAGGGTTTCAGAAAATAATTAACGCTTCGGTAAGCGGCGGAATTTTAAAAATTTTCTTTTCAAGTAAAAACAGTTTTTACTAACCTAGACAAAGAAGCAAGTACATGTAATTAAAAACTATTATGAGCTAAGAAGCTTACTAACCTTTCTTGAAGCTTGAACTTTGAAGAAGCTTGTGGAAAGTTTGCAACGCTCGTCTCCCCTCGCAGCACGTCTCTCTTTCTTTCCTCGGCACCTCGAGCAACCACGAAAGTTTCTATCACTAAATCACTCGAAAAGAAGGAATCAGTGAGTGGGCACTTTTAAACACTACGACTTAAGAACGAGTCTCGAAGTCGCAGAGCTAAACACTAGGTCGAGTGAGGACCTAGGTGCCAAGACAAGAAATAATCGAAAATAAACTAGAGAGAGAGAGAGGATTTTCGGCCACAAGTTCTAGAGAGAGAGTCTCTCAAATCTCTTAAACTTGGATGAATGAAATGTGAGGAATGAGGCTCCTATTTATAGGAGGAGGATTACCTTCAAAAGGTAGTTTCCTCTTTTCCTATTGCCTTGCACGTCCAACATGCCTCATGAAGGCTTAGGATTTGTTTCCTCATTTGATTTCCTCTTAGTTGGCCGAAAATGCACTTTCCTTCTTAAGGAAATTTGTTTCCCCTTTTTCTTTTGGCAAGTATCTTCATACATCAATGCACAAAATAAACTCCCTTTCCCACTATGGCATGAACGAAATTCAGCCTTATTTTCCTTGGGTTGGACGAAATTTGAGCTTCTAGAAGGAGCTTCTAGATGTTTCTTCATTTGTTCATGACAACATAAGAAAAGCCCATTAAGAATTTTCAAGTAAAATTCTATGAAATGAAATTAATCCTCAAGGCCCAATTACACTAATATGGCTGAGTAATATTTATTTCATTTGTCATCATATGACAATGTCAAAAAAATTTATTGACATTCTTTTCGTCCTATGTCCAAAAAGACAAAAATACCCTTTTGACAATTTTCGTAAAACTGTCTCGTTCTTGTTTTGACTTAGCTTCCAGTTTAACAATTCCTATCGATGTGATTCGTGACAGTGACCTCATGGACCCAAATGAACAAAGCTTGAGCTAAACACTTGGACTCAAAAGTTCACAAACCTTTTCCAAGTTTAGCTTAATGCCAACTGACTCCACTAAAGAGTTGACACTGAAAATCTCTCGGTTCAAATGAATTTATTTTCTACTCAAGAATTCACCTAGTTATAATGAGCGGATCCACTGAATATTATCTATGCTACCCTTCATGAATGTCATCACCTAGTCGGGATTTACTAAATTACCATTTTACCCTTCTAGCTGTTATTTCCTCAACTCCTTTGTCGCTTGTGAATAAGTTAGAAACAATGTATATGACGAGGAGCTAACAAGTCACATTGTTTCATCCAAAAGAGTCAGGACTCAATATGGACACTGGCCAGTTCATTTATTCACACTCCAGGGAACAAAGCATGAGGTGACATACATTGCATTTCAGCAATCTTGTACATGAATTCCATATCTATGAGAACTTCACAAAGTTACTCATGACATTCTCACAACTTAGTACTTCACCAATAGGCCCTGTTCGGAATCACATAGTGAGTCCGAACTCTGACTTTCTCAAATGAGAATACTAAGGTGTGAAATGGCATGTCTCATTTCAGGATTAAGGTAAGCATGATGCAATTCATACATAGTGACTTCGAGACATAAGAGGTTAAATGGTTTGTTCTTATATCGTCTCTAGAAGTGCACTGGTCAATTCAGTACCTTCGGAAGATACCTAGAAGAACTATAGAGTCCCCAACTCTCAATGCCTCATAACCAGACATCATAGATTCTTCTAACAATCATACTGAGGTCAATAGTCCTTTGACCCTAAGATTGCGAATATATCGTTTTAAGCAAACTACGAAGAGTTTGTTCATGCAAATCTACATTTGTCTCTTCGTAAGTTGTTAAGTTTGTTTATGGACTAAAAGACTAAGGTTTTATCATAAAGCTTCAAACAAAGAAAGAATGAATGAACGTTTCAACTTTATTAATGAATAAGCAATTACAAGCAAGAGTCTTCGTAAGACTATATGACATCAAATGTACATAAATAGACACTACTACTCTTCTTGTGGGCACCATTGACAACACTAGGTGCCAAGACAAGAAAAATCGAAAATATAAACTAGAGAGAGAGAGAGAGGAAGGGGCGGCCAAGTCTAGAGAGAGAAGCTCTCAATCTCTAAAACTTTGGATTAATGAATTGTGAGGAAAATGGGCTCCTATTTATAGGAGAGATCTCACCTTCTATAAGGTAGTTTCCTCTTCTATAGAATATCACATATTCATGAGCCAATTACCTCTTTTCCCACTTGAGATGCTCGGCCAAGGATGCCTTCTAGAAGGCTTGGATTTGTTTCCATTTTTGTTCCTTGCCTTGCCTTGTCTCTCTCTTGGCCGATTACCCTAAAGCATCCTCATGCAAATTTGTTTCCTCTTTTTCTTTTGGCAAGTATCTTGATACATTTATGCACAAAATATTCTCTCTTGGTTGGGTATGTTGGGCGCCCATGTCCTTCTAGAATGGGCTTCTAGAAGCTTTTCCATTTGTTCATGACAACATGAAAAAGGCCCAATAAGAATTTTCAATAAAATTCTTATGAAATGAAATTAATTCACAAGGCCCAATGATCAAGTCATGGCCGAGTGAAACATGTCATAAAATGACCTTGTCAAAAATTTATTGACATTCATTTCATCCTTTGTCTCAAAAGACAAAAATACCCTTTCGACAATTTTCGTTCTTGTTTTGACTTAGCTTCCAGTTTAACAATTCCTATCGATGTGATTCGTGACAGTGACCTCATGGACCCAAATGAACAAAGCTTGAGCTAAACACTTGGACTCAAAAGTTCACAAACCTTTTCCAAGTTTAGCTTAATGCCAACTGACTCCACTAAAGAGCTGACACTGAAAATCTCTCGGTTCAAATGAATTTATTTTCTACTCAAGAATTCGACCTAATTATGATGAGCGGATCCACTGAATATTATCTATGTTTACCCTTCATGAATGTCATCAGCTAGTCGGGATTTATTAAATTACCATTTTACCCTTCTAGCTGTTATTTCCTCAACTCCTTTGTCGCTTGTGAATAAGTTAGAAACAATGTATTGACGAGGAGCTAACAAGTCACATTGTTTCATCCAAAAGAGTCAGGACTCAATTTGGACACTGGCCAGTTCATTTATTCACACTCCAAGGAACAAAGCATGAGGTGAAATACATTGCATTTCAGCAATCTTGTACATGAATTCCATATCTATGAGAACTTCACAAAGTTACTCATGACAGACTCACAACTTAGTACTTCACCAATAGGCCTTGTTCGGAATCACATAGTGAGTCCGAACTTTGACTTTCTCAAATGAGAATACTAAGGTGTGAAATGTCATGTCTCATTTCAGGATTAAGGTAAGCATAATGCAATTCATACATAGTGACTTCGAGACATAAGAGGTTAAATGGTTTGTTCTTATCTTGTCTCTAGAAGTGCACTGGTCAATTCAGTACCTTCGGAAGATACCTAGAAGAACTATAGAGTCTCCAACTCTCAATGCCTCATAACAAGACATCATAGATTCTTCTAACAATCATACTGAGGTCAATAGTCCTTTGACCCTTAGATTGCGAATATATCGTTTTAAGCAAACTACGAAGAGTTTGTTCATGCAAATCTACATTTGTCTCTTCGTAAGTTGTTAAGTTTGTTTATGGACTAAAAGACTAAGGTTTTATCATAAAGCTTCAAACAAGGAAAGAATGAATGAACGTTTCAACTTTATTAATGAATAAATAGGCAATTACAAGCAAGAGTCTTCATGAGACTTTATTACATCAAATGTACAAAATAAAGATTACAACTCTTCTTGTGGGCACCATTGACAACACGAACTTGAGCTCGACTTGAGGAGCGAACTGGGCTCGAGGAGCGAGCTCGACTTGAGGTGCGGGCTCGACTCGAGGAGCGAACTTGAGCTCGACTCAAGGAGCGAGCTCGACTTGAGGAGCGAACTTGAGCTCGACTCAAGGAGCGAGCTCGACTTGAGTAGCGAACTTGAGCTCGACTTGAATAGCGAACTTGAGCTCGACTCAAGGAGCGAGCTCGACTTGAGGAGCGAACTTGAGCTCGACTCAAGGAGCGAGCTCGACTTGAGAAGCGAACTGGGCTCGAGGAGCGAGCTCGATTCGATGCCGGCCTCGTTGAGCTTGCTCTGGTGAGTGACCGAGCTCGCCGAGTTAGGTCGACCTAAGCCTCATCCCAGAAGTGGGGAGCTCAAGGTTTTTACCTTTTTTTTTTTTTTTTTTTTGGCCGTGAATTCTTGAGTGTATGTCGCAGGACCCATTAGCCCCCCAAGTTTTTAGTTTACAGGGCGTGCTTTGATGACTAAAAACATTTTTTATTTTTATTTTTATCAAGTGGGTAAAAAAGACCGCAAACTTTATTTTTTATTGATTTTTGCTAACGGGGAACATCCTTGAACAGTGGCACACATGCCTTTATTGAATAAGGGAAATCAGAGCAATAATGAGGGGACTTGATCACTGGTGGTACTGCCTCAAGTGTTCGGCGTTCCACGGGTGCCGGATTGGAGTTCCGTCCGTGTGTTCGATGTAGTAGGTCCCGTCGTGTATGACTTGTCGGACTCTATACGGTCCTTCCCAATTTGGGCCTAGGACTCCGGCGCCTTGCACTTGGGTGTTTTGGAACACGCGTCTGAGTACAAGGCTGCCGACGGCGAAGATCTGTCTTTTGACTTTGGCGTTGTAGTATCTCTCGACCTTTCGCTTTTGTGCAGCGACTCTGGTGAGAGCCTCGGATCTTTTCTCGTCGATTAGATCCAGTTCGAGGCGCATGGCTTCATCATTTTCTTTTTCGTCGAAAGTGTCAACCCGATAGGTGGGGACTTCTATTTCCACGGGGACCACCGCCTCAACCCCAAAAGCTAGGGAGAAGGGGGTCTCTCCGGTGGCGTTTCGAACGGTCGTTCGATAGGCACATAGGATGAACGGCAGTTCTTCAGCCCAGGCGCCTTTTTTGGCTTCGAGCTTTTTCTTGAGGTTGCTCTTAATCGTCTTGCTGACGGCTTCCACTTGGCCATTAGCCCGTGGATGTCGCGGGGATGAGAATGTTTTGCTTATCCCTAGTTGGGCGCAGATCTCTCTAACCCTCGCGTTGTCGAATTGCGCGCCGTTATCGGTCACGATTGACGCGGGGATGCCGTGGCGGCATATTATGGACTTCCAGATGAAGTTCGTAGTGTTGGCCTCGGTGATCCTGGCCAAAGGCTCGGCTTCGACCCACTTGGTGAAGTAGTCGATAGCGACGATGGCGTATTCGTATTGCCTCGGGGCTTTGGGAAGCTTGCCGATAATGTCTACGCCCCATTTTGCGAAGGGGCGTGGAACGACGATGCTATTTAGGGGAGATGGCGGCTGGCGTGGAACGTTGGAGAAACGTTGACACTTGTCGCACTTTCTCGCCCAGTCGTAGGCGTCTTTTTTCATCGTTGGCCAGAAGTAGCCTTGTCGAAGCGCTTTGAGTGCGAGGGACCTTCCAGCGGCGTGGTTTCCGCAGAGGCCTTCGTGGATCTCGCGGAGGACCTTGGTCGACTCGACGCTGTTGAGACATCGGAGCAGCGGGGTTGAATAACCGCGCTTGTATAAGGCTTCGCCTCTCAACACGTATTTGGATGCGAGGGCTTTTAGCCTTTCGGCTTCTCTGCGGTCTTCGGGAAGTACCCCTCTTCGCAGGAAGTCCGTAAGCGGGGTCATCCAAGTTGGATGAGCGGCGCTCTCAATCGTTCCCACCTCGTCACGTGAGACGGATGGTCGCGAGAGAGACTCGATTGGGATGGTTCCCAACCCGTCTTGGGTGATACCGGATCCGAGGCGAGCTAAGGCATCAGCCTCGGAGTTCTCTTCTCGTGGGATCTGGATGATCTCGAACCAGGAGAAGGCATCTAGCTTGGCGTTTGTCTTTGCCAAGTAGGCGATCATGTTAGGTTCTTTGGCAACGTAGTCGCCTTTAACCTGATTTACGATTAACTGCGAGTCACGGTGAATTCATAAATTCCGTACGTTGAGCTTTTGAGTGAGCTCTAGCCCTACGATGAGGGCTTCGTACTCGGCCTCATTGTTGGAGGCCTGGAATCCGTAGTGGAGGGCGTAGCGTAGCTTTTCCCGGTCGGGATTTGTCAAAATCACACCGGCGCCTGCTCCTTGGGCATTAGATGCTCCGTCTACGTGTAGTTCCCAGATGGGACCCGTAGGGTCGACCTTTCTCTTTCGAGCCGACAAGTCGTCAGTCGAGCCGTCTTCTGCTCTTCCCATGTCGGGAGTGTAGGAGAATTCTGCCACGAAATCAGCTAAGGCTTGAGCCTTTATTGCCGGCTTCGGATGAAACTCAATCCCGTACTCGCTCAATTCTTGGGACCAGATCGCCATGCGAGTCGATGTTCCCTTTTGAAGAGCCTTACCGATTGGGTGTCCGGTTCGGACAACGATTGGGTGAGCCTGGAAGTATGGGCGTAGCTTTTTGGCGGCTACGAGGAGAGCAAGAGAGAGCTTCTCTATCTCTGTATAACGCGTTTCGGCGTCAAGTAGGGCTTTGCTTATGTAGAAGATGGGCCATTGAGCCCTATCTTCTTCACGGATCAGCACAACGCTCACAGCTCGTTCGGAGACGGCGAGGTAGATGTAAAGCGTCTCGCCTTCTTTTGGCTTGGAGAGGAACGGAGGTGTCCCGAAGTAGGCCTTCATTTCTTGGAAGGCCTTTTCACACTCGTCTGTCCATTCAAAGCCGTCCGTCTTCTTAATTGCTTTGAAGAACGGTTGACACTTGTCAGTTGCTTTGGCCACAAAACGCGCTAGGGCGGCAATCCGACCGGTCAGACTTTGGACTTCCTTGACACGTCGCGGGGACTTCATGTCAAGGAGTGCCTTGATTTTCTCGGGGTTCGCTTCGATACCTCGACGACTAACTATGTAGCCTAGGAACTTCCCGGACTCGACCCCGAACACATATTTGTTGGGGTTGAGCTTCATTTTGTACCGGCGGAGGATTAAGAACATCTCCCTCAGGTTGTCTACGTGGTTGGTAGCCAATAGGCTTTTAACGAGCATGTCGTCCACGTACACTTCCATGGTCTTGCCGATTAGGTCGGTAAAGATCCGGTTTACCAATCGTTGGTAAGTAGCTCCTGCATTCTTAAGGCCGAAAGGAATGACCTTGTAGCAGTAGAGGCCGCGATCAGTGACAAAGGTCGTCTTGATTTGATCGGGCTCGTGCATTCGTATCTGGTTATAGCCCGAGTAGGCGTCCATGAAACTTAGGAGTTCATGTCCTGCCGTGGCGTCGACCAGTTGTTCGATGCGTGGGAGTGGAAAGCAATCTTTCGGGCAGGCTTTGTTAAGATCTTTGTAATCTATGCAAATGAGCCACTTCCCGTTGGGCTTTTTGACCATGACCACATTGGCCACCCACTTTGGGTACTTGGCTTCTCGGATGAAACCAGCGGAGAGAAGTTTTTCGACTTCCTCGTTATTGCTAGGTAGCGTTCAGGGTTGAACGCATGTCTAGCTTGTACCTTTTCAGCGATAGTTTTATCGTCATTCAATCGGTGCACAATCACATCGGGGTCTATGTCGGGCATGTCTGCATGTGTCCATGCAAAGACATCCTTAAACTCCCGAAGGAAGGACGCGAGTTGAGTTTTGATGGCGAAAGGGAGTTGTGCACCGATCTTTACTACCTGGTCAGGCTTAGCTTCGTCGAGAACGATCGAAGTTAGATCATCGGGGGTGTCAACTTTCAACCTCTCGACATCGTCGCGGGGGTCTAATTCCCCGAGTTGCCGTGCGTCTTTTTGATGACACGGGTAGTCGTCTTCCAGTTGGTAGATCGTGTTAACCCTTTTTTCAGCGAGCTTGCCGTCCACGCCTTGGACGTAGCATATCCTCGCTTGGGTTTGATGACCGGCCATGACGCCAATTCCCTCTTCGGTGGGGAATTTCACTAGTAGGTGATAAGTGGACGTGATAGCCCTTAGTCTGTTCAACGTGGGTCGCCCAATGATAACATTGTAGGGCGACTCCTGGTCGACCACAAGAAAGGGGACCATGTGAATGACTTCGATGCCTCCGGTAGTTCCGAAGGTGACTGGTAAATCAATGATTCCTTCAGTCATGACTTTTTCTCCCGTGAACCCAAATAGAGGGGTTTGAGTCGGGACAGGGCGGAGCCCCCCGAGCTTCGTGCGCTCGAGGGTGGTCTTAAAGATTATATCGGCCGCGCTGCCGTTATCAATAAGAACTCTTTTTACCAAGTTGTTGGCCACCTGGGCCTTGAGGACTATAGCGTCATTGTGCGGGTGCACAACTCGCTTGGCCTCTTCATTGGAGAATTGTATCGTCTCGTAAGGTACGGACGGAGGTTCCTCGTAGGTGAGGTTAACCTGCCCGGCAAGGCCTTCATGAGAGGCAGCTCTGAGGAGCTTTTTCCTTTGCCGGGCTGAGTCCCCGTCTTGCAAGCCACCTAGTATGGTGGTGACGACGTGGAGCTGCGCATCAGCCGTAGCTGTGACCGTTGTGCGGTCGGTGTTTGCGTTGGTCCCTCCACCTTTCTCAGGCTGCGGCCTGTTGCCGGCGGGGGCTGCCGCTCCTACCAAGAGAAGGACGAACTCTTTGAGCTCTCCCTTCTGGATTAATGCCTCAATTTGTTTCCTAAGGTGGAAGCATTGAGCGGTCGTGTGGCCGTAACCCCGGTGGAACTCACAATAACGGGACCGGTCACGAGATGCGGGGCTGCCCCTTATTGGAGCCGGAGCGACGAACTTGTCACGCGCCACAGCGTAGATTTGCTCTACCGGGGCGTTCATGGGAGTGTAACCCGAGTAGTCTCTAAAATTGCTCGCAAGACGCGGCTTTTGAGACGTAGGGGGTCGGCTATCGGTAGTGTGACCGCCCTTGTTCACCCTTTTGCGGGGGTTACTCGGCTCGCTCCCGAACTCATCTCGACGGCGGGAACTTTGGTGGCCGCTCCTACGGCCGTCGAGGTAATCTTCTACCCCCATAAAGGTTTTGGCTCGGTTCATTAACTCGGCCATCGTAGAAGGGACTCTGCCGACGACGGACTTTAGGAAGTCTCCAGTGCGCAAGCCCTCGATGATGGCTGTAATTACGTCACTGTCGTCAAAGCGGTCAACCTTATTTGATTCTGCGGTGAATCGGGTGAGATACTGTCTCAAGGACTCGTTATTCTCTTGCCTGATCGACCATAAGTACATCTTGGTCTTCTTTTGTACCATGGATGTAGCAAATCGTGCTAGGAACATGTCCTTCAGGTCTTTGAATGATTGGACGCTTCCTGGTCTTAAATTCTTAAACCACTCGAAACCGGGTCCGGTGAGGGTAAGACTAAAAGCTTGGCATAGAGCCCCAGGTGAGACGCCCTGCATCGTCATCCATGTTTCGTAATGTTGGATGTGATACGTGGGATCAGATTTCCCATTGTATGGAGGGAGATTCGGGAGTTTGAAGTTTCCCGTGCACACCTCAGCAAGGATTTGGGCGGCGAAGGGAGAGGAATGTTCTTCCACGACCCCGTATGCATCACCGGCCAAGCCGCCTTCACGCAGGTCACGCACCTCATTACGAAGGTTGTGAATCATGGTAACGACGTCGAGGCCAGTGTTGGGGGTCACTCCTTGTTCAGGAGGAGTCACCTGTCGCCTTTCGTTCGACCCTTGAGCCGTGCGAGGGTCCCCATTGATTGGGGCCGTAGGGTTATGACCTTTACGAGCGCTCAGCCTCTCTCGGAGGTCTTCGCCACGGTTGTTCCGTTGGGCGGTAAGTCGAGCTCTAAGATCCGGCCCGGCGGTATGGGGGCGTGAGCTTTGAGCCACACGCCTTACTCGCCGAGTCGTTGTACCTTCCCTGACATTGCCTCTTTGACCGAGTCGGTCATGGGCTGAGCGTCGGGAGGTCTCTTCTTGAGAGGAGACCGGTATTGCTTTCGTTTTCGACGGACCGGCTTCGATCTCAACAGGGAGTTCCCCGTCCTTGGTGAGAGAAGTCTCGACGTCCGCCGAAATTTCCAAGCCTTCATAGTCGGGGTCATAATCATGTCCCTCATCCATGAGGTCCTCAGATTCCCCGTGGGGGGCGCCGTGTGCAGGTGCCTTGCCCGCCAGTTGGCGGTGGTACCTTGCATTAGCTATTTTTAGCTGGCGGATTTTCTCCTCCATTTCAAGGATGCGGTCGTCCCGACTGTCCTGAAGAGGAGGGGGCGAGGGAGTGTGACTCTCGTCGTTGAGAGACTCCTCGTCGCCTTGCGCTCGAGAGCGCAGGAAGTATTTCTTCACCGCGGTTGCGTTTTTGGGGTTATTCACGCCCTCAGAACGAACGGGTGGTTGACCACTCATGTCTTTCTCGAGTCGAGAAGAAAGGGGTCGAGCTGTAGAAGGGATTTCGGGCTGTGTAAGTCGGGAAGTCCCCTCCTTCTAGCGCCAAAATGTTGTCGCTCGAAAATGAACAACGATTAAATACCTCGGGTGGTTCGATCCAAGGCCGGACCAAGTGATCGTGCCCGGGCCAAAAATGGGAGCTCGCAGACCGAGCTGCACCCTCAAAACCTTGAGGTGTGTTTTGGGGGGTGTGACCGTGCCAAAGGTTGGCTGCCTACGTACCCTTTAGTCGGGATCAGGTCAGAACGTAGTTCAATTTGTGTGGGGAGGCTATCTTGGGCTCGGAGGCTTTGTGAATCCAAGGCTTTAGAGGGGGACCGGGCTCGTAGCTTCTAGTGAAGACTTTAGAGAGGTCGCTTGCCTCGTAGCTCGGAGTTCTAGCTCAAGGGCCAAGAAGCAGGAGGGCAGTATGTATTGCAGAAGCTCGGGTCGCAGAAGAGGAGCGCGCTCCCTCTCGTGGAGGGGGGTCCTGGTTTCTGAGCCGAGGGAAGATGAGTGCGCGCTCTTGGAATGTCACAAGAGCACGAGAGAATTCTTCAGAGAAGAGAAGTATTGTTCTCGAAAAATATCAATCGTCCTTTTTTCCTCCCCTAGGGGGGGGGGTATTTATAGTATTTGAGGGGAGGCCTTGGGCCGACCCCTTGAGGCCCACCGGGTGGCCGGGAGCGAGGCGCGCGAGGCCTCACGTCCAAGAGGGCGCAGGGCGCGCGGGACATGTCGCCTTGATGGGCGCGGGACTTGGCCGGGCGCGGCGTGCCCGGCAGCGGGCGTGCCCGGCCGTGGTGGCAAGGACGCTCGGCCGAGGTGGCCGAGGTGGCAAAGACGCTCGGCCGAGGTGGCCGAGGTGGCAAAGGCGCTCGGCCGAGGCGGCCGAGCTGACGAAGACGCTCGGCCGAGGCGGCCGAGTTGGCGAAGGCGCTCGACCGAGGCGGCCGAGCTGGCGAAGGCGCTCGACCGAGGTGGCCGAGCTGGCGAAGGCGCTCGACCGAGGTGGCCGATGTGGCTGGGACACCCGGCTGAGGCAGCAGGGGCGCTCGGCCGGGGCGCCGAGGCGCGCGCAGGCCGGGAGGCCGGGGTGCGCGGGAGTGTGCGCGGGCCGGGAGGCCGGGGCGCAGGGTGCGCGCGAGCCAGGCGCGATAGGGCGCGCTGAGGCCCGTTGGGCCGGGGGCCTCAGGGCCGGGGGCGCAGGTGCGCGCGTGCCGGCAGTGCCGGGCCGTGGGTGCGTCGGGGCGCTCGGGCCTGGTGGGCCGGGGCCCGTTGGGCTTCCGGCCGGCAAAGCCCGGCCGGCCTTGAATCGTTTTTGAATTTCCGGTGTCCCGAAAACGACCGGTAACACGCACCAATATTTCTTGCGTTAATCACGTGCTAATAAATCTTTGTTCCTATCTTTTTGTCTTTTACTCTCCACGTGCTGTAATGATTGACCAATGAAGCGCGGGTTTATTGATGAAATCATGAAACCAAACCATAGGATGTACCGCGATACACAGGATCACACCAACCATTTCCATTCCCTTATGGGCTTGGAAAGTGAAATCGTCTTTCTAAGCTTAATCACCAACTTCATTTTTTTCCCCACCTATGGACTCCGAATCAGGCGAGCCTCTAGAATAAAACCCTAGTTTTCATGTTTCTCTATGCTTGGAATCCGAGAAAAGTTTGATAACTTTTATTTATTTATTATTGGTAGTTTAATTCTGACTCAGAAGTTTTGATATTATATTACAGTGATCGAATTTCTCGGCTGCGTTCCGTTGCTTCAGAGCTTGCCCGGATCGTCTCTGAAGAGAATCGCCGAGCTTGTGATAATAAAAAACTACGGTGAGTTCACCTAGATCGTGACTCGATGAACGAGATTGTACGTGTGGCTTTCAATTTCGTTAATATTTGTTTGTCTGCGTTTGTGATGCTTTTGCTCCTAATTTGTTCGTAGATCGGGGAGGGAGTGTTGTTTGTGAGAATGAGAAGGGTGATGGAGTTTATTTTATATGGGAAGGAGAGGTATTGTTTGGTTTGTTGCTCAATTCACTTGCCTAGCAGGAATAAACATTTATATAAAATAAATAAAAAATGGTTTCTCTAGTTATCATATCGTTTTCCACAGGCTGAAGTTGCTGGTTCTGTCAATTCTGAAGGTGAAAACCGTACCGAGTTTCAGTTGAAGCGCTACGACTATTTTGGTTACGGTGAGAATCATACTGCTTCTGCATCTTTCCTCAATTTTGGGAATCAGTGTAGGAATATCAATACGAACTCAGATGAGATGTAAATCAGAATAAACGGGTTTAACAATTTGCTGGTCTTTCTGTAGCTTCCTCATCAACGGTCCATCACGCTGATGTAGTTGCTCTATCTAAGGTAACCTCGAGATTAATTCCGAAGCTTTTTCGTTACATGGCTGCTTGAGTTTCCGATTTATTATTTTTCCTTTTTTGACAGCTCACCTGCTTGGTGCTACCTCATAAACATTGCCATCTGTTGCTGCCAAAATCAATATGGAGCGCAGATTCGACTCATGGGCCGTGCTCACTCGTGGAGAGTATTTTGCATCTGGACCCAATAGAAGTATGTTTCTGTGAAATCCGCATTTTATTTGATTTTTCACTCAGTGGATAAACTAATTATATGGCTCTACTGTACAGTGACGGAGCTAGAGGGGTTTGTGGTAGTGCGAATGTGATATTTTTTTTTTTTTTTCTTTTCATCTTTGCTTATGTGTAAAAAAAAAAAAAAAAAAAACAAAATCTTATGTATGTGAAATCGTTTAAGAATCGTGAAAAATTATTAAAATATATTTTTAAAGGGCCTCAAGACAAGAGGTTCTGTCACTGCTTTTGTAGGTCACAAAAATGTATTTAGTCCTTGTAGTTGCAACTGTTCGAGTATGACTGTTCTCAAGGCTTATATGGATTTGCTAATTTCAATTGATTCCATATAAAAGTATGAGTCTGAATTTATATGAAGACCGCTAATGCTAAGATTTGTGCTGAAATAGGGAGAACTTATTTGTTGGTACTAAGATTATATGTGTTTTTTTTTTCATGAAGGCAAATATATTCAAGGGGATCACTTTGCCAGATGCACCAAAATTTGGAAAGGTTTTTGGAGGACAATTTATTGGTCAGGTATGACTGCATCATTTCTTGAATGTGTGCCAAGTATTTAGAAAACAATTACGAGGATATCATGAGGGCTAGTGCATACTGTTTACCAACTTCCATTCACGACATCTCAGTCATTCATCTTCAGCCCATATGGATTAATTCGATTAATGAACGGCCATCCAGAGTAATAAACATCTTGAACGTTAGCCTTCCGGCGCCGGATTTAAGACGATCTCTCCACTATATTTGCATCACAAATCTTACCAATTTCCGAAGAAACTCTACATACATATTTTTGTTTTTCGTTTCCGTTCCAGAACGTGTTTCCACGCCCCTTTGAGACCCCGTAAAGTGGAAAATTCATTATACTTTCTCAGGAACACATACATAATTTGTCGCTTCAAAAAGATAATGTTAGCCCCACAACTAACTACTTTATTTTACTTGCAGGGGCTAGCAGCAGCATCGAAGACCGTTGATTGTCTTAAACTTGTTCACAGTTTGCATGTATATTTTATACTCGTTGGAGACTTGGATAGTAAGTATTTTAATTAGCAAGCTTTCTCATCATATATATACACTGAAGTGTTTTGTTTTATTGATCCTAGAAGAGTAAAAACAAATAGCGACATGAACTTCAATGTCTCTATCAATTTTAGATTCTCGTGTTGTATCTTTATATTAAACTTTAATGTGCGGACTTGAGTATTTCTTACATTGGTGAATGATGAATATTAGCTTGGTAATTACTTTCATGCATTGTTAGCAAATGGATGTTTACTCTGGAGTTACCGTGTTAGTTTACTTGATTTACACGCAGTTAATTAGTTTTTGAGACATGAATCAGTATAGCTGATATACATTCGTATTTGTTGGCTTCTTCAAACACAGACGCTTTCTGTGCAATATCTATGACAATACTTTTCACAGTTTTTTTTTCTTCTGTTTATTATGTTTTAATTTGTTTTTGGTCCTGACAAAATCTCTGCAGTCCCGATTATATATCAAGTGGACCGTATGCGTGATGGTAAAAGCTTTGCAACCCGAAAAGTAGATGCAATTCAGAAAGGCAACGTCATATTTACAATGCTTGCTTCTTTTCAAGTATAATACGGTTTCTAAATCCTTCAGCGTCTAGTACAGCTTCTTTTGACTTAACCTATGATTAATGTACAATTATCTTCCAATAGTTAGACACATTCTTTATTCATGGCTTTCTGATTACGTTACATTTTGTTGAGTATGTTGTTAACCTACTTTTTGTTTAATCCATATCTCGTCTAGAACATGGTCACGTTCATTCAATTAGATAATTAATTGAATTGGTTATAGTTGAGCATGTATTTAAATATACTAAATAGTTATCGGCTAAGTTAATGATCATGATCTGGTCTTCCTTATCTTGCTAGTTGGTTACGAGTCCACCGTGAGATTATAACTCGTAGAGGTCTGAAGTTTGAAATACGTCGACTTGCTCGTTAAGAGGAGAAAAAATTAATACAGTTTTTTCATTGCGCAATAATAACGCTATAGATAAGCTTCTGCAACATCTCAACTGCGGTGTTTAGGTTTCCTCAATTTATTTTTACAGAAAGAAGAAACAAGTTACGATCACCAGAAAACAAAAATGCCATCTGTGCCAGATCCAGAGACAGTAAGCAACAGCACTTGCTTCTACTTCATTTGGTCGTAAAATATATATAAATCTTGTTTAACACTTATTGACTTACTCATTGCAGCTTCCCAATTTAGAAGAGCTAAGAGAGAAACGACTCATTGATCCTCTTCTTCCCAGGTAGGTTTTTCAGTATTAACACTGTACTCTATAAACTTTTCCAAGTCTTGTTTCATGTTGCTTCAGTCGCTTTCTATTAGTTTTGAGGTCAGTCTCTTCCTTTTCAAAGAAGAAAGAACCCAACCAACCAAATTAAATTTGGAAAGAGGAAGAGAAGTTGTGTAGAGTGAATAAGACAGTGGCCACACATTTGAATCCTGAAAACTGAACAATCCTCATCGTCTCCTGAATTTAGGAGTTAAATACTAATTTTTTTTTCTTGAAAACATATGTTTTTGGTATCTGTGGAAAGGTAAAGCTTGTCCCAAAGCCTTTGACTAGACTGCCTTTGAAACGCATTGGAATACATATTTCACGTGAGCCCTAGTAAATCTTGTGGAATTGATTTTAAATAATTCCTGAAGCAGATTGTAATCCTGCTTGCCGAAAGTGACCACTTTCAGTAGCATCTTACTTTAAAAGCCTGCCATGTTTTTTACTTTTTCAATCGACACTTTATTTATTTTGTTTATTTTTTTTCCCCTATTTAGAGCTCCATGTTTTCAATTGGTTGATGCAGAACTTATCGACACAAAGTGGCAGCATCAAACTTTATCCCTTGGCCAATTGAGATTCGTTTTTGTGAGCCCTCCAACAATACAAATCAGACGAAAGCGCCTCCAAGGTTTGCTTGTTATGCTTTCTAATTTCATGTCTAGCTGAACCAGAAGGGTGTTTCTTATTTAATGTGAAAGTATGAAGATTTGTTTACTGGTTTCGCTTTTTTAAATTAGGCCGGGTTTGTTGATCGAATTGGTTCCTTGGGTTAATTGAATTTTATTGCAGCTTAAGGTACTGGTTTAGAGCAAAAGGAGAGCTTTCAGACGATCAGGCCTTGCATAGGTATGAATATATCCTTATGAACAGATATCGGATATTCATTTTTTTTTTTTTTTTTTCATTTTGATTGCTTAGGATTTTGTTAACTGAAAAAGGGAACCCGACGTGTTCAACTTACTTTATTATTTTTTCCCAACACAAGAATGTACATGTTTATATGACTATGTAGAAAATATTTGTATCTGAAGAAGTAACGTTTTAGTTGGCTAATTACCTAATTTTTTGTTTATTGTTTCTCTTAATAATTTTGACACGCTTACTTTGCAGATGTGTTGTGGCATACACATCGGATCTCATATTTCTTACAGTCAGTTTGAATCCACATCGTAAAATTGGCTTCAAGCCAAGCTCAGTTAGTTTGGACCACGCGTAAGTAATTGCTCTACTATGCAGAAGCACAAATCTTTAATGACAATTTCATTTGCCTTCCAATAAATAAATGAACTTGGGATCATATAAATCGTTCTTTCTAAACAGGATGTGGTTCCATCGCAGTGTCAAAGCCGATGACTGGATATTGTTTGTGGTAAGATTTTAATAGTTGGGTCTTTTTTCGTTTACCATGCTTTGTTTTTATACGACAACTAATGCTGGTATTGATTGCTCTTATTAGATCTCCAGTCCAACTGCCTTTAATGCACGCGGCTTTGTTACCGGAGAAATGTTCAATCGAAAAGGAGAGGTAAAAATGCTTCACTTGAAACTCTCTTATATTTTTAATTCCCCCTAAAACATTACAAGACTTTTTGTTCTCTAAACCACATTTATCTTTTTGCAGCTCATTGTCTCGTTGACTCAAGAGGGTCTTCTCAGGTCGGCCGGGAGACAAAAATCGGCATCGGTATCAAAGTTGTGAACTAATTCAAGTACTGAACTCTAAGTTAATTAATTCCACATGAAATCTATTTATTAATTATATAAATTAAATCTTATTTTATTATTATTATTATTGTTTTGAGAGAAAAGAGGATACTAGGGTTTTCTATTCTTTGCAGACCTTCTGGTTGAATTGAGCTATTCTGTAACATAATATACTCCTTGGAGCTAATTGATGTTTAGAATTTCATGTGATTTTTTTTAATTAATGACTTATAAACTAAAGCGTGGGTTAAAACTTAAAAAGGCAATCTTAACAATATGGTTACGAAGATGAAAAAATTGATCACTTATTTACTGTTTTAGCAAAACAGCTTATAAATTAGAGCAGGGGATAAAAACTTCAAAATAAGAAGCCAATGGAATCACTATTCACTATGGTATTCCGAGTAAGATGATAGTGTAAAGACGAAAAAAGAACACTATTTTCTTATTAGTTGAAAATAAACAACTGAACCGATCAAATGATAAATGGTGTTCAGATGGTTTTTTTTTTTTTTTTTTTCAATGTGTTCAGATAGTTAGTAATCCAACATTATAGTATTTGATTGTCAATAATATATTTAAATATTATATATTGAAATATCGGATTGTGGTGTTTTATATAGAGTACAATAATGGGAAATGACCGATTATTATAGTCATTTCAAAGATTTGGATCAAAATATAGAGTTTCTTGTTTTGGACAGTTTTAGTAGTTGCTGAAGTGAGCAAGTACATATTTGCCCTTGACTTAATTTTTTGTTTTGAAAATACCCCATTATGTCAGTTAATATATCAAAACCCAAAATGAAACTCATTTTCATCTCCTTGTTCGCGCTCTCTCCTCTCTCTAAAACCATCACCCACTTCGCCGAAATCGCCGGGTACCCTCACCCACGTCGCCGAAATCGCCGGGAACCGTCACCACGTTGCCGAAATCGCAAGGATCGTTGCTAATCTCTCCTAAATATCTCAGGTTCATTGCTAATCTTCGTTATTCTTTCGAATCTCTACGAATCACCTTTTTTCAAATCCTAAATAGCAGAAAATGACGGCAAAAAAACGCGCGCCGGTTCGGAAGAGTCCGAGGACAAAGAACAAAGCTCCGGCGCCGCTGAAGAAAAATCTTTCTCCAGCCAAGAAGCCAACAACGTCTCGTCGAGTGAAGAAACCAAAATCGGTCATTGAATCGCCGGCGTCAAATTCAGATGAGACATCACAATTTCAGCTCCGAAAACGAAAACCAACTGTAAATGAGGTAAATGTCTTCAATTTGAGCGTTTTGGGTAACTTTTAGATGGCATGCAAAGCTGAATTTGAGTTATTATTTATGTGATTGTAGAATTCTTTGATCTACATTTTTTGTGTTTTGAAAACTTCATAGGTTATAATTTCTATAATTGTAGACATTTATAACTATAGTCACTAGAATTGTAGATGATTATGTCTACATTTTCACACCATTTTGTTGTTGTAGACTATTTTTTTTCGACATCTACAATATCTGGAATTGTAGACTTTTATGTCTAGAGTTTTTGTGAATGTAGTCATTTATATGAACTGTAGATATAAATGACTACATTAACGAGAATTGTAGACATAAAAGTCTACAATTCTAGAAATTGTAGACTGTTTTTTTGTATGAGCACTGTTTGTGTATATATAATTCTGGTGATATAAGGACTGTTTGTGTAGGTTTTTATGTTTTTTTTCTTGACATATGTTGGGATTTGTGAGATTTGTTCCCAAAGAAGAGATTGTCGACCATAACTTCAGCTTCTTCGGCACATTGGACAAGTTTGAGGAGACCATGGCCATGTCTCCTGAGGAGAAGGAGCTGTTTAGCGCGTCATGTTTCGGCCAATTCCTCGATCATCCAAAAATCACCAAATCATCTAAGATTATTAATCACTTGTTGATGAGGGTTGGTGATTTTGAGGGGGTTGAGTCAGATGACGCGCTCTACATAGAGATTGGCGGGGAACCGAGAGCTTTTACAGCAAAGCAGTTCGCGGAGATAACTGGTCTTCGCTACGTGGATGACTACAGCCCCTGTGACGTGGAGATAACCGATGTGGAAGGTAGCTTGTTCAAAGAAATCTTCCTTGGAGGCGTCGTGAAGAATCGCGGAGTGTTGACGTCAATGCTCAGTAAAAGCAAGTCTTGGGAGAACAATCAAAAGCGAGTGAAGTTGTTACTGCTTCACTTCCTGACGAACATTCTCATCGCCGCTCCGGTTCACACCCCGACACAAAACATGTCTTGGGCAATGCTTGTCGAGGACTTGGATGAATTCAACAAACATCCATGGGGGAACGTGGCGTGGAATTTCTTCCACGGAAAGGTGCGGAAGTATATATGTTATGAAGATGGCCTCCAAGGCCAAGTCGAAGCAAAAAATCAACTTTTCGGGTTTTGTCTACCCGCTTCAAGTCTGGGCGTACGAGTGTCTGCTTGTGCTGACTACTCTGAAGCTTTGCCAACAAGTGTCAGAAACCGCCGTACCACTTATGCGGCGGTGGAAAACAAATGCAAATGTCTTAGAACAAGACTGAAGGAGATTACTTTCCAGGATATAGATTTCAGACTACTTGGCCCTGAAGTTGAGGATATACTCCCTCTGAAGAAGAAGCAGAAGTTGAAGCAGAAGTAGGTCCTTGCCCTCGCGTTCACCTCCACCTCGAGGTCCAGCAATGATGATTCACGGGTCAATACATTACCTTACTATATATCTACAATCACTACTAGTGTAGACATTCATGTCTACAGTTTATACCAATTGTAGACGTTGTTATCTACAATCAGTTCAATTGTAGACATCGATGTCTATATTCACCAATTGTAGACGTAATTGTCTACAATCAGTTGAATTGTAGATGTCAATGTATACACTGTTTTGATATATTGTCCATTTTCTAATCTTACAGACCCAACTTAAGCTCTTGGAGTTGGAGGATTCAATCCTTCAGTTAAAGGCTTAATGGACAGGGTTTAAGGCTGCCAATGAAGTTTTCAAGAACGAGATTAGGGGAATTGTCAAAGCTCTCTCGCCGAAGATTGATCCACAGCCTGAGAAGAACAACAACAAGGAAGCACAAAGTGAATCAGAAACGGGGACATAAAGTGAAACCGAGTTTGAGACCGAGTCCGATGGTGATGGCAAGCCAGACAACAAGTCAGATGCCATACCAGTGAAGGAAACGGTCGTTGAAAAAAAATGAAATTGAGAGTGAATATGAAACTGACTCTGATGATGAATCGGAGACAGAAGAAAAAGAAAAAAACAAGGTAAATTACTGACTGAAATTGTAGACATGTTTAAACTAATTTAAATTGTAGACCTATATGTTTACACTTGCTACAATTGTAGACTTTTAAGTCTACAATTAATGAAATTGTAGACTTATAAGTATATCGACATTGCCATGTACTACTTGGGCAAGAAGCGGAAGTATGGTCAAATGTCACAGAAGTTCACCATAATGGACAGGTTTTTTTTTTATAGTTACGCCGATGAGGCGTATGACAAAAGGAAAGCGTGCACCGATAAGGATGAATTTAACTGTAAGAAGGAAACCCGCATCTTGGACTACATTACTGCTGATATTGAGTGTCAACTCCATTCATGGCCGTGGGTGGAGGTTGATTATATCTACGTGCCTTGTTGTATCAAGAAGTTGTCCCATTGAGTCCTTGTGGTGGTTCATCTAAAGTCACGGAAGCTAATGGTCTACGACTCCATGTCCAAGAGCAAAATGAGCCACAAATCCGTGAGGACCCACGTGCTCAGACTCCTTGAAATCATCCCGATTGTTCTGTGTTCGATTAATGCTTTCGATAGATTGGGCATCGAAGACACAAGCTCGACGGCGTTCAGCGTTGATGACCATGAAGCTATGCCACAATAAGAGAATGGGTAATGCCCTCCGCTAGAATTCTTGTGTATTTCATATTTTTTTATACTATACTAACATATATATTTGCAGCGGGGATTGTGGCATGTTCGTGATCAAGGCAGTTGAGTACTTGATCAACGGCGTACACATGGCTGGTTTAGATGCATCCCTCATGAACATGTTTAGGCGGAAGCTCACAATAGATTTATACCGTCATGGGGCGGTGAAACTTGCGATCGGCTACGGATCTGACGACGAGTTTCCGACATCTTTGGACTAGGATTTTTATGTTTACATGAACTCAAATCTCAAACTATGAAGTTACTTTTAAAACTATGTTTTATATTTTTGTATGGCTTTGTATGACAATTTGAAGCTTGAATGCCTAAACACTGCTATATATTTTGGTATGGTTTGTTTTGTTTTGTTATGGCTGTATGGTTTTGGAATGCTTTTGTTTTGTTATGGTTGTATGGTTTTGGTATGCTTTTGTTTTGTTATGGCTGTATGGTTTTGGTATGCTTTTGTTTTGTTATGGCTGTGTCTACAGATGTGTACAATGATGTCTACAGTTGTGGTGATTGTAGACATATATATCTACTATTTGAACTGATTGTAGACATTTAATGTCTACAATCACCACAATTGTAGACATATATATCTACAATTTGAACTGATTGTAGACATTTAATGTCTACAATCACTACAATTGTAGAGACAAATGTCTACAATCACCACAACTGGTAGACAATGAAGTCTACAATTAGAACAACTTCTATCATGTAATGCATTCAAGACGTAAAAAAGACATAAATTAATAACTTCTATCATATAAGTAGTCATTCAAACTCCAAAACAGAGGATATACATTCCAAGTTCCAAAAAGATATTAAATACACATTCAAAGGCGTACGCTCAGCCAGAATTTGAGAAGTACATGTGTATGTTGGACTCTGAAAATCCGGAAATAATTCATCAATTCCTCTCGGACAAAGGAACTGGACTGTTGCATGTAATCCGGTTGTGACCAACTTCTCCACATCGCGAACATTTCCTACGAATAGGCTCTTCCCCTTGAGAAGGTATACGTCTCTTCCTCGGTCTACTGACGACACGTGCTCTGTGTGTCGGAGGCTGAATTACAAAATTCGCGACCTTAGTGGGAATAGTCCACATTTGAATATTTCCATGGGGATGGTGGACACCTGCATAACTTGCCCTCCGGTACTTTGCACTATAGTAAGGCGAAATATAGCCCTTAACCGAAAGGTTACGATGTCCACATGCAGTAATACCATGAGCACATATGAAACTGTCAAGTTGAAATTCCCGGTACGAGCATGTTTTTTCGTGTAAATTCACAGTCCACGTGTTCCCATCTCTGTCACCTACCTCAAAATCGAGGAATTATGATGGCCTCACAAAGAAAAGAAGAATAATAAGAGTAAGTCATGTACGTGTAGACATATTGTTGTCGGTCGTTTTCGGGAAACCGGAAATCTAAAAACAATTTGAGACCGGCCGGGCATCGCCGTCCGGATCACCCAACGGGCCTCGGCCGCCTAGGGACATGCGCGCCCGTGCCCTGCCGGCCATGCGCGCGGCGTGCCCTGCCGGCCATGCGCGCCCGCGCCCTGCCGGCCATGCGTGTCCTGCACCCTGCCGGGCATGCGCGCCCCGCGCCCTGCCGGGCATGCGCGCCCCGCTCCTTGCCCTTCTGTGGGCTTCCAAGTGGGTCGGCCCATGGCCTTCCCCACTCCTATAAATACCCCCTCTCACTTGAGGGGGAAGAGACAACTTTCTCTCAAGAGAATTTCCTAGAGGACATTTTCTCTACATTCTCTCCTCCGGCCTGCGCGTTCCCGACGCCGCCGGTCCGTGCGCACCCTGCGCCGCCGGCCGTGCGCGTCTCACGCCCCTGGCTGCGCGCGCCCTCACGCCTCCGGCCCGCGTACGCTGCTCGCGCCCCGACCCTCCGGCCCGCGTGCGCTCCTCGCACCCCGGCCCTCCGACCCGCGTGCGCTCCCCGCGCCCTAGCCCTTCGGCCCGCGTGTGCTCCCCGCGCCCCGGCCCTCCGGCCTGCGTGCGCTTCCCGCGCCCCGGCCCTCCGGCCCGCGTGCGCTCCCCGCGCCCCGGCCCTCCGGCCCGCGTGCGCTCCTCGCGCCCCGGCCCTCTGGCCCGCGTGTGCTCCCCGCGCCCTGGCCCTATGGCTCGAGCGTGTTCCCCGCGCCCCGGCCCTTCGGCCCACGCGCGCTCTCTGGCCCTCATGCGCCCGCGCTCCAGGCCGCCCGGCCCGCGCGCGCGCCCACGCGCGTCTGCGCTCGCGGCCGCCCGACTCCTGCGCGCGCCTGCTACCCCGGCCGAGCGCCCTGCTGCCTCGGCCGACCGCTCCTGCTGCTCCATGCACCCCGCGCCCGGTCAGGCGTCACGCCCCGCGCCCGGCCAGGTATCACGCCCCGCGCGCCCTGCGCCTGTCCGGGCGTCATGCCTCGCGCGCCCTGCTCCCGGCCACCCGGTGGGCCTTGAGGGGCCGGCCCAAGGCCTCTCTCCACAACTATAAATACCCCCCCCCTAGGGGAGGGAAAAAACACAACTTTTATTCCAACAACACTTCTCTTCTCTTGAGAACTCTCTCTCGTGCTCTTGTGACATTCCAAGAGCGCGCGCTCCTCCTCCCTCGGCTCAGAAATACAAGGACCCCCCTCCACGAGAGGGAGCGCGCTCCTTTTCTGCGACCCGAGCTTCAGCAGTCCACACTGCTCTCCAGCTTCTTGGCCATTGAGCTAGAAATCCGAGCTACGAGGCAAGCGACCTCTAAAGTCTTCACTAGAAGCTACGAGCTGGGTCCTACTCTAAAGCCTTGGATTCTCAAGCCTCCGAGCCCAAGATAGCCCTCAACACACAAATTGAACTACGTTCTGACCTGATCCCGACTAAAGGGTACGTAGGCAGCCAACCTTTGGCACGGTCACACCCCCCAAAACACACCTCAGGGTCTGGAGGGTGCAGCTCGGTCTACGAGCTCCCATTTTTGGCCCGGGCGCAGTCACTTGGTCCGGCCTTGGATCGAACCGCCCGAGGTATCTAATCATTGTTCTTATTCGTGCGACAACATTTTGGCGCTAGAAGGAGGGCACTTCCCGACTTACACAGCCCGAAATCCCTTCTACAGCTCGACCTCTTTCTTCTCGACTTGAGAAAGACATGAGTGGTCAACCACCCGTTCGTTCTGAGGGCGTGAACAACCCCGAAAACGCAACCGCGGTGAAGAAATACTTCCTGCGCTCCCGAGCGCAAGGCGACGAAGGGTCTCTCAACGATGAGAGCCACACTCCCTCGCCCCCTCCTCTTCAGGACAGTCAGGACGACCGCATCCTTGAAATGGAGGAGAAAACCCGCCAACTGAAGATAGCCAATGCAAGGTACCACCGCCAACTGGCGGGCAAGGCACCTGCACACGGCACCTCCCATGGGGAATCCGAGGACCTCATGGACGAGGGACATGACTATGACCCCGACTATGAAGGCTTGGAAATTTCAGCGGACATCGAGACTTCTCTCACCAAAGACGGGGAACTCCTTGTTGAGATCGAAGCCGGTCCGTCGAAAACAAAGGCAATACCGATCTCCTCTCAAGAAGAGACCTCCCGACGTTCAGCCCATGACCGACTCGGTCAAAGAGGCAATGTCAGGGAAGGTCCAACAACTCGGCGAGTAAGGCGTGTAGCTCGAAGCTCACGCCCCCATACCACCGGGCCGGATCTTAGAGATCGACTTACCGCCCAACGGAACGACCGTGGCGAAGACCTCCGGGAGAGGCTAAGTGCTCGCAAGGGTCACAACCCTGCGGCCCCAATCAATGGGGACCCTCGCACGGCTCAAGGGTCGAACGAAAGGCGACAGGTGACTCCTCCTGAACAAGGAGTGACCCCCAACACTGGCCTCGACGTCGTCACCATGATTCACAATCTTCGTAATGAGGTACGTGACCTGCGTGAAGGGGGCTTGGCCGGTGATACATACGGGGTCGTAGAAGAACATTCCTCTCCCTTCACCGCCCAAGTCCTTGCTGAAGTATGCACGGGAAACTTCAAACTCCCGAATCTCCCTCTCTACAATGGGAAAGCTGATCCCACGTATCACATCCAACATTACGAAACTTGGATGACGATGCAAGGCGTTTCACCTGGGGCTCTATGCCAAGCTTTTAGTCTTACCCTCACCGGACCCGGTTTTGAGTGGTTTAAGAATTTAAGACCGGGGAGCGTCCAATCACTCAAAGACCTGAAGGACATGTTCCTAGCACGATTTGCTACATCCATGGTCCAAAAGAAGACCAAGATGTACTTATGGTCGACCAGGCAAGAGAATAACGAGTCCTTGAGACAGTATCTCACCCGATTCACCGCAGAATCAAATAAGGTTGACCGCTTTGACGACAGTGACGCAATTACAGCCATCATCGAGGGTTTGCGCACTGGAGACTTCATAAAGTCCATCGTCGGCAGAGTCCCTTCTACGATGGCCGAGTTAATGAACCGAGCCAAAACCTTTATGGGGGTAGAAGATTACCTCGACGGCCGCAGGAGCAGCAACCAAAGCTCCTGCCGTCGGGATGAGTCCGGCAGCGAGCCAAGTAACCCCCGCAAAAGGATGAACAAGGGCGGTCAAGCTACCGATAGCCGACCCCCTATGTCTCAGAAGCCGCGTCTTGCGAGCCATTTTAGAGACTACTCGGGTTACACTCCCTTGAACGCCCCGGTAGAGCAAATCTATGCTGTGGTGCGTGACAAGTTCACCACTCCGGCTCCTATGAAGGGCGGCCCCGCATCTCGCGACCGATCCCGCTATTGTGAGTTTCACCGGGATTACAGTCACACGACCGCTCAATGCTTCCATCTTAGTAAGCAAATTGAGACATTAATCCAAAAGGGAGAGCTCAAAGAGTTTGTCCTTCGCATGGTAGGAGCGGCAGCCCCCGCCAACAACAGGCCACAGCCTGAGAAAGGTGGAGGGGCCAACGCTAACACCGACCGCACAACGGTCGCGGCTACTGCTGATGCGCAACTCCACGTCGTCACCACCATTCTAGGTGGCCTGCAGAACGGGGACTCGGCCCGGCAAAGGAAAAAGCTCCTCAGAGCTGCCTCTCAAGAAGGCCTTGCCGGCAGGTTAACCTCACCTACGAGGAACCTCCGTCCGTACCTCACAAGACGATACAATTCACCAATGAAGAGGCCAAGCGAGTTGTGCACCCGCACAATGACGCTATAGTCCTTAAGGCCCAGGTGGCCAACAACTTGGTAAAAAAGAGTTCTTACTGATAACGGCAGCGCAGCCGATATAATCTTTAAGACCACCCTAGAGCGCATGAAGCTCGGGCGGCTCCGCCCTATCCCGACTCAGACACCTTTGTTTGGCTTCACGGGAGAAAAGGTCATGACTGAAGGAATCATTGATTTGCCAGTCACCTTCGGGACTACCGGAGGTATCGAAGTCGTTCACATGGTCCCTTTTCTTGTGGTTGACCATGAGTCACCCTACAATGTTATCATTGGGCGACCCACGTTGAACAGACTAAGGGCCATCACATCGACATATCACCTACTGGTGAAATTCCCCACCGAGGAGGGGATCGGCGTCATGGCTGATGATCAAACCCAAGCGAGGATATGCTATGTCCAAGGCGTGGATGGCAAGCCCGCTGAAAAAAGGGTTAACACGATCTACCAACTAGAAGACGACTACCCGTGTGATCAGAAAGACGCACGGCAACTCGGGGAGTTGGACCCCCGCGACGATATCGAGAGGTTGAAAGTTGACACCCCCGATGATCTCACTTCGATCGTTCTCGACGAAGCTAAACCTGACCAGGTAGTGAAAATCGGTGCACAACTCCCTCTCGCCATCAAAACTCAACTCGCGTCCTTCCTTCGGGAGTTTAAGGATGTCTTTGCGTGGACACATGCAGACATGCCTGGTATAGACCCCGATGTGATTGTGCACCGGTTAAATGACGACAAAACTATCGCTGAAAAGGTACAAGCTAGACGTGCGTTCAACCCTGAACGGTACCTAGCGATAAACGAGGAAGTCGAAAAGCTTCTCTCCGCCGGTTTCATCCGAGAAGCCAAGTACCCCAAATGGGTGGCCAATGTGGTTATGGTCAAAAAGCCTAACGGGAAGTAGCGCATTTGTATAGATTACAAAGATCTTAACAAAGCCTGCCCAAAAGATTGCTTTCCACTCCCACGCATAGAACAACTGGTCGACGCCACGGCAGGACATGAACTGCTAAGTTTCATGGACGCCTACTCGGGCTATAACCAGATACGAATGCACGATCCCGATCAGATCAAGATGACCTTCGTCACTGATCGCGGCCTCTACTGCTACAAGGTCATGCCTTTCGGCCTTAAAAATGCAGGAGCTACTTACCAGCGACTGGTAAACCGGATCTTCGCCGACCTAATCGGCAAGACCATGGAAGTATACGTGGACGACATGCTCGTTAAAAGCCTACTGGCTACCAATCACGTAGACAACCTGAGGGAGATGTTCTTAATCCTCCGCCGGTACAAAATGAAGCTCAACCCCAACAAGTGCGTGTTTGGGGTCGAATCCGGGAAGTTCCTAGGCTACATAGTTAGCCGTCGAGGTATCGAAGCGAACCCCGAGAAAATCAAGGCACTCCTTGACATGAAGTCCCCGCGACGTGTCAAGGAAGTCCAAAGTCTGACCGGTCGGATTGCCGCCCTCTCACGTTTTGTGGCCAAAGCAACCGACAAGTGTCAACCGTTCTTCAAAGCAATTAAGAAGACGGACGGATTTGAATGGACGGACGAGTGCGAAAAGGCCTTTCAAGAAATGAAGGCCTACTTCGGGACACCTCCGTTCCTCTCCAAGCCAAAAGAAGGCGAGACGCTCTACATCTACCTCACCATCTCCAAACGAGCTGTGAGCGCTGTGCTGATCCATGAAGAAGATAAGGCTCAATGGCCTATCTTCTACATAAGCAGAGCCCTACTTGACGCCGAAACACGTTACATGGAGATAGAGAAACTCTCTCTCGCTCTCCTCATAGCCGCCAAAAAGCTACGCCCCTACTTCCAGGCTCACCCAATCGTTGTCCGAACTGGACACCCAATCGGTAAAGCTCTTCAAAAGGGAACGTCGACTCGCATGGAGATCTGGTCCCAAGAATTGAGCGAGTACGGGATTGAGTTTCACGCGAGACCAGAAATAAAGGCTCAAGCCTTAGCTGATTTCGTAGCAGAATTCTCCTACACTCCCGACATGGGAAGAGCAGAAGACGACTCGACCGACGACTTGTCGGCTCGAAAGAGAAAGGTCGACCCTACGGGTCCCATCTGGGAACTACACGTAGACGGAGCATCTAATGCCCAGGGAGCAGGCGCCGGCGTGATTCTAACGAATCCCGACCGGGAAAAGTTACGCTATGCCCTCCACTACGGATTCCAGGCCTCCAACAATGAGGCCGAGTACGAAGCCCTCATCGTAGGGCTAGAGCTAGCTCAAAAGCTCAACGTACAGAATTTACGAATACACTGTGACTCGCAGTTGATCGTAAATCAGGTTAAAGGCAACTACGTTGCCAAAGAACCTAATATGATCGCCTACTTGGAAAAGACAAATGCCAAGCTAAATGCCTTCTCCTGGTTCGAGATCATCCAGATCCCACGAGAAGAGAACTCCGAGGCTGACGCCCTAGCTCGCCTCGGATCCGGTATCACCGAAGACGGGTTGGGAACTATCCCGATCGAGTCTCTCTCGCGACCATCCGTCTCACGTGATGAGGTTGGAACGATTGAGAGCACCGCTCATCCAACTTGGATGACCCCGCTTACGGACTTCCTGCGAAGAGGGGTACTTCCCGAAGACCGCAGAGAAGCCGAAAGGCTGAAAGCCCTCTCATCCAAATACGTGTTGAGAGGCGAAGCCTTATACAAGCGCGGGTATTCAACCCCGCTGCTCTGATGTCTCAACAGCGTCGCGTCGACCAAGGTCCTCCGCGAAATCCACGAAGGCCTCTGCGGGAACCACGCCGCTGGGAGGTCCCTCGCGCTCAAAGCGCTTCGACAAGGCTATTTCTGGCCAACGATGAAAAAAGACGCCTACGATTGGGCAAGAAAGTGCGACAAGTGTCAACGTTTCTCCAACGTTCCACGACAGCCGCCATCTCCCCTGAGTAGCATCGTTGTTCCACGCCCCTTCGCAAAATGGGGCGTAGACATTATCGGCAAGCTTCCCAAAGCCCCGAGGCAATACGAATACGCCATCGTCGCTATTGACTACTTCACTAAGTGGGTCGAAGCCGAGCCTCTGGTCAGGATCACCGAGGCCAACACTACAAACTTCATCTGGAAGTCCATAATATGCCGCCACGGCATCCCCGCGTCGATCGTGACCGATAACGGCGCGCAGTTCGACAATGCGAGGGTTAGAGAAATCTGCGCCCAATTAGGGATAAGCAAGACATTCTCATCCCCACGACATCCACAGGCTAATGGCCAAGTGGAAGCCGTCAACAAGATGATTAAAAGCAACCTCAAGAAAAAGCTCGAAACCAAAAAAGGCGCCTGGGCTGAGGAACTGCCTTTTATCCTATGGGCCTATCGAACGACCGTTCGAAACGCCACCGGAGAAACACCCTTCTCCCTGGCTTTTGGGATTGAAGCGGTGGTCCCCGTGGAAACGGAAGTCCCCACCTACCGGGTCGACACTTTCGACGAGAAAGAAAATGATGAAGCCATGCGCCTCGAACTGGATCTAATCGATGAGAAAAGATCCGATGCCCTCACCAGACTCGCTGCACAAAAGCGAAAGGTTGAGAAATACTACAACGCCAAAGTCAAAAAGCGGATCTTCGCCGTCGGCAGCCTTGTACTCAGACGCGTGTTCCAGAACACCCAAGTGCAAGGCGCCGGGGTCCTGGGCCCAAATTGGGAAGGACCATATAGAGTTCGACAAGTCATACACGACGGAACCTACTGTTGTCGGTCGTTTTCGGAAAACCCGAGACGCCAAGAAGGCACGTCGCTCAAAGGGCCGATGGTCAGGCCGGAGGTCCTGAAGAGCGGCAAATCTTCAAGCCCTCGCCCAAACTCCTGACTCCTCGAGTCGAGCTTCGCTCCTCGAGTCGAGCCTTGAGTCAATCTCCTCGAGTCGAGCTTCGCTCCTCGAGTCGAGCCTTGAATTGTTCCTCGAGTCGAGCCTCGAGTCATTCTCGAGTCACTCCTCGAGTCAAGTCGCTAGTCGCTCTCGTCGAGTCGAGCCTTGCTCCTCGAATCGAGTCGCTCTCATCAAGAGGAAAGCTTCATATTTCACATGGGAAGAATGACATTCGAAGGCCCGCAAGAACCCGGCCAAGACGAGCCGTCCATCGCGCACACAACGCGCAACGCCGGCCGGCCGTGCAGCAGACGGCGCGCCGCGCAAGACAGGCGCGCGCCGCGCGACCTGCGCCGCGCCCGGTGACCCTCGCGCCGCGCCCGGTGACACGCGCGCCGCGCGTTGTGCGCCGCTCTTTGTGCGGCGCGCACGCCGTGCGCCTCCACTTGATGGCATGCGCGATCCTAGTCCCACATGGACGAAAAAGGGACCTTCTAAGGCTCCCAAACACCTATAAATACCCTCTCTCATTGAGGGGAAAAGCCATCCCAAAATATCCAATAATTCTCTTCATCTCCTATCGACACGCTCGATTTCTCTGCTTCTCTGGATGCCACATTTGGCCTGAAGCAGATTCTCTTCTCTCTCCCTCGTTCTCAGAGGTTCCGAAGCGTTCACGGGGACTTCCCGGACGTCGCTCCCTCTGACCGAACGTTCTCCGGTGCTCAAGCACGCCCCTAGGGTTCTCAACTAGAGTTACCCTTGCGCGTCTAACACGCTAGATGCGTACGCGATCTCCGAAGTTCTGAGACGCTGCCGAGGACTCCTCGCGCCCCGTCTCCTTCGTCGAGCACGCCTCTCCACCAAGGCTCCGCGCCTCATACTGCGTCACACACGCTTGAACTACGTTCTAACCTGATCCCACGCACGGGTACGTAGGTAGCCGACAACCAAGGCACGGTCACTCCTCCTCCTCACCCCCTACCTCTCCCGAGAGGCGGGTTGATCGGAGAGAACCCTAACTCGAGACTATCGAGTTCACACTCTTGGCCCGGGTGCGATCACTTGGTCCGGCCTTGGATCGAACCGCCCGAGGTTTTAAATAGTTGTTCATTTTTGTGCGACAACATTTTGGCGCTAGAAGGAGGGGGCTTCCCGACCTATTCAGCCCGAAATCCCTTCTATTCATCTTCTTCTTTTCTTCTGCAAACTCAACCTTCTCGAACTTGAGAAACGATGAGTAGCCAACCACCCGTACGTTCTGAGGGCGTGAACAACCCCGAAAGCGTTGCTAGGACGAAGAAATACTTCTTGCGCTCCCGAGCGCATGGTGACGAAGAGTCGCTCCTCGAAGAGAGCTCGACCCGCTCACCATCTCCATCTCCTGATAGCAGGGACAACCGCATCACGGAGTTGGAGGAGAGTATCCGCCGACTGAAGGCGAGGAACGCAAGGTACCACAGCCGACTGGCTGCGAAGCAACCTATGCGTGACACCACGACCCCCAACGGGGATCCTGAGAACCTCAACGAGGAAAGCCGCGACCCTGATTATGAGGATACTGGTGAGTCGGAGGATATCGAGACTTCTCTCACGAAGGACGGGGAACTCCCCGCCGTGTTTGAAGCCGGTCCGTCGAATCCCTTACCCCGAGCAGGCGAAGCGCCGACAGCTTCTCAAGAGGGGAATTCCCGACGTTCGGCCCTCGACCGACTAGGTCTGAGGGAGAATGTTGCGGAAAGTCAGGGCGCGCGGAGAGCGCACCGCCGCAAGCAAAGCCGGCGCCTCCGTACGGCCAGCCCTGATCTTAGGGACCACCTCACTGCTCAACGCATTGGGCGTGGCAATGATCTGAGAGAGCGACTAAGCTCTAGACCCAATATCCCGCTGGCAGCCCCAACTAACGGGAACCGCCGCGCAGGACAGGGGTCTAACGAAAGGCTGCAGGTGACTCCTCCCGATCAAGGGGTTACTCCAACGACCGGTCTCGATGTGGTCACTATGATCCACAACCTTCGAAATGAGGTACGAGATCTCCGAGAATACGGAATAGGTGGAAGTGCCTACGGAGTCGTTGAGGAGAACTCATCACCTTTCACTACTCAGATACTGGCTGAGGTTTGTACGGGGAATTTCAAGCTCCCGAACCTCGCTCCCTATGATGGGAAAGCAGATCCTGCTTACCACATCCAGCACTATGAAACCTGGATGACGATGCAGGGTGTTTCTCCTGGTGCCATGTGCCAAGCTTTTAGTTTGACCCTCGCCGGACCCGGCTTTGAGTGGTTCAAAAACTTAAGACCAGGAAGCATCCACTCGTTCAAAGACCTGAAGGACATGTTCCTGGCACGGTTCGCTACGTCTATGGTCCAAAAGAAGACCAAGATGTACCTGTGGTCAATCAGGCAAGAGAGTGGCGAGTCTCTTAGACGATACCTCGCCCGATTCACAGAAGAGTCAAACAAGGTCGACCGCTTTGACGACAGTGACGCAATTGCCGCTATCATAGAAGGCTTGCGCACGAGTGACTTCCTCAAGTCTGTCGTCGGCCGTGTCCCTTCCACCATGGCCGAGTTAATGACTCGAGCTAAGACCTTCATGGGAGTCGAAGATTACCTCGACGGCCGCAAGAGCACTAATCAAAGCTCTCGCCGTCGAGAAGATTCTATCCGCGAGCAGAACGAACCTCGTAAGAGGCGAAACAAGGGGAACCAGGTTTCTAGCAACCAACCCCCTGTACCTCAGAAACCGCGACTTGCGGAAAACTTCAAAGGGTACTCGTCGTTCACGCCGCTGAACACGGCGCCAGAAAGGATCTTGGCTCTGGCACGTGACAAGTTCACGCCCCCGGCTCCAATGAAGAAGGATCCCGCAACTCGCGATCGATCCAGGTATTGTGAGTTCCATCAGGAATATGGTCATTTGACCTCGGAATGCTACAACCTCAAAAGGCAAATCGAGGCTTTGATCCAACGGGATGAGCTGAAGGAGTTCGTGTTGCGCATGATTGGCGTTGCGGGCCCCACCGCGAACAGACAACAGTCTGGTCAAGGAGGTGGAGCAGCCGCTTCTGCCGACCGAACCACGGCTACTGCCAACGCCAACCCGCAACTGCACGTGGTAACCACCATACTGGGAGGTCCACAAGATGGGGATTCGGCCCGACAACGGAAGAAATTCCTTAGGGCCGTGTCTCAGGAAGACGCTGCTATGCACGTCAACTTCACATATGAAGAACCTCCGTCCGTGCCTCACGAGACGATGTATTTCACCAATGAAGAGGCCAAGCGAGTTGTGCATCCGCACAATGACGCGATCGTGCTCAAAGCCCAAGTGGCCAATAACTTGGTGAAGAGGGTTCTCATTGATAACGGCAGCGCTGCCGATATAATTTTCAAGTCCACCCTAGAGCGCATGAAGCTCGGGGGGCTGCGTCCGACTCCGACCCAAACGCCATTGTTTGGGTTCACTGGAGAAAAAGTTATGACCGAGGGCATCATCGACCTGCCGATCACCTTTGGGACCCCTGGAGGAATCGAAGCCGTTCACATGGTCCCATTCCTAGTGGTCGATCAAGAGTCGCCCTACAACTTAATCATCGGGCGACCCACATTGAACCGGCTAAGGGCAATCACTTCCACGTATCACCTACTGGTGAAGTTCCCCACCGAAGGAGGAATTGGCATTATGGCTGGAGACCAATCCCAAGCCAGGATATGCTACGTGCAAGGAGTTGATGGCAAGTCCGCGGGAAAAGCGGTCAACACGATCTTCCAATTGGAAGACGATTACCCATGCAACCCAAGGGATGCAAGGAAGTTCGGAGAACTTGACCCCCGTGACGAAATCGAAAGACTTAAGGTGGAAACCTCTGATGATCTTGTGCCAATCGTCCTGGACGAGTCCAAGCCTGATCAGGTTGTAAAGGTCGGCACCCGACTTCCACTCGCCATCAAAACTCAGCTTACTGCCTTCCTTAGGGAGTTTAAGGATGTTTTTGCGTGGACTCATGCGGACATGCCCGGAATCGATCCCGAGGTAATAGTGCACCGACTGAACGACGACCCAAAAGTCGCCGAAAAAGTGCAGGCTAGACGAACGTTCAACCCAGAACGATACCTGGCCATAAATGAAGAGGTCGAGAAAATCCTCACCGCAAACTTCATTCGAGAGGCCAAGTACCCCAAGTGGGTCGCCAACGTGGTAATGGTAAAAAAGCCCAACGGGAAGTGGCGAATTTGTATAGACTACAAAGATCTTAACAAAGCCTGCCCTAAGGACTGCTTTCCACTCCCGCGCATCGAACAACTGGTGGACGCCACGGCCGGCCATGAACTTCTAAGTTTCATGGACGCCTATTCCGGCTACAACCAAATTCGAATGCACGAGCCCGATCAAATTAAGACGACCTTTGTCACTGATCGAGGTCTCTACTGTTACAAGGTCATGCCTTTCGGCCTTAAGAACGCGGGAGCAACATACCAACGCTTGGTAAATCGGATCTTCGCCGATCAAATCGGCAAGACGATGGAAGTGTACGTGGATGACATGCTCGTTAAAAGCCTACTGGCAACTAATCACGTACGCGACCTTAGGGAGATGTTCACAATCCTCCGCCGATATAAAATGAAGCTCAACCCCAACAAATGCGTATTCGGGGTTGAATCCGGAAAGTTCCTCGGTTATATCGTCAGCCGACGAGGCATAGAGGCGAACCCGGAAAAAATCAAGGCACTCCTTGAAATGAAGTCACCAAGACGAGTCAAAGAAGTGCAAAGCCTGACCGGTCGGATTGCCGCTCTGACACGCTTCGTGTCTAAAGCCACCGACAAGTGTCAACCGTTCTTCAAAGCTCTGAAGAAGACGGACGGCTTTGAGTGGACGGACGAATGCGAAAGTGCCTTCCAAGAAATGAAGGCTTACTTTGGGTCCCCACCATTCCTCTCTAAACCGAAAGAGGGCGAGACGCTGTACGTGTATCTCGCCGTCTCTGAAAGAGCTGTAAGTGCCGTCCTTGTCCGCGAAGAAAACAAGGTCCAATGGCCAATCTACTACGTAAGCAAAGCCTTACTCGACGCGGAAACGCGCTACACCGAGATTGAGAAGCTTTCTCTGGCTCTCGTAACTGCAGCAAAGAAGCTACGACCGTACTTCCAAGCTCACCCAATTGCGGTGCGAACTGAGCATCCAATCGGTAAAGCTCTTCAAAAGGGAACGTCGACTCGCATGGCGATCTGGTCCCAAGAATTGAGCGAGTACGAGATTGAGTTCCACCCAAGAACGGCTATAAAGGGGCAGGCCTTAGCCGACTTCGTGGCAGAATTCTCCTACGCTCCCGATATGAGAAGAGCGGAAACTGACTTGAACGATAACGAGCTAACTCGGAAAAGGAAGGTAGACCCAACGGGTCCCATCTGGGAGTTATACGTAGACGGAGCATCTAATGCTTGGGGGGCTGGCGCCGGAATAATCCTGATTAACCCCGATGGGGAAAAGCTGCGATATGCCCTTCACTACGGCTTCCAAGCCTCCAACAATGAAGCTGAATACGAAGCGCTCATTGTAGGGATAGAGCTGGCACAGAAGCTCGGCTCCCATAACCTCCGAATACACTGCGACTCGCAGTTGATCGTAAACCAGGTTAAAGGAGAATACATCGCCAAGGAGCCCAACATGGTCGCGTACCTGGCTAAGACAAACTCCAAACTCGAGGCCTTCTCTTGGTTCGAGATTCACCAAATCCCGAGAGAACAAAATTCGGAGGCTGACGCGCTTGCTCGCCTCGGGTCTGGCATCGACGAAGACGGATTGGGGACCGTACCCATTGAATCTCTCCCACGACCGTCCGTCTCCCGAGACAAAGTCGGGACCATAGAGGTGGCATCTCAGCCCACTTCGATGGACTCAATTGTCGAGTTTTTGCGAAGAGGGGAACTCCCCGAAGACCGCAAGGAAGCCGATAAACTGAGGGCCTTAGCATCCAAATACACGCTCCGTGAGGGCATACTCTATAAGCGCGGTTACTCGACACCGCTGCTCCGATGCCTCGATAGCGTTGAGTCGACCAAGGTCCTCCGCGAAATCCATGAGGGCATCTGTGGAAACCATGCCGCGGGAATTTCCCTAGCGCTCAAAGCGCTTAAGCAAGGCTATTTCTGGCCTACCATGAAGCGAGATGCTTGCGAATGGGCAAGGCGTTGCGATAAATGCCAGCGCTTCGCGGAAATTCCGCGACAGCCCCCGACCCCGTTAAGCAGCATCGTTGTCTCGCGTCCCTTTGCTAAGTGGGGCGTGGACATCATTGGAAAGCTCCCTAGAGCGCCGAGGCAATACGAGTACGCCATTATCGCCATCGACTACTTCACTAAGTGGGTAGAGGCCGAGCCGCTTGCCAGAATAACTGAAGCAAACACGACAAACTTCATCTGGAAGAACATCATATGTAGGCACGGTATCCCCGCCTCGATTGTGACCGACAACGGGGCACAATTTGACAACGCGCGAGTAAGAGATATCTGCGATCAACTGAAGATCAGCAAGACCTTCTCCTCGCCGCATCATCCTCAGGCCAACGGCCAAGTCGAGGCAGTCAACAAGACTATCAAGAGCAACCTGAAAAAGAAGCTCGAAGACAAGAAAGGCGCCTGGGCCGATGAATTACCATTCGTCCTATGGGCGTATAGGACAACCGCGCGAAACGCCACCGGCGAGACGCCATTTTCCCTTGCATATGGGGTCGAGGCCGTGGTTCCGATTGAAACCGAGATACCCACGTTCCGAGTCGACACGTTCGACGAAGCGAACAACAACGAGGCCATGCGCCTTGGGTTGGACCTGATCGACGAAAAGAGGGCGGAAGCATTCAGACGCCTCGCCGCACAGAAGCGCAAGGTCGAAAGATACTACAACTCCAAGATCAAAAGGCGAACCTTTGCCGTCGGAAGCCTCGTCCTCAGACGAGTGTTCCAGAACACACAAGTCCAAGGCGCTGGCGTCCTAGGCCCGAACTGGGAAGGCCCTTACAGAGTCCGCAAAGTCATTCACGACGGGACATACTACATCGAGCACACGGACGGAACTCCGATTCGCCACGCGTGGAACGCGGAGCACTTGAGGCAGTACTATCAGTAGCTAGCGTCCCCCGCTTTTTATCGCTTTTATTTCCCATTTTCAATAAGGCCTACGAGCCAATGTTTTAGGATTTAAATTCTCTCGCAAGTTTTTTTCGCAAAAGTAATAAAACTCAAGTTTTCCGTTTCAAATTTCGTTTTATGCAAGTTTTCTGGTTATCGAACAATTAATTTATAACCAAAAAACTTGGGGGGGCTAGCTATGGTAAGGAAACTCTCAAAAGAACACGCTCCAACAAAAAACTTAAGACGCCTGCTAGCTATGGTAAGGAAACTCTCAAAAGAACACGCTCCAACAAAAAACTTAAGACGCCTACATGGCGCACGTAAGACGCGTAAAGGCGCAGCCCGTAAGACGCCTACATGGCGCACGTAAGTCGCGTAAAGGCGCAACCCATAAGACGCCTACATGGCGCACGTAAGTCGCGTAAAGGCGCAACCCATAAGACGCCTACATGGCGCACGTAAGACGCGTAAAGGCGCAGCCCGTAAGACGCCTACATGGCGCACGTAAGTCGCGTAAAGGCGCAACCCATAAGACGCCTACATGGCGCACTTAAGATGCCTACATGGCGCACGTAAGTCGCGTAAAGGCGCAGCCCGTAAGACGCCTACATGGCGCACGTAAGTCGCGTAAAGGCGCAACCCATAAGACGCCTACATGGCGCACTTAAGACGCCTACATGGCGCACGTAAGTCGCGTAAAGGCGCAGCCCGTAAGACGCCTACATGGCGCAACCTAAGACGCCTACATGGCGCACGTAAGTCGCGTAAAGGCGCAGCCCGTAAGACGCCTACATGGCGCAACCTAAGACGCCTACATGGCGCACGTAAGTCGCGTAAAGGCGCAACCCATAAGAAGCCTACATGGCGCACTTAAGACGCCTACATGGCGCACGTAAGTTGCGTAAAGGCGCAGCCCGTAAGACGCCTACGTGGCGCAACCTAAGACGCCTACGTGGCGCACGTAAGTCGCGTAAAGGCGCAGCCCGTAAGACGCCTACATGGCGCAACCTAAGATGCCTACATGGCGCACGTAAGTCGCGTAAAGGCGCAACCCATAAGACGCCTACATGGCGCACTTAAGACGCCTACATGGCACACGTAAGTCGCGTAAAGGCGCAGCCCGTAAGACGCCTACATGGCGCAACCTAAGACGCCTACATGGCGCACGTAAGTCGCGTAAAGGCGCAGCCCGTAAGACGCCTACATGGCGCAACCTAAGACGCCTACATGGCGCACGTAAGTCGCGTAAAGGCGCAGCCCGTAAGACGCCTACATGGCGCAACCTAAGACGCCTACATGGCGCACGTAAGTCGCGTAAAGGCGCAGCCCGTAAGACGCCTATATGGCGCAACCTAAGACGCCTACATGGTGCACGTAAGTCGCGTAAAGGCGCAGCCCGTAAGATGCCTACATGGCGCAACCTAAGACGCCTACATGGCGCACGTAAGTCGCGTAAAGGCGCAGCCCGTAAGACGCCTACATGGCGCAGCCCGTAACACGCCTACATGGCGCACCCAAGACGCCTACATGGCTCACGTAAGACGCCTACAAGGCGCAATCCAAGATGCCTACATGGCGCGATTTGAGACGTCCGCGTGGCACAATCCGGCACACGTAAGACACCCACGTAACATGGCTGACTCGCAGTTGAAGATACCTAAAAACGCAAACCATCCAAGTGACTGGTGTGTTTGAAGAAGTATCATGCCGAGGTAAAAGGATGGACAAAATCATTGACACAAACAAGTGACCATCCATGCATGCCATAGAAGATGAATGTGCGAAAACATTCATAAAAATAAATGAATAACTCCACATAAAAGAAAGGGGCAACTGCCTCAAACCCGAGAAAGCATGCGCTAAGACAAGTGCTCTAAAGGGAAATATCCTAGTAAGCAAGCGCTAAGACAAGTGCGCTGAATGGAAAAACCTAAAAAGCACGCGCTAAAACATTTGCGCAGGAAAAATAAAGAAAGAAAACGGTCACTCGACGGGATCGTCGCCCACAGGGTCGGCCCCGTCGAGTGGTGGGAATAGCGAGTCGAAGAAGTCAAAGGTGACCCCCCGAGAAACATTCTCGGCAGCTGTGGCGTCCCGACACTCCGCCGCCGCTGCGTGCCTTGCCTCCTCGACTCCGACATCAAAGTCGTCTTGAAGGTCGGACGCAAGCTGCTCCGCCGCGGCTTTCTCCTCGGTGACCCGAACCACCTCCTCCGCCAAGGAGTCGCGCTTACGCTCCGCACGAACACGGGCAGCCTCACTCGATGTAAGCTGGCCCTGAAGAATGCCAACTTCTTCCGTGCGCGATTCCAACTGACGTCGAAGGTCCCGTGCTTCGCTCCGGAAGACCTCCGTCGACCGAGTCGCCACTTCAAGGGCTTGACGCTCCGTCGTTAGCTCCTCAGCCATCTTCGCCACCGCCGCTCGAGCACGGTCGCACTTGCCGCGGGTAACTCCCAATTCCACGCGAGCCTCCTGAAGCTGCTCGCGGAGACTCGCAAACTCCGCCTTTGAGTGAGAACCTCGCTCGGCGTGGGCCAGCTGAGACTTCGCTTGAGCAAGCTCCTCCTGGGCGCGACTCATCCGCTTGATGAGGTCGTGAAGGATCTTCTCGCCCCGGGTCGCTCGAGCAAGCACCTGAGAAGGCAAAAAGACAGTTTAGCGAAAGACAGATTCATCGCAAACGAGGCAAGGGAAACTCACTCTATGTGCATCGGAAACGCCGTGACGAAAGAACTCTACGTCACTGCTGGCCACAACGCTCTTCCACATCTTCATCGAAGATTGAGCAAGGCCCAGGGAACATTCCCCCCTAACCTCCGCGGCCTCCACGTCGACCATCGAGTTCACGCGCTTAGAGTCCGAAGACGTGTCTGGCAAAGCCGAGGAGGAAGGTCGCTTCAAAGAAGCGCGAGGACCGTTCTCCGCCCGATGATCGGTATCGAGTTTCTCCCGACCATCCCGCGCAGCAATCCGACGACGAACCGCCGCCAACGACTTTGGGTCTCGGGAAGCCTTCGCTAGACGAGCCCGAGCCCTCGCCCTAGCCGAAGAGACTGCAAAAGCGACAAAGTCAAAACCCTAAGCTAAAAAACAAAAGCAAGAAGTACGAAACGTCAACATACCTTGAGGATCGCCGCTCGAGAGAGAGATGATGCGGCACTCGGGGCACCCTCGGTCCACTGAGGAAATGGCGGGAACCACCCAGTGGAAGCCATCAGCTCAGGAGAACGAAATCGTTCGACGGCTTTCCGAGCCTCCGACATTCCCCGGATCTCCTTCACAAAGTCGAGGTCGTCGGCTCCCTCGTTAGCGGGAAACTCGGACAAGGGGCCGAACCGGAGCGGTGCGTCACCAAAAGCCTCCGCCGAGACCCACACCCATGGTCGTCGATTGTACTTCTCTGAATCAATGATCAGCTTAGTATTCCGGCGGTCGCGGGCCACAAAGAAACTGGGTTGCCCGGGCGCAGGGAAAACCGCGATGAGATTGCGAAAATCACTCACGGTCATTACCCGCTCAGTCTGGCAATGCCACTCCATATGGCACATCGCCACTATGCGGTAGAACGCCGGGCTCATCTGACATGCGTGCACCCCCAGACGGGCGAGAAGCTGCTGAACGATGGGTTGAAACGGCAGCCGCAGCCCGCAGTTAAGACTCGCAACTGAAACTGCGGCAAAACCACGACGAGGCCGGAAAGGACGGTCGTCCTTTAAGGGACGGAGAAGCGCCACGGACGACGGAATGGCAAAAGCCTCCCGGAGACCGACGAATGTCCGGTAGGTGAGCGTGCTCGAAGCATCGACCCCCGAACAATCGAAGTCCTCGGGAGCAGCAAGGCCCTCCTCGGGATACCACTCCGTCCTAGCAAGCGACCTCGCCGATACCAACGCCTCCGCGTCGGGGTCCCGGGGCTGAGGACCCCCTGACCCCGCGGAAGGGCTCCTGCCCTCCGGCACAACCACGGCAGCCGCCGTCGGTACCTCGGGACGCTCCGATGCAAGGCCTTCGGCCCCCGGACATGTCTCTGACTCACCTCCGGGATCTTCAGACTCGGGACCAAAGTCGTCCACGCAGTCTATCTCGTCGAGAGCCGACTCTAGTGGAGTCACCACATCCGCGCCCGTAGCATCTCCCGGCACGCCTTGAAAGTCCAAGTCGGACCGCGGCACGTCGAGGCGGACTTTGTCACGAACCCCCTCGCCAACCAAGTTGATCACGAGGCGAGGGGCAGGCTCCCCGGACGCGGGATGATCAAACTCCCCACCTGTAGCGCGCCCAGTTGGCGCGCACTCTTCGAGAGGCTGAGCAGCGGGCACGGTCGCACCCAACTCGCCTTCCTCCAGCCACTGCTCTACTCCGCTTGGATTTTCTTCCACGTGCAGAGGAACTTCCCTTAAACCCGCAAAGAGATCATCCTCTGCGTGTTCAGAACCCTGAAACAAGAGAGCGAAATCAATCTCGGGACTCTCAGCTGAGAAAAGGGAAGGGACACCCATAATGCAAGCGTAAAAAAGAAAACAAGCGTAGAGAAAAGAGAAGAAATAAAGTGAGGAGAGAAGAGAAGGGGGGGTCTATTTATAGACTTCTAGGGGGGTAGGAGTCGAAATCCTACTCCCACAAGGGTCAAATTCGGAGTAGAAACTCCAAAAAGTCGGAGTTCTCCCGCGCGAAGCGAACCAGCCCCGCGCACGGGGCGCGCCGCGCGCCAAGCCCGCGCGCCGCGCGGGTCATGCAGCACAGACCGCGCGCCGCGTCGTCCAGGGCGCGCGCCGCGCGGCCCCCTGAAAAAAAAAAGAAAAAGAAAAAGAAGAAAAAAGAAGAGGAAAAAATTTTCCTCGGGGCCACAAGGCACGGGAAACATTTTCCTCAAACACCCAACTAGAAGAACAAAAAGTTCATCGCTGGGACGCCTCCCGAACGACGAACTTGGGGGGCTAATGTTGTCGGTCGTTTTCGGAAAACCCGAGACGCCAAGAAGGCACGTCGCTCAAAGGGCCGATGGTCAGGCCGGAGGTCCTGAAGAGCGGCAAATCTTCAAGCCCTCGCCCAAACTCCTGACTCCTCGAGTCGAGCTTCGCTCCTCGAGTCGAGCCTTGAGTCAATCTCCTCGAGTCGAGCTTCGCTCCTCGAGTCGAGCCTTGAATTGTTCCTCGAGTCGAGCCTCGAGTCATTCTCGAGTCGAGCCTCGAGTCATTCTCGAGTCACTCCTCGAGTCAAGTCGCTAGTCGCTCTCGTCGAGTCGAGCCTTGCTCCTCGAATCGAGTCGCTCTCATCAAGAGGAAAGCTTCATATTTCACATGGGAAGAATGACATTCGAAGGCCCGCAAGAACCCGGCCAAGACGAGCCATCCATCGCGCACACAACGCGCAACGCCGGCCGGCCGTGCAGCAGACGGCGCGCCGCGCCAGACAGGCGCGCGCCGCGCGCTCCATGCGTCGCGCGACCTGCGCCGCGCGACCTGCGCCGCGCCCGGTGACCCTCGCGCCGCGCCCGGTGACACGCGCGCCGCGCGTTGTGCGCCGCTCTTTGTGCGGCGCGCACGCCGTGCGCCTCCACTTGATGGCATGCGCGATCCTAGTCCCACATGGACGAAAAAGGGACCTTCTAAGGCTCCCAAACACCTATAAATACCCTCTCTCATTGAGGGGAAAAGCCATCCCAAAATATCCAATAATTCTCTTCATCTCCTATCGACACGCTCGATTTCTCTGCTTCTCTGGATGCCACATTTGGCCTGAAGCAGATTCTCTTCTCTCTCCCTCGTTCTCAGAGGTTCCGAACGCTCACGGGGACTTCCCGGACGTCGCTCCCTCTGACCGAATGTTCTCCGGTGCTCAAGCACGCCCCTAGGGTTCTCAACTAGAGTTACCCTTGCGCGTCTAACACGCTAGACGCATACGCGATCTCCGAAGTTCTGAGACGCTGCCGAGGACTCCTCGCGCCCCGTCTCCTTCGTCGAGCACGCCTCTCCACCAAGGCTCCGCGCCTCATACTGCGTCACACACGCTTGAACTACGTTCTGACCTGATCCCACGCACGGGTACGTAGGCAGCCGACAACCAAGGCACGGTCACTCCTCTTCCTCACCCCCTACCTCTCCCGAGAGGCGAGTTGATCGGAGAGAACCCTAACTCGAGACTATCGAGTTCACACTCTTGGCCCGGGTGCGATCACTTGGTCCGGCCTTGGATCGAACCGCCCGAGGTTTTAAATAGTTGTTCATTTTCGTGCGACAACACCTACTACATCGAACACACGGACGGAACTCCAATCCGGCACCCGTGGAACGCCGAGCACTTGAGGCAGTACCACCAGTGACCAAGTCCCCCCACTCATTGCTCTGATTTCCCTTATTCAATAAGGCCTACGTGCCACTGTTCAAGGATGTTCCCTGTTAGCAAAAATTAATAAAAAATGAAGTTTGCGGTTTTTTTTACCCACTTTATTAAAAAGTTTTTAGTCATCACGGCACGACTTGTAAACTAAAAACTTGGGGGGCTAATGGGTCCTGCGACATACGCTCAAGAATTCACGGCCAAAAAAAAAAAAAAACCTTAAGCCCCCCACTCATGGGATACAGAGGCTTAAGAAGCTCGAAACCCGACGGCTCATCGAGCATACGGGTCCGAGAAAAGACGTCGGCCCAGCCCGGCGCAACACATATGCTCGGTCGCTCAACAACACGAGCTCAAAGACGCCGGACCAGCCCGGCGCAACACATATGCTCGGTCGCTCAACAACACGAGCTCAAAGACGCCGGACCAGCCCGGCGCAACACATAAAGTTCGGTCGCTCAACAGCATGAACACTCCTACCCAGGCCTAAGTCCCCCACGGGGATACAGACTTAGGAAGCTCGAAACCCGACGGCCCTTCGTGCATACGGGTTCGGGTAAAACGTCGGCCTTCCCGGCGTGCCATAAGACGCGTAAAGGCGCAGGTGAAAGACGTCTCCCGGGACGCATGTAAGACGCGTAAAGGCGCTGCCTCAAACCCTAAAAAGGCCAAATTTGAGCCAAACAAATGTTCGCTAGCCTCAGGGCACGAACACCAAAGACGCCGGCCTAACCCGGTGCAATAAGGTTTGAGTAAAAGATGTCGGCCTAACCCGACGCACCCGCGTTCGCTTGCTCCAGGGCAAGCGGGCCCAAAAGACGTCGGCCTAACCCGACGCACCCGCGTTCGCTTGCTCCAGGGCAAGCGGGCCCAAAAGACGTCGGCCTAACCCGGCGCAACCCGTGTTCGCTTGCCCCAGGGTGAGCGAACCCAAAAAGACGTTGGCATAACCCGACGCAAAACGCGTTCGCTCGCTCCAGGGCACGAACCAAAAAGACGTCGGCCTAACCTGGCGCACCTACGTTCCGACGCTCCAGGGCGCGAACACTAAAAAGACACCGGCCTAACCCGGCGCACCTACGTTCCGACGCTCCAGGGCGCGAACACTAAAAAGACGCCGGCCTAACCCGGCGCAACTACGTTCCGACGCTCCAGGGCGCGAACGCTAAAAGACGTCGGTTCAGTCGGCGCACCATAAACGCTCGGTCGCTCAAACAGCACGAGCTCCGAAGACGCCGGCTTAACACCGGCGCGATTTACGTTCGCTTGCTCCAGGGCGCGGACTCAAAAGACGCCGGCCCAACCCGGCGCGACATACACGTCCAGTCGCCAATGGCACGGACGCAGAGCCCCTGGGAACTACCCGGTACGACCTCTTCGATCGCCGGAAGGCACGAAGAGGAGTCACTGGGCCACAACCACCTAACTGGGCACAAACGCCCCCTCACCTCGAACATTGAACGACGACGAGTCGTAAAGATAGAGTGAGCGGAGAACAAATCCCAGCTAGGGACGCAAAACCTGCCAAAACTGTTGGTAAGGGTACAAGCCCTTCGGGCCACGTTAGCCCACAAAGAAGGCATATACGAGTAAAATTGCTCGAAAATTGAGATGAGCGTTCAACATGAAAGCAACAAAAATATCTCATAAATAAAAAGACCCACGGCTCTGAATCCAATAAACACATGCTGAATAAAAAGTGCGTGAAAAATAAATAAAATCCTAAGAAAAGGAAAAGAAAGCAAAGCGCTAAACATACGCGCTAAAAAAAAAAAGAAGCCACACGGCTCAAGCAGCACCCTCATCTAGCTGGGGAAACAAAGTGTCGAAGAATTCAAAAGTGAACCCCCGAGCCTCGTTCTCGGTCGCGGTCGCATCTCGACATTCTACCGCTCCCGCACGACGGGCCTCCTCGGTCCTTATGTCGTAGTCATCCTGCAAGTCAGACGCTCTTCGCTCCACTTCAGCAAGCTGGGATGAGAGGCGAGCGTTCTCCTCCGCCAGAGAGTCGCACTCGCGCTCCGCCCGAACACGCGCCGCTTCGCTCGAAGTAAGCTGGCGGTGCGACGTCTCCAAAGCAACGGATCGAGCATCCAGTTGCCTCCGAAGGTCGGTAACCTCAGCGCGAAAAATCTCCGCTGATCGGGTCGCCACCTCACAAGCTCGCCGTTCTTCGGTGAGCTCCCCCGCCATCTTGGCCACAGAAATTTGGGCTCCGTCACGTTGATCCCGTGCGATTTGAAGTTCCACCTTAGTCTCACGCAGTCGGTCCCGAGTTCATCACTTGGGAAAACCTAGACCTCAAACGCCCTTGAGAAATTAAAGTTCACGACTCGTGTCTCACGAGCCATGAACTTGGGGGGCTAATGTTGTCGGTCATTTTCGGGAATTCGGAAATCTAAAAACAATTTGAGACCGGCCGGGCATCGCCGGCCGGATCACCCAACGGGCCCCGGCCACCTTGGGACATGCGCGCCCGTGCCCTGTCGGCCATGTGCGCGGCGTGCCCTACCGGCCATGCGCGTCCGCGCCCTGCCGGCCATGCATGTCCCGCGCCCTGCCGGCCATGCGCGCCCCGCGCCCTGCCGGCCATGCGCGCCCCGCGCCCTGCCGGCCATGCGCGCCCTGCGCCCTGCCGGACATGCGCGCCCGTGCCCTGCCGGCCATGCGCGCGGCGTGCCCCGCCGGCCATGCGCGCCCGAGCCCTGCCGGCCATGCACGCATGCGCCCTGCTGGACATGCGCGCCCCGCACCCTGTCGGACATGCGCGCCCTGCCGGCCATGCGCGCCACGCGCCCTGCCGGCCATGCGCGCCCCGCTCCTTGCCCTTCCGTGGGCTTCCAAGTGGGTCGGCCCATGGCCTTCCCCACTCCTATAAATACCCCCTCTCACTTGAGGGGGAAGAGACAACTTTCTCTAAAGAGAATTTCCTAGAGGACATTTTCTCTACATTCTCTCCTCCGGCCAGCGCGTGCCCGACGCCGCCGGCCCGTGCGCGTCTCATGCCCCTGGCTGTGCGCCCCGGGCCACGCGCGTCCTGCGCGGGTCGGCTGCGCGCGCTCTCACGTCTCTGGCCCGCGTGCGCTGCTCGCGCCCCGGCCCTCTGGCCCGTGTGCGCTCCTCTCGCCCCGGCCCTCCGGCCCGCGTACGGTCCCCGCGCCCCGGCCCTTTGGCCCGCGTGCGCTCCCCGTGCCCCGGCCCTTCGGCCCGCGTGCGTTCCCCGTGCCCCGGCCCTCCGGCCCTGCGCGCCATGTGCCCTCCTGGGCGTTGTGCCTCGCGCGCCCCGCTCCTGGCCACCCGGTGGGCCTCAAGGGGCCGGCCCAAGGCCTCCTCCCAATGCTATAAATACCCCCCCTTATGGGGAGGGAAAGACACGCTCATTCAGCCCCACAACTCCTCATCCAACACTACTCTCACTCGAGAATTCTCTCTTCTCCCGTGCTCTTGGGACATTCCAAGAGCGCGTGCTCCTCCTCCCTCGGCTCAGAAATACAAGGACCCCCCTCCACGAGAGGGAGCGCGCTCCTTTTCTGCGACCCGAGCTTCAGCAGTCCACACTGCTCTCCAGCTTCTTGGCCATTGAGCTAGAACTCCGAGCTACGAGGCAAGCGACCCCTCTAAAGTCTTCACTAGAAGCTACGAGCTGGGTCCTACTCTAAAGCCTTGGATTCTCAAGCCTCCGAGCCCAAGATAGCCCTCAACACACAAATTGAACTATGTTCTGACCTGATCCCGACTAAAGGGTACGTAGGCAGCCAACCTTTGGCATAGTCACACCCCCCAGAACACACCTCAGGGTCTGGAGGGTGCAGCTCGGTCTACGAGCTCCCATTTTTGGCCTGGGTGCGGTCACTTGGTCCGGCCTTGGATCGAACCGCCCGATGTATCTAATCGTTGTTCTTTTTCGTGCGACAACACATATGACTAAAAATGTAGACGTAGATGTCTACAAATACCTGTAACTGTAGACATCAATATCTACAATTGTATACAAATTGTAGACATCAATGTCTACAGTTTTATACAAATTGTAGACATCAATGTCTACAATCACTACCAATTGTAGACATCAATGTCTACAATCACGACAATTATAGATAACTTATGTCCACAGTTAGAACACAGTACGAAATAAATATAATAAGATCAACATACCGGCATTCCACAAGCTGCAGCATAGTTTGTCTGTAGTTTCTTCTGGGCCTCTTTGGTCAGTAACGTTGCTGTTTTTGTTGCCAACTCTCTACGTTCGTGATACCATCCTAGAGTTCTTTTGCGCAACCAGTTGAACAACTTCGAAATAGGAATCTCTCTAGGCTTAACGTTGAACGCATTCAATGACTCCGCGTTCTTGTTCGTCATGATATCGTACCTGTTTTCACAAAAACAAGATCGTGCCCACCTTTGATACCCAACCTCCTTCTCCAGGTATGGACAATGATAATAGACCTACAATACTTCCAACCCCTCCTCCACGGGCTAAGTGACCTGAAGAAGCTAACGAACTGATTATTCGACCCCGTAGTGACAAGGTCAAAGAGAGAACCTGGATTTTTAGTCTCAATCATGTACATCAACTTAGGTATGAACGCGTACGACTCTGCTTCAGTGCCGTAAAGGGACTTTAGAGTTTTTCCTCTCGACCGCCAAACTTCTTTGTAAGACATACGAACTCCATAATCCATTTGCATGTAATTAATTATCTCTTTTGGCTTACACAATCCCAACGTCGGATCTATGCACTAGTATTTCACAACCTCTCCCACTACTTTGGATGGGCGCGGGGTGCGCCGGGCGCGAGACATGGCAGGGCGCGGCGTGCCCGGCAGCGGGTGTGCCCGGCCGAGGCGGTGGGATCGCTCGGCCGAGGCATCAGGAGTGCTCGGCCGGGGCAGCAGGGATGCCCGACCGAGGCAGCAGAGGCGCTCGGCCGGGGCGGCAGGGGCTCCAGGCCGAGGCGGCAGGAGCACCCGGCCGAGGCAGCAGGGGCACTTGGCCGAGGGAGCAGGGGCGCTCGGCCGAGGCGGCAGGAGCACCCGGCCGAGGCAGCAGGGGCGCTCGGCCGGGGCAGCAGGGGCGCCCGGCCGAAGCAGCAGAGGCGCTCGGCCGGGGCGCTGGGGCGTGTGCGGGTCGGGACGCCCAGGGCGCCCAGGAGCGCGCGCGGGCCGGGATGGCCGGGGTGCGGGACCGCGCGCGGGCCGAGATGGCCGGGGCGCAGGGCGCGCGCGGGCCAGGCACACTAGGGCGCGCTAAGGCCCACTGGGCCGGGGGCGCGGGTGCGCGTGGCCCCTGGTGCGCGCACGCCGGCCCTGTTGGGCCGTGGGTGCGTCAGGGCGCTCGGGCCTGGTGGGCCGGGGCCCGTTGGGCTTCCGGCCGGCAAAGCCCGACCGGTCTTGAATTGTTTTTGAATTTCCGGCGTCCCGAAAACGACCGGTAACATTAGCCCCCCAAGTGTACGGCTTACGGGTCGTAAGTCGTGAACTTTAGAAAAAGAAAGGGCGTTGAGGTCATTTTACCTTCGGTCATGCGTGACCGTACGCACGCATGTCCTCTTTTTTTTTATTGGCCGGACCCTGGGGGGGCCTGACCGGGCCGGCTGGGCAGCAAGGCCCGCGCGCGGCCTGGCGCCGGTGGACTGGCGTGCGCGCGAGGCCGGCACGCGGGCCGGGCCTTGGGTCGCGCGCGCAGGGGGGGGGGGAATGAGCAGGGTTTGCTCCTTCCTCTCCTATAAATAGGAGAGCCCCCCTCCCTTTCTGTTCACACCTGGCAGCCTTTGGGTAATTGGAAAATTCCTTTTGAGTTTGAAATTCCCCCTGGGCAGCCGTTTTTTTTTACCCTTTTTTAATGAGGAGTGAGCTTGTTTCCCACGTTGATGATCCCAAGGTTGACTCTTCATGCTCTCTCCCAGATTTTGGGGGGGAGGGGCAAGGGTCCCTTTGAGGAACTCGACGGGATTCCCATCTTTGTCGAGGAAGACTGTGGTGCGGCCGACAAATGGATCGCAGAGTTGGAGACTGACGCCGCGGCGATAGTCGAGCTGGCGGGGCCCGGGAGCGGCCTACCTACCAGGTGCGGCCCCGAAGGGGAGGACGAAGGGTCCAAGGACTCGCGTTCGTCGCGGTTTGTGATCAACCTGGTTTCCCGTGAGGCGTCCTTTGATGCCCCCTCGCTCAAGCAGCGAGGTGAAGCGACGGTGAGTGCCGGGCTTCCCGGGCGTCTGATTTAGATGCCCCGGGTGCCGAGCTTTCGATAATGCCGTCCGAATCTTTCTTGGACGAGATTTATTCCGACGACCCCCTAGGGTCGGGCTCAGAAGGCCCCGAAGAGGACTTGGAGGCTCATCCCGCGAGGGGGAAGGAGAAGCGTAACGGAAAAGTGTTGGCGACGGCCTGGTCGGCTTTCGAGTCCGCGGAGGCTTTGGGCTATACCTATGCCAGGTCACTAGAGAGGACTCGTATGTACGGAGTGTTGTCAATGGTGCCCACAAGAAGAGTAGTAGTGTCTATTTATGTACATTTGATGTCATATAGTCTTACGAAGACTCTTGCTTGTAATTGCTTATTCATTAATAAAGTTGAAACGTTCATTCATTCTTTCTTTGTTTGAAGCTTTATGATAAAACCTTAGTCTTTTAGTCCATAAACAAACTTAACAACTTACGAAGAGACAAATGTAGATTTGCATGAACAAACTCTTCGTAGTTTGCTTAAAACGATATATTCGCAATCTTAGGGTCAAAGGACTATTGACCTCAGTATGATTGTTAGAAGAATCTATGATGTCTGGTTATGAGGCATTGAGAGTTGGAGACTCTATAGTTCTTCTAGGTATCTTCCGAAGGTACTGAATTGACCAGTGCACTTCTAGAGACAATATAAGAACAAACCATTTAACCTCTTATGTATCGAAGTCACTATGTATGAATTGCATCATGCTTACCTTAATCCTGAAATGAGACATGCCATTTCACACCTTAGTATTCTCATTTGAGAAAGTCAAAGTTCGGACTCACTATGTGATTCCGAACAAGGCCTATTGGTGAAGTACTAAGTTGTGAGTCTGTCATGAGTAACTTTGTGAAGTTCTCATAGATATGGAATTCATGTACAAGATTGCTGAAATGCAATGTATGTCACCTCATGCTTTGTTCCTTGGAGTGTGAATAAATGAACTGGCCAGTGTCCAAATTGAGTCCTGACTCTTTTGGATGAAACAATGTGACTTGTTAGCTCCTCGTCAATACATTGTTTCTAACTTATTCACAAGCGACAAAGGAGTTGAGGAAATAACAGCTAGAAGGGTAAAATGGTAATTTAGTAAATCCCGACTAGCTGATGACATTCATGAAGGGTAAACATAGATAATATTCAGTGGATCCGCTCATCATAATTAAGTCGAATTCTTGAGTAGAAAATAAATTCATTTGAACCGAGAGATTTTCAGTGTCAGCTCTTTAGTGGAGTCAGTTGGCATTAAGCTAAACTTGGAAAAGGTTTGTGAACTTTTGAGTCCAAGTGTTTAGCTAAAGCTTTGTTCATTTGGGTCCATGAGGTCACTGTCACGAATCACATCGATAGGAATAGTTAAACTGGAAGCTAAGTCAAAACAAGAACGAAAATAGTTAAAAGGGTATTTTTGTCTTTTGAGACATAGGATGAAATGAATGTCAATAAGAATTAATTTCATTTCATAAGAATTTTATTGAAAATTCTTATTGGGCCTTTTTCATGTTGTCATGAACAAATGGAAAAGCTTCTAGAAGCCCATTCTAGAAGGACATAGGCGCCCAACATACCCAACCAAGAGAGAATATTTTGTGCATAAATGTATCAAGATACTTGCCAAAAGAAAAAGAGGAAACAAATTTGCATGAGGATGCTTTAGGGTAATCGGCCAAGAGAGAACAAGGCAAGGCAAGGAACAAAAATGGAAACAAATCCAAGCCTTCTAGAAGGCATCCTTGGCCGAGCATCTCAAGTGGGAAAAGAGGTAATTGGCTCATAAATATGTGATATTCTATAGAAGAGGAAACTACCTTATAGAAGGTGAGACCTCTCCTATAAATAGGAGCCCCTTTTTCTCACAATTGATTCATTCAAAAGTTTTAGAGATTGAGAGCTTCTCTCTCTAGACTTGGCCGCCCCTTCCTCTCTCTCTCTAGTTTATATTTTCGATTTTTCTTGTCTTGGCACCTAGGTCCTCACTCGACCTAGTGTTTAGCTCTGCGACTTCGAGACTCGTTCTTAAGTCGTAGCGTTTAAAAGTGCTCACTCACTGATTCCTTCTTTTCGAGTGATTTAGTGATAGAAACTTTCGTCGTTGCTCGAGGTGCCGAGGAAAGAAAGAGAGACGTGCTGCGAGGGGAGACGAGCGTTGCAAACTTTCCACAAGCTTCTTCAAAGTTCAAGCTTCAAGAAAGGTTAGTAAACTTCTAGCTCATATTGGTTTTTAATTACATGTACTTGCACTTGTCTAGGTTAGTAAAAACTGTTTTACTTGTAAAAGAAATTTTTTAAAATGCCGCCGCTTACCGAAGCGTTAATTATTTTCTCAAACCCTAGATCGATTCCAACAAATGGTATCAGAGCTATGGTCAAAGATTAGCATGTACATGTTTTTAAAATTATGAGCTTGAAAATCGTTTTCGAAAGTTTACTAATTTTGTGACAAGTTAGAATTGTAATCTTAGATTTTTTTAATTTAATGCTCTTGTCTTTAAATTAAAAAGCATGTTGATTTTCTATGAGTTTGGGATGTTTTTAAAACACATTAGAATCAGTTCTAAAAGTTTTTAATTTTTTATATTGAAAAACGTGTTTTAAAGGTTTGAGAAATTTCGAGTAAAATTTTGTGACTAGTTTTGATATCTTGCTAGTTTCTTATTTTTACTCGAATCGTTTTATGCATGTTGTTATTTCTTTTATTCTATGTTATTACCCTGCTAATAAAACACAAATAAAAGCTTTAAACAACATCTTAAAACGTTCCGTTACACTTGATTCTTTTTCGCACCTAAATAGGACCAAGCTTTAATTTATTTCTTTTTCTTCGAGCTGGAGTAAACCCGCATTAAAAGTGGCATAACTCTCTGCTGAGAAATCAAAATTTAATGATTCTTGATTCAATTTAAAGCTCTGTCTGTCCTCTGTCCAATGCCACCGGTTCCGGCTGAAAAGGACATCGGAGCCGCCAGATATGGCGATTTTACTCCGAGGTGCGCGGCTGTTTGAAACTCCAGTTTTTTTAGAAATCCGGATTTTCAAACCCCACTACCATGAGTTATAGAACTCTAATGAGAAAATTTTCTTGAGCAAAAATGTTTTTCATATGATTATAAACATGATGTGTAAGATTAAAATGTTTTGATTTTTGAAAGTTTAATTGAAATTGAATTTTTACAAAACTAGTTTGAATTTTGAAAAACCGTTTTCACTTTCAAACTTGAAAATATTTTGTCATCCAAATCAAATAAATTTTCAAAATGTTTTCAAAACTATATCTATATCACATATGTTCAAAATCTATATGCTCTTGAAAATTTGAGTGGGAGGTCTCCTTGTAGACAAGCTGAAAAATAAAAAGATGTGTAATCTCAAACTTTCAAGTGTTCGAGTGAGTTGAAGTTCACACTTCCCTCACGCACTTTCCCGAAATAGAAAATAGGAAAAGATCGAGTATGTACCTTGTGCCTTTATGCACTAATACTGCTCTGAACATGTCGATCTAGGATTCTCTTCTAGTTGTCCGCTCTGTCGCTTTCTAACTAGGAAATTTGTTTCCGAACTTATAAGAGTCGATGAACCAACTCCAAAAACTAAGTGGGAGGGTTATATTCGTTGTTTGTAACCCGCGATCCCCAACACTAGTGAAAGATGCAATAACGTGGGACTAAGAGCCGCTCTTGCGACCCTCACTTAAATGTGAGTACTCCAAGGCGTTATTGCTTCGATCATTGCTCAATGAGCTACGTCCGAGAGTGATGCAATGATGGCAAGGCCTCCCCTTGGGGGATTGTTTTTCAAAGCTGATCTTTTGGACAAAGTGGTTGGTTGCACACTTAGGCTCAATCCCTAGTATCCTCCCTTGAGGCTCTGCGAAAGGATGTGAGTGATCAAACCAATTTAAAAGGTGGCTAGTCAAAATAGATGTATTGACATCTTGGCTTAGCATTAATGATGTGTCATTTACTTATAAATGGAGATTTTTTGCGGCCTTCTCTTGAGGGAGTAAATTATCGTATGGTTTATAACACCTTTGGATTTTACAAAAGTCTTAATAAAACTTAAATCCTAAACCAAAGACTAATCATAAACTTGTTTCAACTTTTATAGGCAATATGTCTCTCAACCCTCTCTCTACAATTCTTTCCTCGAATAAACTCGAAGGCGACAATTACGTCGACTGGAAACGTAACCTCGACATAGTCCTTACTGTCGACAAGCACAAATGGGTTCTCACCACCCCCTGTCCTCAAACGAATGATGATTCGACGCAAGAGGAGAAAGACGTCCTGGCGGCCTGGCTTCGATCCGATGAGATTGCGAGATGCTATATTTTGGCATCGATGAACAATGTGTTGCAACAACAACATCGTGATTATGAAACTGCCACCGATATGCTCTACAATCTCCATGAGATGTTTGGAGGACAAGGACGTCAAGCTAGGCAACAAGCGGTCCGACAATTCATGAACTGTTGTATGAAGGCTGGAACTCCCGTTAGAGATCATATGATGCTGATCATTAGCTATCTCAACGAGATGGAGATTCTTGGATCTGAGATTGATGGGGAGACTAAAATAGATATGATCTTGGAAACTCTCCCCGAAACCTTTGATACCTTCAAGTTGAATTATTCCATGAACAAGCTAGAGTACACTGTTACCGAGCTCATGAAGGAACTTCAAACCGCTGAGGCACTCACTAAGAAAAAGAGGGCTCAAGGAGAAGTACATGCTACTGCCTCCACCTCTGGATCTAAGAAGAGACCTCGCAACGCCGAGAAGAAGAACCAACCTAAGGTTCACACGAAGAAGAAGGCGCCAAAGGCTCCAAAGGTGGACAAGTCTAACGACAAGTGCCACCACTGCAACGAGCCTGGTCACTGGCGTAGGAACTGTCCTGCCTACCTCAAAACCAAAGCAAAAGGTATTGTACTTGTTACTGAAGCCTGTTTAGTAGCTGATAATGTATCATCGTGGATTATTGACTCCGCTGCTACTAACCATATTTGCTGCTCCTTGACTGGTTTTAGGAAAAGCAAAAGCTTAGAGGATGGCGACTTCTGCTTCAAGTGGGGTGATGAGAGCGTGGTGTCTGCGAAGGCTGTGGGATCTGTGACGCTATCTTTTGAAGATCGAACTTTAAATTTGAATAATGTTTATTATGTTCCTTCCTTTGGGAAAAACCTAGTATCTGTTGCTCAACTTTTCGAGCAAGATTATTATTTAAAGTTTATAAAGAATGGAATTCGTATTTCTTTTTCTAATTCTTTCGTCACTGATGCATGTATGAAGAATGGTCTTTTTTACATCTATCCCACTCAACCTTCTCTTTTAGACACCGAAATAGATAACGATCTAATTAGGGAGCCAAAGAGGATCAAACTTTCTGAATCCTCCGATCTAACAAAATCAACATACCTCTGGCACTTAAGACTTGGTCATATCAGTCTAGATAGGATTAAGAGACTTGTGAGGGATGGTCCACTCCAAGCCTCTGGAATAGGTTCACTACCTACTTGTGAATCCTGCATAGAAGGAAAAATGACTAAGCGACCTTTCTCCGATAAGGGTCGAAGAGCCACTGAGTTGCTGGAACTAATACATTCTGATGTATGTGGTCCGCTCAACCAACAGGCACGTGGAGGATACGAATACTTCGTTACCTTCACTGATGATTACTCAAGATATGGGTTTGTCTATTTGCTTAAACACAAATCCGAGACCTTTAACGTATTTAAGGTGTTTAGGGCTTTAGTGGAAAAGCAAACTGGCAAAGTGATCAAAACCCTTCGATCTGATCGAGGTGGTGAGTATATGTCTGGAGAGTTCGATGACTTTCTTAAAGAAGAAGGTATCGCTTCTCAGCTTACCGCACCTAGCACACCTCAACAAAACGGAGTGTCAGAGAGAAGAAACCGAACTCTTATGGAGATGGTTAGATCGATGATGAGTTACTCATCACTCCCGCTTTCCTTTTGGGGATATGCCCTCGAAACAACCGCCTACATTCTGAACCAAGTTCCGTCTAAAACGGTTCCTGGTACTCCTTATGAGAGATGGACTGGCCGTAAAGTGAATCTTGGCCGCATCCGAATTTGGGGTTGCCCTGCACACGTGCTGAGGCAAAAGACTAGCAAGTTGGCTAGTAGGTCAGAATTGTACCTGTTTGTAGGATATCCGAAGGAAACCAAAGGTTTTACTTTCTATAGTCCCGAGGCCGATAAGACTTTCGTTAGGATGAACGCTCGTTTCCTTGAGGAGGACTTTATGAAGGATGCGAAACCTAGAAGCAAAATTGTGCTTGAAGAAAAGTTGGGTGAGGAAGCTTCTACCTCATCTGTAAGAACTATTCTTACCCCAACTGAAACACAACCTAACTCATCAGAATCTCGTCAAGTAGTACTTAGACGTAGTGGGAGGGCTACTCAAAAGCCTGACAGGTACATGTCTTATGGAGACTCTCTTGTAGCCGTCTCCGACATGGATGACCATGTTTCCTATAGCCAAGCGATGGCTTGTTCTGAATCAAACCTTTGGCTTGACGCCATGAAAGTTGAAATGCACTCGATGTATGTCAACAAAGTCTGGAAACTTGTAGACCTTCCTGAAGGGATTAAACCCGTAGGGTGTAAGTGGATATACAAGAAGAAAAGGGGTCCTGATGGGAACATCGAGACGTTCAAAGAACGACTTGTGGCAAAGGGTTATACCCAACAAGAAGGGATTACTATGAAGAAACCTTCTCGCCAGTCGCGATGCTTAAATCCATCCGCATACTCCTATCCATAGCTGCAGCTCTCGACTATGAGATCTGGCAAATGGATGTCAAGACAGCCTTTCTGAATGGCAATCTTGACGAGCGCATTTACATGGCTCAACCAGACGATTTCGTGGATAAAGGTCAAGAGACCAAGGTTTGTGAGTTGCTTAAATCCATTTATGGACTAAAGCAAGCATCTAGGTCATGGAATATTAGATTCGATGAAACTGTAAAGAGCTTCGGCTTTGAACAGTCAATAGATGAGCCTTGTGTTTACAAGTTAATACACGAAGGCAAAGTTGTGTTTCCGGTACTATATGTCGATGATATACTACTCATTGGTAATGACGTGGGTAAGTTATCCGAGGTTAAGGTCTGGCTAGCAAAGCAATTCGATATGAAGGATCTAGGAGAAGCCGCGTACATTCTGGGGATCCAAATCTTTCGAGATAGGAAAAACCGGACCCTGTCGCTCTCTCAAGCATCTTATATTGATAAGGTGATGGATCGCTTCTCGATGCAAGACTGCAAGAGGGGTCAAACACCCTCTAGGCATGGAGTTTCACTCTCTAAGGACCAGTCTCCCAAGACTACACAAGAGATTGAAGACATGAGGAAGATTCCTTACGCCTCTGCCGTAGGAAGCCTCATGTATGCTATGCTTTGCACTAGACCTGATATATGTTTCGCCGTTGGCGTAGTTAGCCGTTTCCAATCCAACCCTGGACCCGAGCACTGGATTGCTGTTAAGCATGTTCTTAAGTATCTTCGAAGAACTAGGAACTTGATGCTTACATACTCAGGTACTGACCTGACTATGACGGGATATACCGACTCCGATTTTCAAGCGGATAAGGATTCCAGGAAATCCACTTCGGGATCTGTGTTCATCCTTAAAGGTGGAGCTGTTGTGTGGAGAAGTATTAAGCAATCTTGCACTGCTGACTCCACAATGGAAGCAGAATATGTGGCTACTTGTGAAGCATCCAAAGAGGCTGTATGGCTTAGAAAGTTCCTTAAGTATTTGGAAGTTGTTCAAAACATCGACGAGCCCATGACCCTTTATTGTGATAATAGTGGGGCTGTCGCTAACTCAAAGGAACCTAGAAGCCATAAGCGCTCTAAACATATTGAGAGGAAATACCATTTGATTCGAGAGATCGCGCAACGCGGAGACGTGGAGGTGAAGTAGATCTCTGGAAGATCCATTCACCAAGGCCCTAGCGAACATGGTCTTCGACCAACTTCGAGAGGGATTAGGCATATAGGACTACTCACATCTTCTTTGAGTCAAGTGAGAGTTTGTTGTCAATGGTGCCCACAAGAAGAGTAGTAGTGTCCATTTATGTACATTTGATGTCATATAGTCTTACGAAGACTCTTGCTTGTAATTGCTTATTCATTAATAAAGTTGAAACGTTCATTCATTCTTTCTTTGTTTGAAGCTTTATGATAAAACCTTAGTCTTTTAGTCCATAAACAAACTTAACAACTTACGAAGAGACAAATGTAGATTTGCATGAACAAACTCTTCGTAGTTTACTTAAAACGATATATTCGCAATCTTAGGGTCAAAGGACTATTGACCTCAGTATGATTGTTAGAAGAATCTATGATGTCTGGTTATGAGGCATTGAGAGTTGGAGACTCTATAGTTCTTCTAGGTATCTTCCGAAGGTACTGAATTGACCAGTGCACTTCTAGAGACAATATAAGAACAAACCATTTAACCTCTTATGTATCGAAGTCACTATGTATGAATTGCATCATGCTTACCTTAATCCTGAAATGAGACATGCCATTTCACACCTTAGTATTCTCATTTGAGAAAGTCAAAGTTCGGACTCACTATGTGATTCCGAACAAGGCCTATTGGTGAAGTACTAAGTTGTGAGTCTGTCATGAGTAACTTTGTGAAGTTCTCATAGATATGGAATTCATGTACAAGATTGCTGAAATGCAATGTATGTCACCTCATGCTTTGTTCCTTGGAGTGTGAATAAATGAACTGGCCAGTGTCCAAATTGAGTCCTGACTCTTTTGGATGAAACAATGTGACTTGTTAGCTCCTCGTCAATACATTGTTTCTAACTTATTCACAAGCGACAAAGGAGTTGAGGAAATAACAGCTAGAAGGGTAAAATGGTAATTTAGTAAATCCCGACTAGCTGATGACATTCATGAAGGGTAAACATAGATAATATTCAGTGGATCCGCTCATCATAATTAAGTCGAATTCTTGAGTAGAAAATAAATTCATTTGAACCGAGAGATTTTCAGTGTCAGCTCTTTAGTGGAGTCAGTTGGCATTAAGCTAAACTTGGAAAAGGTTTGTGAACTTTTGAGTCCAAGTGTTTAGCTCAAGCTTTGTTCATTTGGGTCCATGAGGTCACTGTCACGAATCACATCGATAGGAATAGTTAAACTGGAAGCTAAGTCAAAACAAGAACGAAAATAGTTAAAAGGGTATTTTTGTCTTTTGAGACAAAGGATGAAATGAATGTCAATAAATTTTTGACAAGGTCATTTTATGACATGTTTCACTCGGCCATGACTTGATCATTGGGCCTTGTGAATTAATTTCATTTCATAAGAATTTTATTGAAAATTCTTATTGGGCCTTTTTCATGTTGTCATGAACAAATGGAAAAGCTTCTAGAAGCCCATTCTAGAAGGACATAGGCGCCCAACATACCCAACCAAGAGAGAATATTTTGTGCATAAATGTATCAAGATACTTGCCAAAAGAAAAAGAGGAAACAAATTTGCATGAGGATGCTTTAGGGTAATCGGCCAAGAGAGAACAAGGCAAGGCAAGGAACAAAAATGGAAACAAATCCAAGCCTTCTAGAAGGCATCCTTGGCCGAGCATCGCAAGTGGGAAAAGAGGTAATTGGCTCATGAATATGTGATATTCTATAGAAGAGGAAACTACCTTATAGAAGGTGAGACCTCTCCTATAAATAGGAGCCCCTTTTTCTCACAATTGATTCATTCCAAAGTTTTAGAGATTGAGAGCTTCTCTCTCTAGACTTGGCCGCCCCTTCCTCTCTCTCTCTCTAGTTTATATTTTCGATTTTTCTTGTCTTGGCACCTAGGTCCTCACTCGACCTAGTGTTTAGCTCTGCGACTTCGAGACTCGTTCTTAAGTCGTAGCGTTTAAAAGTGCCCACTCTCTGATTCCTTCTTTTCGAGTGATTTAGTGATAGAAACTTTCGTGGTTGCTCGAGGTGCCGAGGAAAGAAAGAGAGACGTGCTGCGAGGGGAGACGAGCGTTGCAAACTTTCCACAAGCTTCTTCAAAGTTCAAGCTTCAAGAAAGGTTAGTAAACTTCTAGCTCATATTGGTTTTTAATTACATGTACTTGCACTTGTCTAGGTTAGTAAAAATTGTTTTACTTGTAAAAGAAAATTTTTAAAATTCCGCCGCTTACCGAAGCGTTAATTATTTTCTCAAACCCTAGATCGATTCCAACAGAGAGCGTGTCAAGACCGCCGGCGTAGCTGATCCGGAGTCCCGTGCCTCTTTGAAGAGGGCTTCGACAACGACGCCCCCTGACGAGCGTTCCGAACCCAAGAGGGCGAACTCGGCGGTGGAGCTGGAGGCAATAGAGGCTCAAGGGGATTGCTTCCGTCATCTCGAGGGATCCCCATTGTCCTGGTGGAAGGGCGTGGTATCGAAGCGCGACATTGCCTTATTTCAGGCGGGGGTTACCGATGCTCAGAGGGTCAGTATTTCTGTTTATTTGTCATAAGCGTAGGTTTAGTTTCAACCCTTGCTTCTTTGTCGTCGCAGGCGTACACGAGGGCCGTGTGGAGCGACAGGATTTTGCACGACTTCATCCGGCGCTTGGGGTCATCCCAGGAGGAGCTTGCTCGGACGAAGGGTAGGCTGGCTCAGGTCGAGCGAGGTTCACACTCGGGGGCGGAGACCGAGATGCTTCGAGACCAGCTTCATGAGGCCAGGGTGGAACTCTAAATCGCACGGGATCAGCGCGACGGAGCCCAAATGTCGGTGGCCAAGATGGCGGGGGAGCTCGCCGAAGAACGGCGAGCTTGTGAGGTGGCGACCCGATCAGCGGAGATTTTTCGCACTGAGGTTACCGACCTTCGGAGGCAACTGGATGCTCGATCCGATGCTTTGGAGACGTCGCACTGCCAGCTTACTTCGAGCGAAGCGGCGCGTGTTCGGGCGGAGCGCGAGCGCGACTCTCTGGTGGAGGAGAACGCTCGCCTCTCATCCCAGCTTGCTGAAGCGGAGCGAAGAGCGTCCGACTTGCAGGATGACTACGACATAGGGACCGAGGAGGCCCGTCGTGCCGGAGCGGTAGAATGTCGAGATGCGACCGTGACCGAGAACGAGGCCCGGGGGGTCACTTTTGACTTCTTCGACACCTTGTTTCCCCTACTAGATGAGGGTGCTGCTTGAGCTGTGTGGCTTCTTTTTTAGCGCGTACGTTTAGCGCTTTGCTTTCTTTTCCTTTTCTCAGGATTTTATTTATTTTTCACGCACTTTTTATTCAGCACGTGTTTATTGGATTCAGAGCAGTGGCTCTTTTTTATTTATGAGATACTTTTGTTGCTTTCATGTTGAATGCTTATCTCAATTTTTTGAGCAGTTTTGCTCGCCCATGCCTTCCTTGTGAGCTAACGTGGCCCAAAGGTCTAGTATCCTTACCAATAGTTTTGGCAGGTTTTACGTCCTTAACTGGGGTTCGTCCTCCGCTCATTTCATCGTTACGACTTGTCGTCGTTTAAACGTTCGAGATGAGGGGGCGTTTGTGTCCAATTAGGCGATGGGCCGACCCGTGTCGAATGGTGATATCGGCCTGTCGGGTTAGGCCGACGATTCAGTGTGCCTAACGTGGCTGTGGCCCAATGACTTCGCTTCACGTCATTCGACGATCGAGGAGGTCACACCGGGTAGTTCCCGGGATTTCTGCATCCGTGCCTTCGGCGACGGGACGTGCATGTTGCGCCGAGTTGGTCCGGCGTCTTTTGGGTTCGCGCCCTGGAGCCTGCGAACATAGATTGCGCCGGGTTAGGCCGGCGTCTTTATGGGTTCGCTTACCCTGGAGCAAGCGAACGCAGGTGTGTCGGGTTAGGCCGACGTCTTTCTGGGTTCGCTCACCCTGGAGCAATCGAACGCGAGTGCGTCGGGTTAGGCCGACGCCTTTTTGGGTTCGCTCACCCTGGAGCGATCGAACGCGGGTGCGTCGGGTTAGGCCGACGTCTTTTTGGGTTCGCTCACCCTGGAGCAAGCGAACGCGGGTGCGTCGGGTTAGGCCGACGTCTTTTTGGGTTTGCTCACCCTGGAGCGAGCGAACGCGGGTGCGTCGGGTTAGGCCGACGTCTTTTTGGGTTCGCTCACCCTGGAGCAAGTGAACGCGGGTGCGTCGGGTTAGGCCGACGTCTTTTGGTTTCGCTCACCCTGGAGCAAGCGAACGCGGGTGCGTCGGGTTAGGCCGACGTCTTTTTGGGTTCGCTCACCCTGCAGCGAGCGAACGCGGGTGCGTCGGGTTAGGCCGACGTCTTTTTGGGTTCGCTCACCCTGGAGCAAGCGAACGCGGGTGCGTCGGGTTAGGCCGACGTCTTTTTGGGTTCGCTCACCCTAGAGCAAGCGAACGCGGGTGCGTCGGGTTAGGCCGACGTCTTTTGGGCTCGCTTGCCCTGGAGCAAGCGAACGCGGGTGCGTCGGGTTAGGCCGACGTCTTTTGGGCTCGCTTGCCCTGGAGCAAGCGAACGCGGGTGCGTTGGGTTAGGCCGACGTCTTTTTGGGTTCGCTCACCCTGGAGCAAGCGAACGCGGGTGCGTCGGGTTAGGCCGACGTCTTTTTGGCTCGCTTGCCCTGGAGCAAGCGAACGCGGGTGCGTCGGGTTAGGCCGACGTCTTTTGGGCTCGCTTGCCCTGGAGCAAGCGAACGCGGGTGCGTCGGGTTAGGCCGACGTCTTTTGGGCTCGCTTGCCCTGGAGCAAGCGAACGCGGGTGCGTCGGATTAGGCCGACGTCTTTTACTCAAACCCTGTTGCGCCAGGTTAGGTCGGCATCTTTGGTGTTCGTGCCCTGAGGCTAGTGAACATTCGTTTGGCTCAAATTTGGCCTTTTCAGGGTTTGAGGCAGCACCTTTACGCGACTTACATGCGTCCCGGGAGACGTCTTTCACCTGCGCCTTTACGCGTCTTACGGCACGCCGGGAAGGCCGACATTTTACTCGAACCCGTATGCACGAAGGGCCGTCGGGGTTCGAGCTTCCTAAGACTGTATCCCCGTGGGGGACTTAGGCTTGGGTAAAAGTGTTCGTGCTGTTGAGCGACCGAACTTATGTGTTGCGCCGGGTTAGGCCGGCGTCTTTTCTCAAACCCGTATGCTTGGCGAGCCGTCGGGGTTCGAGCTTCTTAAGCCTCTATATCCCATGAGTGGGGGGCTTAAGGGTTTTTTTTTATATGCCATGATTTCTCGAGTGTACGTCTCAGGATCCATAGCCCCCCAAGTTTTTAGTTTACAGGTCGTGCCATGATGATGAAAAACTGTGATAAAGTGGGTAAAAAGACCGCAAACTTTGTTTTTATTAATTTTTTGCTAACAGGGAACATCCTCAAACAGTGGCGCGTAGGCCTTATTGAATAAGGGAAATCAGAGCAATAGGGGGGGCGCTCAGTCACTGGTGGTACTCCCTCAAGTGTTCGGCGTTCCACGGGTGCCGGATTGGAGTTCCGTCCGTGTGTTCGATGTAGTAGGTTCCGTCGTGTATGACTTGTCGAACTCTATACGGTCCTTCCCAATTCGGGCCCAGGACCCCGGCGCCTTGTACTTGGGTGTTTTAGAACACGCGTCTGAGTACAAGGCTGCTGACGGCGAAGATCCGCCTTTTGACTTTGGCGTTGTAGTATCTCTCAACCTTTCGCTTTTGTGCAGCGAGTCTGGTGAGGGCCTCGGATCTTTTTTCGTCGATTAGATCCAATTCGAGGCGTATGGCTTCGTCATTCTCTTTTTCGTCGAAAGCATCGACCCGGTAAGTGGGGACCTCCGTTTCCACGGGGACCACCGCTTCAATCCCAAAAGCTAGGGACAAGGGGGTCTCTCCGGTGGTGTTTCGAACGGTTGTTCGGTAGGCCCACAGGATGAAAGGCAGCTCCTCAGCCCAGGCGCCTTTTTTGGCTTCGAGCTTTTTCTTGAGGTTGCTTTTAATCGTCTTGTTGACGGCTTCCACCTGGCCATTGGCCTGTGGGTGTCGCGGGGATGAGAATGTCTTGCTTATCCCTAGTTGGGCGCAGATTTCTCTAACCCTAGCGTTGTCGAATTGTGCGCCGTTATCGGTCACAATTGACGCGGGGATGCCGTGGCGGCATATTACGGACTTCCAGATGAAGTTCGTAGTGTTGGCCTCGGTGATTCTGGCCAGAGGCTCTGCTTCGACCCACTTAGTAAAGTAGTCGATAGCGACGATGGCGTATTCGTATTGCCTCAGAGCTTTAGGAAGCTTGCCGATAATATCCACGCCCCATTTCGTAAAGTGACGTGGGACAACGATGCTACCCAAGGGAGATGGCGGCTGTCGTGGAACGTTAGAGAAACGCTGACACTTGTCGCACTTTTTCGCCCAGTCGTAGGCGTCTCTTTTCATCGTCGGCCAGAAATAGCCTTGTCGGAGCGCTTTTAGCTCAAGGGACCTCCCAGCGGAGTGGTTTCCGCAGAGGCCTTCTTGAATTTCGCGGAGGACCTTAGTCGACTCGACGCTGTTGAGGCATCGGAGCAGCGGGGTTGAGTACCCGCGCTTGTATAGGGCTTCGCCTCTCAACACGTACTTAGATGCGAGGGCTTTCACCCTTTCGGCTTCTTTGCGGTCTTCGGGAAGGGCCCCTCTTCGCAAGAAGTCCGTAAGTGGGGTCATCCAAGTTGGATGAGCGGTGCTCTCAATCGTTCCAACCTCATCACGTGAGACGGATGGTCGCGAGAGAGACTCGATCGGGATAGTTCCAAACCCGTCTTCGGTGATACCGGATCCGAGGCGAGCTAGGGCGTCAGCCTCGGAGTTCTCTTCTCGTGGGATCTGGATGATCTCGAACCAGGAGAAGGCATCTAGCTTGGCATTTGTCTTTGCCAAGTAGGCGATCCTGTTAGGTTCTTTGGCAACGTAGTCGCCTTTAACCTGATTTACGATCAATTGTGAGTCACAGTGTATTCGTAAATTCTGTACGTTGAGCTTTTGAGCGAGCTCTAGCCCTACGATGAGGGCTTCGTACTCGGCCTCATTGTTGGAGGCCTGGAATCCGTAGTGGAGGGCGTAACGTAACTTTTCCCGGTCGGGATTTGTTAGAATCACGCCGGCGCCTGCTCCCTGGGCATTAGATGCTCCGTCTACGTGTAGTTCTCAGATGGGACCCGTAGGGTCGACCTTTCTCTTTTGAGCCGACAAGTCGGTCGAGTCGTCTTATGCTCTTCCCATGTCGGGAGTGTAGGAGAATTCTGCCACGAAATCAGCTAAGGCTTGAGCCTTTATTGCTGGTCTTGGGTGAAACTCGATCCCGTACTCGCTCAATTCTTGGGACCAGATCGCCATGCGAGTCGATGTTCCCTTTTGAAGAGCTTTACCGATGGGGTGCCCTGTTCGGACAACAATTGGGTGAGCCTGGAAGTAGGGGCGTAGCTTTTTGGCGGCTACGAGGAGAGCGAGAGAGAGCTTCTCTATCTCAGTGTAACGCGTTTCGGCGTCAAGTAGGGCTTTGCTTATGTAGAAGATAGGCCATTGAGCCTTATCTTCTTCACGGATCAGCACAGCGCTCACAGCTCGTTTGGAGACGGCGAGGTAGATGTAGAGCGTCTCGCCTTCTTTTGGCTTGGAGAGGAACAGAGGTGTCCCGAAGTAAGCCTTCATTTCTTGAAAGGCCTATTCGCACTCGTCTGTCCATTCAAAGCCGTCCGTCTTCTTAATTGCTTTGAAGAACGGTTGACACTTGTCGGTTGCTTTGGCCACAAAACGTGAGAGGGCGACAACCCGACCGGTCAGACTTTGGACTTCCTTGACACGTCGCGGGGATTTCATATCAAGGAGTGCCTTGATTTTCTCGAGGTTCGCTTCGATACCTCGACGGCTAACTATGTAGCCTAGGAACTTCCCAGATTCGACCCCGAACACACATTTGTTGGGGTTGAGCTTCATTTTGTACCGGCGGAGGATTAAGAACATCTCCCTCAGGTTGATTACGTGATTGGTAGCCAGTAGGCTTTTAACGAGCATGTCGTCCACGTATACTTCCATGGTCTTGCCGATTAGGTCGGCAAAGATCCGGTTTACCAATCGTTGGTAAGTAGCTCCTGCATTTTTAAGGCCGAAAGGCATGACCTTGTAGCAGTAGAGGCCGCGATCAGTACGAAGGTCGTCTTGATCTGATCGGGCTCGTGCATTCGTATCTGGTTATAGCCCGAGTAGGCGTCCATGAAACTTAGCATTTTTAAGGCCGAAAGGCATGACCTTGTAGCAGTAGAGGCCGCGATCAGTGACGAAGGTCGTCTTGATCTGATCGGGTTCGTGCATTCGTATCTGGTTATAGCCCGAGTAGGCGTCCATGAAACTTAGCAGTTCATGTCCTGCCGTGGCGTCGACCAGTTGTTCGATGCGTGGGAGTGGAAAGCAATCTTTTGGGCAGGCTTTGTTAAGATCTTTGTAATCTATACAAAGGCGCCACTTCCCATTAGGCTTTTTGACCACGACCACATTGGCCACCCACTTGGGGTACTTGGCTTCTCGGATGAAACCAGCGGAGAGAAGCTTTTCGACTTCCTCGTTTATCGCTAGGTATCGTTCGGGGTTGAACGCACGTCTAGCTTGTACCTTTTCAGCGATAGTTTTATCGTCATTCAACCGGTGCACAATCACATCGGGGTCTATACCGGGCATGTCTGCATGTGTCCACGCAAAGACATCCTTAAACTCCCGAAGGAAGGACGCGAGTTGAGTTTTGATGGCGAGAGGGAGTTGTGTACCGATCTTCACTACCTGGTCAGGTTTAGCTTCGTCGAGAACGATCGAAGTGAGATCATCGGGGGTGTCAACTTTCAACGTCTCGATATTGTCACGGGGGTCTAGCTCCCCGAACTGCCTTGCGTCTTTTTTATCACACGGGTAGTCGTCTTCTAGCTGGTAGATCGTGTTAACCCTTTTTTCAGCGGGCTTGCCGTCCACGCCTTGGACATAGCATATCCTTGCTTGGGTTTGATCACCATCCATGACGCCGATCCTCTCCTCGGTGGGGAATTTCACCAGTAGGTGATATGTGGGTGTGATGGCCCTTAGTCTGTTCAACGTGGGTCGCCCAATGATAACATTGTAGGGCGACTCCTGGTCAACCACAAGAAAGGGGACCATGTGAACGACTTCGATACCTCCGGTAGTCCCGAAGGTGACTGGCAAATCAATGATTCCTTCAGTCATGACCTTTTCTCCCGTGAATCCAAACAGAGGCGTCTGAGTTGGGATAGGGCGGAGCCCCCCGAGCTTCATGCGCTCTAGGGTGGTCTTAAAGATTATATCGGCGGCGCTGCCGTTATCAATAAGAACTCTTTTTACCAAGTTGTTGGCCACCTGGGCCTTAAGGACTATAGCGTCATTGTGCGGGTGCACAACTCGTTTGGCCTCTTCATTGGTGAATTGTATCATCTCGTGAGGTACGGACGGAGGTTCCTCATAGGTGAGGTTAACTTGCCCGGCAAGGCCTTCTTGAGAGGCAGCTCTGAGGAGCTTTTTCCTTTGCCGGGCCGAGTCCCCGTCTTGCAAGCCACCTAGTATGGTGGTAACGACGTGGAGTTGCGTATCGGCCGTAGCCGCGACCGCGGCGCGGTCGGTGTTGGCGTTGGCCCCTCCACCTTTCTCAGGCTGTGGCCTGTTGTCCGCGGGGGCTGCCGCTCCTACCATGCGAAGGACAAACTCTTTGAGTTCGCCTTTTTGGATTAATGTCTCAATTTGTCTCCTAAGATGGAAGCATTGAGCGGTCTTGTGACCGTAATCCCGGTGGAACTCACAATAGCGGGACCGGTCACGAGATGCGAGGCTGCCCTTTATCGGAGCCGGAGCGACGAACTTGTCACGTGCCACAGCGTAGATTTGCTCTACTGGGGCGTTCAAGGGAGTGTAACTCGAGTAGTCGCTAAAATTGCTCGCAAGACGCGGCTTTTGAGACGTAGGGGGTCGGCTATCGGAAGCTTGACCTCCCTTGTTTATCCTCTTGCGGGGGTTGCCAGGCTCGTTGCCAGACTCCTCTCGACGGTGGGAGCTTTGGTTGCTGCTCCTCCGGCCGTCGAGGTAATCTTCTACCCCCATGAAGTTTTTGGGCTCGGTTCATTAACTCGGCCATCGTAGAAGGGACTCTGCCGACGACGGACTTTAAGAAGTCTCCGGTGCGCAAGCCCTCGATGATGGCTGTAATTGCGTCACTGTCGTCAAAGCGGTCAACCTTATTTGATTCTGCGGTGAATCGGGTGAGATACTGTCTCAAGGACTCGTTATTCTCTTGCATGATTGACCATAGGTACATCTTGGTCTTCTTTTGGACCATAGATGTAGCAAATCGTGCTAGGAACATGTCCTTCAGGTCTTTGAATGATTGGACGCTTCCTGGTCTTAAATTCTTAAACCACTCAAAACCGGGTCCGGCGAGGGTAAGACTAAAAGCTTGGCATAAAGCCCCAGGTGAAACGCCTTGCATCGTCATCCAAGTTTCGTAATGTTGGATGTGATACGTGGGATCAGTTTTCCCATTGTATGGAGGGAGATTAGGGAGTTTGAAGTTTCCTGTGCACACCTCAGCAAGGATTTGGGCAGTGAATGGCGAGGAATGTTCTTCTATGACCCCGTATGCATCACCGGCCAAGCCGCCTTCACGCAAATCACGCACTTCGTTGCGAAGATTGTGAATCATGGTGACAACATCGAGGCCAGTGTTAGGGGTCACTCCTTGTTCAGGAGGAGTCACCTGGCGCCTTTCATTTGACCCCTGAGCTGTGCGAGGGTCCCTATTGATTGGGGCCGCAAGGTTGTGACCCTTGCGAGCACTTAGCCTCTCCCGGAGGTCTTCGCCACGGTCGTTCCGTTGGGCGGTAAGTCGATCTCTAAGATCCGGCCCGGCGGTATGGGGGCGTGAGCTTGGAGCCACACGCCTCACTCGCCGAGTTGTTGGACCTTCCCTAACATTGCTTCTTTGACCGAGTCGGTCATGGGCTGAACGTCGGGAGGTCTCTTCTTGAGAGGAGATCGGTATTGCCTTTGTTTTAGGCGGCGGGATTGACGGACCGGCTTCGATCTCAACAGGGAGTTCCCCATCCTTGGTGAGAGAAGTCTCGACGTCCGCTGAAATTTCCAAGCCTTCATAGTCGGGGTCATAGTCATGTCCCTCGTCCGTGAGGTCCTCGGATTCCCCGTGGGGGGTGCCTTGGGCAGGCGCCTTGCCCGCCAGTTGGCGGTGGTACCCTGCGTTAGCTATCTTTAGTTGGCGGATTTTCTCCTCCATCTCAAGGATGCGGTCGTCCCGACTGTCCTGAAGTGGAGGGGGCGAAGGTGTTGGAATCGATCTAGGGTTTAAGAAAATAATTAACGCTTCGGTAAGCGCGGAATTTTAAAAATTTTCTTTTACAAGTAAAAACAGTTTTTTACTAACCTAGACAAAAGAGCAAGTACATGTAATTAAAAACTATTATAAGCTAAGACGTTTACTAACCTTTCTTGAAGCTTGATCTTTGAGAAGCTCTTAGAAAGTTGCAACGCTCGTCTCCCCTCATAGCACGTCTCTCTTTCTTTCCTCGGCACCTCGAGCAACCACGAAAGTTTCTATCACTAAATCACTCGAGAGAAAAGGAATTAGTGAGTGGGCACTTTAAAACACTACGACTTAAGAACGAGTCTTGAAGTCGCAGAGCTAAACACTAGGTCGAATGAGGACCTAGGTTCCAAAACAAAAAAACGAAAATAAACTAGAGAGAGAGAGAGGAAGGGGCGGCTACAAGTTCTAGAGAGAGAGGCTCTCAATCTCTAACTTATGTGGAATGAGAAAACAATGAGAATGAAGGCCCTATTCATAGGAGAAGGGTTAGCCTTAGAAATGGGAGTTTCCTCTTTTTTCCAAGCATTCATGAGCAATCTCTTATTGCCCATTCTCTCCATATGCGCCCAACATTGCCATTCCCTTAAGGGATTTGTTTCCTCTTCTTTGCTTGTCTTGGCCGCCCATATACTTTCCCACATTGGGAAATTTGTTTCCTCTTTTTCTTTTGGCAAGTATCATGATACATTTATGCACAAAATATTCTCTCTTTCTTTGGGTATTATGGGCGCCCAAGTGGCTTTCTAGAAGGGGCTTCTAGAAGCTTCTTCATTTGTTCATGACAACATGAAAAAGTCCCATTAAGAATTTTCAATAAAATTCTTATGAAATGAAATTAATCCACAAGGCCCAATTAATCATATTATGGCCGAGTGTTACTTGTCGTCAAATGACCATGTCAAAAAATTTATTGACATTCATTTCATCATATGTCTCAAAAGACAAAAATACCCTTTTGACAACTTTCGTTCTTGTTTTGACTTAGCTTCCAGTTTAACTATTCCTACTCGATGTGATTCGTGACAGTGACCTCATGGACCCAAATGAACAAAGCTTGAGCTAAACACTTGGACTCAAAAGTTCACAAACCTTTTCCAAGTTTAGCTTAATGCCAACTGACTCCACTGAAGAGTTGACACTGAAAATCTCTCGGTTCAAATGAATTTATTTTCTACTCAAGAATTCAACCTAATTATGATGAGCGGATCCAATGAATATTATCTATTTTTACCCTTCATGAATGTCATCAGCTAGTCGGGATTTACTAAATTACCATTTTACCCTTCTAGCTGTTATTTCCTCAACTCCTTTGTCGCTTGTGAATAAGTTAGAAACAATGTATTGACGAGGAGCTAACAAGTCACATTGTTTCATCCAAAAGAGTCAGGACTCAATTTGGACACTGGCTAGTTCATTTATTCACACTCCAAGGAACAAAGCATGAGGTGACATACATTGCATTTCAGCAATCTTGTACATGAATTCCATATCTATGAGAACTTCACAAAGTTACTCATGACATTCTCACAACTTAGTACTTCACCAATAGGCCCTGTTCGGAATCACATAGTGAGTCCGAACTCTGACTTTCTCAAATGAGAATACGTAACCTGTGAAATGACATGTCTCATTTCAGGATTAAGGTAAGCATGATGCAATTCATACATAGTGACTTCGAGACATAAGAGGTTAAATGGTTTGTTCTTATCTTGTCTCTAGAAGTGCACTGGTCAATTCAGTACCTTCGGAAGATACCTAGAAGAACTATAGAGTCTCCAACTCTCAATGCCTCATAACCAGACATCATAGATTCTTCTAACAATCATACTGAGGTCAATAGTCCTTTGACCCTTAGATTGCGAATATATCGTTTTAAGCAAACTACGAAGAGTTTGTTCATGCAAATCTACATTTGTCTCTTCGTAAGTTGTTAAGTTTGTTTATGGACTAAAAGACTGAATGAACGTTTCAACTTTTTATTATAAAGCTTCAAACAAGGAAGATTGAATGAACGTTTCAACTTTTTATTAATGAATAAGCAATTACAAGCAAGAGTCTTCGTAAGACTATATGACATCAAATGTACATAAATACACACTACAACTCTTCTTGTGGGCACGATTGACAACAGAAGGAGTGTGACTCTCGTCTTTGAGAGACTCCTCATCGCCTTGCGCTTGGGAGCGTAGGAAGTATTTCTTCACCCCGGTTGCATTTTTGGGGTTATTCACGCCCTCAGAACGAACGGGTGGTTGACCACTCATGTCTTTCCCGAGTCGAGAAGAAAGGAGTCGAGCGATAGAAGGGATTTTGGGCTGTGTAAGTCGGGTAGTCCCCTCCTTCTAGCGCCAAAATGTTGTCGCACGAAAATGAACAACGATTAGATACCTCGGGCGGTTCGATCCAAGGCCGGACCAAGTGACCGCGCCCGGGCCAAAAATGGGAGCTCGTAGACCGAGCTGCACCCTCCAGACCCTGAGGTGTGTTTTGGGGGGTGTGACCGTGCCAAAGGTTGGCTGCCTACGTACCCTTTAGTCGGGATCAGGTCAGAACGTAGTTCAATTTGTATGTTGAGGGCTATCTTGGGCTCGGAGGCTTGAGAATCCAAGGCTTTAGAGTAGGACCCGGCTCGTAGCTTCTAGTGAAGACTTTAGAGGGGTCGCTTGCCTCGTAGCTCGGAGTTCTAGCTCAATGGCCCAGAAGCAGGAGAGCAGTGTGTACTGCAGGAGCTCGGGTCGCAGAAAAGGAGCGCGCTCCCTCTCGTGGAGGGGGCTCCTTGTATTTCTGAGCCAAGGGAGGAGGAGCACGCGCTCTTGGAATGTCACAAGAGCACGGGAGAAGAGAGAATTCTCGAGTGAGAGTAGTGTTGGATGAGGAGTTGTGGGGCTGAATGAGCGTGTCTTTCCCTCCCCATAAGGGGGGGTATTTATAGCATTGGGAGGAGGCCTTGGGCCGGCCCCTTGAGGCCCACCGGGTGGCCGGGAGCGGGGCGCGCGAGGCACAACGCCCAGGAGGGCACATGGCGCGCAGGGCGTGTCGTCTGGATGGGCGCGGGGCGCGCCGGGCGCGAGACTTGACAGGGCGCGGCGTGCCCGGCAGCGGGTGTGCTCGGCCGAGGCTGTGGGATCGCTCGGCCGAGGCAGCAGGAGTGCTCGGCCAGGGCAGCAGGGATGCCCGACCGAGGCAGCAGAGGTGCTCGGCCGGGGCGCAGGGGCTCCTGGCCGAGGTGGCAGGAGCACCCGGCCGAGGCAGCAGGGGCGCTCGGCCTGGGCAGCAGGGGCGCTCGGCCGGGGGAGCAGGGGCGCTCGGCCGAGGCGGCAGGAGCACCCGGCCGAGGCAGCAGGGGCGCTCGGCCAGGGCAGCAGGGGCGCCCGGCCGAGGCAGCAGAGGCGCTCGGACGGGGCGCTGTGGCGTGCGCGGGCCGGGACGCCCGGGGCGCGGGAGGGCGCGAGGGCCGGGGCGCCCGGGAGCGCGAGAGCACGCGCGGGCTGGGACGCCCGGGGCGCGGGAGCGCGCGCGGGCCGGGACGCCCGGGGCGGAGGGCGCGCGCGGGCTAGGCGCGCTAGGGCGCGCTAAGGCCCACTGGGCCGGGGGCGCAGGTGCGCGCGCGCCGGCCCTGTTGGGCCGTGGGTGTGTCAGGGCGCTCGGGCCTGGTGGGCCGGGGCCCGTTGGGCTTCCGGCCGGCGAAGCCCGGCCGGTCTTGAATTATTTTTGAATTTCCGGCGTCCCAAAAACGACCGGTAACAGAGGGGATTCTCTACGTTCTTGCGTTGCCTCGTAGAAAGTATTCATGTCCTCTAGTCCCTGTGTTGGCTCAACTGTGTTAGGAGTTGATCTAAATCCTTGAGAAACTAGGCTCTCCCTTGCTGCCTCATGCCATTCCCGTGGCTTTTCAGATATTTCCAAAATCATATGAAATCTTCTGACGTCAGGTATCGTTTTCCTCAAATACAAATAAGCTTTTAATTGACCGTTGTCTTTAATCTCAACAGGTTTACATTCACCATCAATCAAGTACTTCAAACCGATTATGTGAGTTGATGGGGAAAGGTCAAGCTCCGTGAACAACATCTGCATCAGTCTAGGGTAGTTCACCGAAGATGACACCATAATACCCAAATTTCCTCCCTCGATGTATACTGAGGGTTTGACGCATGTACCACCGTGCTTCAGAAATATATATATATATATATATATATATATATATATATATATATATATGACATTCCTGCATAGGAAAAACGCATATCTGATTTTGTTATTATCGTGTATGAAAAAAATTAAATGTCTATAATGAGAATATTTGTAGAAATGTATACCTACTATTACACCAGTTGTAGATATATTGTCAACAATTATTGTAATTGTAGACATACGGGTCTACACCTTCAGCTGTTGTAGACTAATATGTCTACAACAACAGAAGTTGTAGAGTTATATGTCTACAACAATTGAAGTTATAGACCTATATGTCTACAATTATTATATGTCTACAGTCTACAATTTCAGAGACTGTAGACGTGTATGTCTACAATTCAAGAACGCAAAAAAACTCAAACGTCTAAAAACATGAAGAACAACACACAAACAAACCCAGCAACAAACAACACAGAGACGACAGATAATGGCACCAACAAACCCAGAACGACGCAGACTTAAAACCCAGACAACAAACACACGAAAACAAAGATGAACGACGAAAAAGAAGCTTTCTTTTAAGATGCACGATGATGACGTTGAACAAACATGAATCTGAAACCTAGAAACTCAAAAACCCGACGAGGATGAACGAAAGCCCAGAAACAAAAAGAGAGGAGAGAAGACGACGACGACGATGAACGAAAGAAGCTTACTTTTAGTCGAGGACGAGGTGGCTAGAGAGCTGAGCTTCACTTCAGAGACACGTAGCTCATGGAGGATGATGAAACCTCTTTCACACGTAGAGAAAAAAGAGAGGAGAGAGAGAATTGTGCATGGCACAGTAAACAAGACCGTATGAGAAGTTTTATTGACCAAGTTTTGGTTTGGGGCTTGAATGAACAAAATTATAAATTAAAGGACAAACCGGATATCAAACTATTATCTCTCCTCAAAACACTACTAAAAGTGTCCAAAAACAAGCTACCCTATATTTTGGTCCAAAACAATATAATCACTACTATAACCAGTCATTTCCCTACAATAATACTAAACAAAAAAAACTCAATTGTTGTAGTTTATCGATCCACTACAGTTAAAAAAATTGAAAACTATAATTATGAATTATGTTTTATCAAAAAATAAAGTCTAACTTAATTTTTTTTAAAGTATTTTGAGCAAAATTTTAAGTATTTTTAAGTATTTTACCAAGGTAATTTTGATTTAAAAAAAAACATTTTTAAAAATATTAAAAGTTATAAGAGGTAAACCCCTACAAAATATTTTCTACTATATACAATCATACATATTTGTATATTACGCACCACAAAGCTCCGTGTAAAATGAAAAAAACTTTCACCGATCTTTTTTCCACACACCGGTGAACTCGAAAGCAACGATCATCGACTCTCCATAAAATCCATTCTCACACAGGTTTGTCTCGCAATGTTCACTTCTTCTTAACTTTTATTTCCGATAATGGAAGGATTTTATTCGATTCATTGATCTTCCGTTTTAAACATAGGTTCCCGATTTAGTTAGAAATTTACAACAAGGATTCAGTTTTTGGTATGCTCATTGCTTTTAGACTGGAATAAGAAGAAAGAAAAACTTCTGTGGCTGGCTAGTTTTGATAAACTTAGGAATTGTGAATTTAGTTTGGGGGTCTATCTCTATATTTCTTTTCAGAAGCTGAAATGGGTTGTTTTCCTTGCAGTGGTTCGTTTTCGAAGAGATTTCCGTAACTGTGGCTGTGTAGTCTATAATCATGAGACTGAGTTTGATCAACTTCGTTTTCCGTAGCTATCCTGGGTAATAGCACAAGGTCTTGATTTACTATTACCAGTGATAATAGGAATCTTTGAGTAAATAAATAAAGAAAATTATTGAATGGTTGAAAAAAGTTTTAAGTTAATGGCCATTTCACATAACTAGTGGTATTTCTGTATCAGTTTCAGGTCTTGTAGTGGACTGAGATTTCGATGGAAGCAGGACGAAGCTCAAGTGAGCCAAGAATTAATCATTAGCGGACTTCCAGACGAGATCGCGCTTTCGTGTCTGGCACGAGTTCCTCGGAGGTACAATCGAACTCTGAGACGTGTTTCGAGGAGATGGAGAAACTTGGTGTGCGGCAAAGACTGGTACACTTTTCGGCGGCGTCAAGAGCTTGAGGAAACTTGGATATAAGCGTTGTGCGCAGACAAGTCGAATCTTTTTCGGTTTTACGTAATGGCGTTGGAAGGCGTTGGAAGCCCAAAAGGCGTTGGAAGCCAATCGCAGAGCTTCCGAGTCGTTGCTCGAATAGGAGAGGGATCATTGTAGGGTTGGGAAAGATGAAAGAGTTTATACTGGATGGGCAGTTGTTCATTGTCCGAAGGTGTTTCCGATGAAGTATACTCGTACGATGCTTCTGCGGACACTCGATCACAAGCTCCTTCCTTGTCAACTCCAAGGTATTGACTTTAAATGTTACTTATTTTCAGTGAAGTTATGGAATGTTGTTAGAAATTCAGATGTAAGAGAATGATAATAACAAGTAGACAAGTAAAGGGCTGATTTAGAATAATTAAAGTTAAGTGAGCTTCTATAAATAAGAGGCGTGAGTTGAGAAAAAGATCATGAAAACTGTATGAGTGGTTAGTGGGGTTCTTAAGTATAGCATGGACCTCTCGAAAGTGTGATATCCATCACTGCGATCCCTTTATATTTTGTATTCCAACGCCAGTTCGTACAGCTGTATGTTTTGATTGTTTGTGGCCGTTGATATATATAAGGATTTTGGGATTGAAGGGAATTTTAATGATGACTTAATAGTGAACAGGGGTAGAGTTTAGAATGATAAGAGATTATTACTTGTTAGGCATGTTCAATTGTGAGGGAATAAAGCTAACCTCTCTCGGAAAATCTAATCACGGTAACCCGTTTGGTTCGTTTCGGGTGCTATTTCAGCTATCAAGTTCAAGACGAAAAGATGTATGCATTGGGGGGGTATGGCTTGGACAATAAAACTCGAAGCTCTTAGGAAATCTACGACCCTCGCACGAGCACGTGGACGCCTCACTCGGACGTCAACGTGGAATACCGTCAACGTGGAATACCGATTCAAGACAACTTCTCGTTTGTGATGGATGGGAAGATTCACGCTCTTTGTGGCATCGACCTATGGGGCGCGCTGGTCCTCGAATCGCCGGGTGACAGGCAGCAACGCCCGACCACTGACGTGGCGGATCGGTGGTGGGGTCGTGGCGACCGGGAGGCTTTACATGTTGGATCAGATTTTGGATACGAGGCTTCTGTTGTGGTGCGAGAATTATGATGGGGACTGGGACTGGTACTGGGGCGGTGCGATTTTTAAACGTTGGAAGAGGCCATCGAGCGTCATTGTGGCTGTTGAATACACCATTTTCTTTGTCGGAAAAAAATCTGAACTCCATCGCATTCGATGCTGAAAGGGAGAGAAATGTGGGAGAACCGATGGTGCGGTCTTTGATACCCGGCCTAAATTTGTTTAACGCTGTAATTAGCTGTACAAGTTTGGCTATTTGAAAGAAGCCTTCGTTTGTCGTCAATTCAAGTAAAACACTTGGAAACTTATTACGTGTGCCGAGCTGTCTCGTCTCTTTTGTTTATTGATGTCTTATGGGCAGTGGAGATTCGAAGGCATTGGTGTAATAGAAGCCAATCTGTCGATTTGAATTGCAATCTATGCATTGATTCAATGCAACTCTCTTAAACTTGTTAAAAATAAAAGTAATTAGTAACAAAACCGGTGTTGTCGTTGAGCTTAATTACCCAAGTTTATCTTATTCCTCTGCCGTTTATCAATAGAATTCCAAAGATCTTATCTTGCTTGAAAGTCTGGCAATTATATTCTATCTAGCTATTTCGTTTTTCCTAGCCATTGAATTCCGAGTTTCATTTTGGTCTCTCGCTTTTCGTTTGTTCCAGCTGCAATTTCTGTGGTCAAGCTCTACTCCGTGATCTTGGGAATCTTACGACCCTCACACCATGAGCGTGTTGACAACATTGCTCACGAAGCTGGTAAATGTTTGGCCATTTGAAGAAACCATGGTGTGATCACTGTAAAAAGTTGTGGCACGTGAGGGAAACTTGTTGGAAGATCCATGTGAAGCCACCCGGAGAAAAGAAGAAGTATGAGAAGGCCCTTCAGACCACAACTGAAATATCGCAAGAGCAGAAGTCAACTCGGGACAACGAGCTTTCACCAAAGACCAAATCTAGCAGCTCCTGAAACTACTATAACTCTAAAAAAAATCAAACCCCGATACCTTCATTTGAACAAGACGGTAAAACATTTTCTATTTCTTTTTATATGTGTTCAAAATAATATAAACACATGAATTATTGATTCAGGTGCAAGTGATCACATGACAAGAAATTCCACCTTTTTTCTACCTATAAACCATGTGCAGGCAATAGGAAAGTTAGATTTGCTGATGGAACTTTTTCAGCCATTGCATGACTTGAAGTTATAATTATCCACCCTCTTTGGTTTTATCTAAACTTCTACATGTTCTAAACCTATCTTGTAACCTTCTCTCTATCAGAAAAATAAATCAAGACCTAAAATACGTTGTTAAGTTCAAACCAGCTCACTTTATTTTTCAAGAACTAGACTCGGGGAGTACGATCGTCAATGCTAGAGAAAGTGATGGGCTCTATATTCTAGATGAGGGGGTGTACTCAAATAAAGAAGATCAAGGGATCGCTTGCCTGAAAATTGCTTCAAATCCGAGTGATAATGAAATTTATTTGTTACATTTTCGCCTAGTACATCATAGTTTTCATCATTTGAATATGTTGTTTCCTGATATGTTCATTAATAAAAATCCCTCGTTATTTCATTGTGAAATTTGGGGATTAGCACAACATCATAAAAACTTTTATCCAGATAGGGCTTACAAATCAACTAAACCATTTTCACTCATTCGTAGTGATATATGGGGTGCATATAGATTATCAACATGTACCAAAAAAAGATGGTTTATAACTCTAATCGATGATCACACGAGGGTAACATGGATATTTTTGCTAAAAAATATCTGAAGTACAACATGTTTTCAAAAAATTCTATAGCATGATCCAAACTCAATTTAATTCCCAAATACAAATGGTTGTAAGTGATAATGGATGTGAATATTTTGGACAAGTTATACACAAATATTTTGAAGAAAGATGGATCATTTATCAATGTTCATGTGTCGACACACCATCTCAAAACGGCATAGCAGAGAGAAAAAATTAGACATATTCTTGAAGTAACTTGTGCATTGGTGTTTTCAACGAAAATTCCTAATTATCTTTGGGGGACAATGTCCTTCACGCTACATATTTAATCAATTTCATGCCCTCCAAGGTATTGTCTTTTCAGACACCAATTACCCTTCTCGAAAAGGAATTTCCAAAATCAATGAGTTTTTCACTCCATGCCTTTAAAAATATTTGGGTGTACTGTGTTATGCAAGTACATTAGATCCTAAAGCGAGAAAATGTATGTTTTTGGGGATAGCCCCGTCTCAAAGAGGGTATAAGTGTTTTGATTCAATTTTCAAAGGAAACTATGGTTAACAACGGATGCTACTTTCTTTGAACAAAAACCTTTTTTTACCACTCATCTTCAGGGGGAGACTCTATGTGAAGATTCTGATTTGTTACCTGATATTTTGGATTATGAAAAATACTCTAGTACCTTCTGTTGTCGCACGAAAATGAACAACTATTATCTACCTTGGGCGGTTCAATCCAAGGCCGGACCAAGTGATCGCACCCAGGCCAAAAGTATGAACTCGAAAGTCTCGAGCTAGGTTTTCTCCGATCAACCCACCTCTCAGAGGAGAGAAGGGGTGAGGAGGGGGAGTGACCGTGCCTTTTGTGTATAGGCTGCCTACGTACCCGTGTGTGGGATTAGGTCAGAACGTAGTTCACGGCGTATGTAACGCAGTATGAGGCGCGGAGGCCTGGAGGAGAGGGGTTCTCGACGAAGGAGACGGAGCACGGAGGAGTCCTCGGCGATGTCTCAGAACTTCGGAGATCGTGGACGCGAGAGAGAATGTGTGTTTTTCTCTCTTTTGGAGACACGGGAGACTCTAAGTCAAGAGTTCCTTGTTGTTATCGGCCCAATCCCGATCGAAGCTATTCAAAGGGAAAAAAGCAATCGGACTTGCCCTAGCCGTTAGTCGGCCCTTGGGCCGGTTCGGCCAAAGGCCGGCCCAATGGCCTCGGCCCAAGGCCGAGCTCGACTTCGGCCTCAGCTCGACGTCGGCCTCAGCTCGACCTCGGCCTGGCGAGCTCGATCTCGGCCTGACGAGCTCGACCTCAGCCTCAGCTCGACCTCGGCCTGACGAGCTCGACCTCGGCCTCAGCTCGACCTCGGCCTGGCGAGCTCGACCTCGGCCTCAGCTCGACCTCGGCATGGCGAGCTCGACCTCGGCCTCAGCTCGACCTCGGCCTACCTCGACCTGGCGAGCTAGACCCCGGCCTCACCTCGGCCTCACAGGCCTGTCCTCGGCCCTATGCCATCCTCGGCCGAGCTTATGTTATCCTCGGCCAAGGGGCCCACCAATGATGCCAGCCCGTGTCGTCCTCAGCCCAGGGGCACGCCAATGACGCCAGCCTATGTTATCCTAGGCCAGGGGGCACATCAATAGCGCCAGTCTATGTTATCCCCTGCCGAGCCCATGTTGTCCCCAGCCGAGGGGCCCACCAGTGACGCCACCCTATGCTATCCTCGGCCAGGAGGCACATCAATAGCGCCGCCCTGTGCTATCTTCGGCCGGGCCTATGCTATCCTCGGCCAAGGGCCGAACCCATGCTATCCTCGGCCGAGGGGCCCACCAATGGCCCCTTGGTCGCCTATAAATACAAGAGGCCCTCCCTCTTCAAAAGGTAATCCAAGTTTGAGGACTGAAACGCTGCCGAACTCACCTTTCGCTCGTTTCTCTCAAGTCTCGGCCCCTAAACACATAAACCCTCTATTATCCACCTCAATCCCACTAATGTTGAGCGTCGGAGAGGTAAACAGAGGCACCTCCTCTGTTTCCCATTTGTAGCTCACGGTTTTCTCATCCTTTCTAGGTACCCCGGCGAGCTCAGGCACCACCGACAGCCAAGGGAGGATCTGGGCAACCAGGTCCGACACGCTCGAGCCCAGGCGAGGCCACTCGGTCCGGCCTTGGGTCTAACCGCCTGTGGCTCCTAAATCGTTGTCCGGAAAACGGCGACAACATTTTGGCACTAGAAGGAGGGGATCTCTCGACCTTGGCGACACATTCCCTCTACCACTTTCACCCCGACTATTGAACGATGAGTCACGTTCCCACGACCTCCGCGGGTCCTCGGGCAACGACCCCGAGGTACGGTCTCCGACGCCTCGCACACCGTCTTGAAGGGCAACCTCGCGATAGCGAGATCCAGCCCCAAGACCCGGTGAACGACCCCGAGGCCGAGCTCCGAGAGGACACGGCCCGGCGGCTTGCGGAGCTCCTTGACCGTCCCGGCGTTGACGGTTCGCTCATTGCCAGTCTCCTCGGCTACGATGTCGAGGATCGATCCGCCCATAGCGACTCCGATCCCGACTATGTGGGGGAGTCGAGGACCGACGAGGCGACTCCTAGCCTCGCCCATTCGCGGTCCGAGAGACCCAATGGCGCTTTGGTCGACCCGTCGCGTCCGGCGCGACGGCGGGCACGGTCGCGTTCCCAGGGACTCTCCCCTTCGGTTTCAAGAGGCAGCCGGACATGGCCCCTCGCCGAGGAGAGAGTGACTCTGGGCAATGATGGGGCCGATAGCCGAAGCGCTCGCTGCGCGGCCCAACCAAGGGCGAACTCGCCCCACCGCGCGCCGAGCGTGGACCTTAGAGAGCGCTTGACGGCGCAGAGAAACTCCCGGGGGGAGGATCTCCACCAAAGGCTCAACTCTCGGAGGGACGCGCTCCCCGCCGCAACTCTCGGCCAACCTCAGGCCAATATCGTGGACCAAGCGTCCAACGAGCGCCAGCCAGCGACTCTCGTAGCCCCGGCGGTCAGCCCGGCTAACGGGCTTGACATGGTCACGATGATTCAGAGCCTCCAAAACCAAATCATCGAGATGAGGGAGTCGGGGAGGCAGAGGCCATATGGGGGGATCGAGGAATCATACTCTCCCTTCATCGCGCAAATCCTCGCGCAACCTTGCGTGGGAAACTTCAAATTGCCATCCATCCCTCCCTATGATGGGCGGACTGACCCGGACTTCCACATCCAACACTACGAGACATGGATGACAATGCAAGGGCAGCCGGACGCGACCTTATGCCAAGCCTTCAACCTAACCCTCACGGGGTCGGGCTTTGAGTGGTTCCGGAGCTTGAGACCCGGGAGCATCCCGTCCTTCCGGGCTTTGCAAGAGGCTTTCCTCGCCGGCTTCGCCACGCTCGTGGCACAAAAGAAGTCGAAGACCCACCTCCTCTCCCTTCGGCAAGGGAGAGACGAGACGTTGAGGCAATACCTCGCTCGCTTCACCGAGGAATCTCACAAAGTCGAGGGCTTCGACGACAAGGACGCCATCACGGCGATCACCGAAGGAGTTCGCATGAGCGACTTCCTCAAGTCCATTGTGGGGAAGGTCCCGCGAAGCATGGCAGAGCTGATGACGAGAGCCCGCACGTATATGGGAATCGTTGACTATCTCGATGGCCGAGATGGCCGGAAGTCAGGGGGACAAGGTAGTCGACGCCGCGACGACCTAGACGGAGATCGTCCCGACCCTCGAAAGAGGAGGAACAAGGGAGGCCAGGCCCCTAACGGCCGCTCCCTCCCCGGGCCGAGACCGGCACACGTCGATAGCTTCCGAAAGTTCTCGACGTTCACCCCCTTGAACACCCCACCGGAGCGGATCCTAGCTCTGCACCGCGATAAGCTAGGGAGCCCTACTCCTCTCACAAAGGATCCTGCAAAGAGGGATCGAAACAAGTTCTGCGAATACCACCAAGATCACGGGTATCTGACATCCGAATGCTATCAACTCAAGCGTCAGATCGAGGCCCTGATTCAAGACGGGAAACTGAAGGAATACGTCCTTAGAACGATCGGGACGGCCGCGGCGCGCGATGAGCGCCCGCGGCAAGAAAGAAAGGGTCTGGCGACAGTGACCGTCACGGACCGAGCAACCATTAAAGAACCAGGAAGCTCGCAACTGCACATCGTGGGCGCGATCTTGGGAGGCCCGGAGTTTGGAGACTCGGCCACGCAAAGGAAGAAGTACGTGCGCGAAGTTTCCGGAGGGAAAATAGCACACTATATCAACCACACATACGAGGCTCCTCCCCCAGCCCCGTTCGAGTCCATGTTCTTCACCGGCCAAGAGGCGGCGCGAGTCCTCCACCCACATAACGACGCGATAGTCGTCTCGGCCCCGGTCGCCAACAACCTCGTCCGGAGAATCCTAATCGACAATGGGAGCTCCGCCGATATAATCTTCAAGTCGGCGTTGGACAAGATGAAGCTATCCGGGATGAGACCGACCCCGATATCGACCCCGCTCTTCGGCTTCTCCGGGGAAAGGGTCATGACGGAGGGAACTATCGACCTCCCGGTTACCTTCGGTACCCCGGGAGGACTCGAGGTTACCCGCATCGTGTCGTTCCTTGTCGTGGATTAGCCCTCGGCATACAATATCATCGTCGGCCGCCCGACCCTCAATCGGTTGAAGGCCATAACGTCCACGTACCATCTGATGATGAAGTTCCCGACGGACAGAGGGATAGCCATAATGTTGGGAGACCAATCAATGGCGAGGATGTGCTACATCCAAGGCGTGGACGGGAAAGAAAAGGGAAAAATGGTGAGCACCGTCTTCCAACCCGGGGACAAGCTCCCGTGCGAAATAGGGAAAGGAGGAATCTTCGGAGAACTGGACCAGAGAGACGATGTCGAGCGTCGAAGGGTGGAGACACCGGACGACCTTGTTCCCGTCGTGTTGGACGACGCCAAACCTGACCAAGTAGTCAAGGTAGGCGCCCAACTCCCGTCCGAAGTTCGAGCCCGGCTCGCCACCTTCCTTCGCGAGCACAAAGACGTCTTCGCATGGACACACGCCGACATGCCAGGGATCGACCCCGAGATAATGGTTCACCGTCTCAACGACGACAAGAGAATGGCTGAGCGCGTTCAACCACCGCGGACATTTAGTGGAGAGAGGTACCAAGCCATTGGTGAAGAGGTTGACAAACTTCTCGCCGCCGACTTCATCAGGGAGGCGGAACATCCCAAGTGGGTGTCCAACGTGGTGATGGTCAGAAAGCCAAACGGGAAGTGGCGGATCTGTATCGACTACAAAGATCTCAACAAAGCCTGCCCGAAGGACAGCTTCCCTCTCCAGAGGATCGAGCAACTTGTGGACGCCATGGCGGGCCACGAGTTATTAAGCTTCATGGACGCCTACTCAGGCTACAATCAGATCCGCATGCACGAGCCGGATCAGATCAAGACCACCTTTGTTACAAACCGCGGACTCTACTGTTACAAGTTCATGCCTTTTGGCCTCAGAAACGCGGGGGCGACGTATCAAAGGTTGTTGAACCGAATGTTCACTGATCAAATCGGCAAAACTATGGAGGTCTACGTTGACGATATGCTCGTCAAAAGCCTCAAGACCCACGACCACGTTCGAGACCTGGGAGAAATGTTTGCGATCCTGTGACGCTACAAGATGAAGCTCAACCCCAACAAGTGCGCTTTTGGGGTCGAGTCCGGAAAATTCTTGGGCTACATGGTTAGCCACCGCGGGATCGAGGCTAACCCCGAGAAGATTAGGGCGATCTTAGAGATGAGGTCGCCGCAGAAAGTGAAAGAAGTTCAGAGTCTGACAGGAAGGATCGCCGCCCTAACGCGATTCGTGTCCAAGGCCACCGACAAGTGCCAACCGTTTTTTAAGACATTAAAGAAGACCGACAGGTTCGTGTGGACGGAGAAGTGCGAGGAAGCATTCCGCGAAATGAAAGCCTACTTCGCCTCCCCCCCGTTCCTTGCAAAGCCAAAGAATGGCGAAACCTTGTACATCTACCTCGCGGTTTCCGACAGGGCCGTGAGCGCGGTTCTCATACGCGAAGAAAACAAGGTGCAATGGCCGGTCTACTATGTTAGCAAGGCGCTCCTCGACGCCGAGACTCGATACCTGGAAATCGAGAGGTTGTCCCTCGCCCTTGTCATGAGAGCGAGAAAACTCCGACCCTACTTTCAGGCGCACCCCATTGTGATCCGCACGGGACATCCCATCGAGAAGGCCCTTCAAAAACGGACCTCCTCTCGAATGGCCGTGTGGTCCCAAGAGTTGGGCGAGTACGGGGTCGAGTTCCAGCCAAGAACCGCCATCAAGGGCCAGGCCCTCGCCGAATTCACAACGCCCCCGACCGACGATGGCGACGAGGGTAGTAAGGGCACGAAAGACAAGGAGGACGACCACGGCGAGTCGTCAAGAAAGAGGGCCAGCGGCCCGACAGGGCCGGTCTGGGACTTGCACGTAGATGGCGCGTCAAATGCCCGGGGGGCTGGCGCCGGCGTGGTGCTCACAAATCCCGATAGGGAAAAACTGAGATATGCCCTGCGGTTGGAGTTCAAGGCTTCCAACAACGAGGCGGAGTACGAGGCTCTGATCGTTGGCTTGGAGCTGGCGGACAGGCTAGGCGCCCAAAACCTGCGCATCCACTGCGACTCGCAGGTGATCGTGAACCAGGTTAAGGGCGACTACGCCGCTAAAGAACCAAACACGGTCGCGTACTTATCCAAAACCCGAAAGAACCTAGAGGCACTGTCATGGTTCGAGATCGTCCAAATCCCCCGAGAAGCGAACATCGACGCTGACGCCCTAGCTCGCCTCGCGTCCGGGATAGACGAGGAGGGCGAAGGCAGCGTCCCGATCGAGGTGCTGACCCGACCCTACGTCTCGAGAGGCGACGTAGGGGTAGTTGAAGAGACTCTGCCTCCCTCGTGGATGACATCGCTCGTAGAATTCCTTAAGCGAGGAGTCGTCCCCGAAGACAAAGAGGAGGCCAAAAAGCTGAGAAGCTTGGCGCCGAAATACACAATGAGGGAGAACAACCTGTTCAAAAGAGGCTATTCCATGCCCCTCCTCCGCTGCTTGACCGAGGTCGAGGCGAAGAAGGCGCTCCGCGAGGTGCATGAGGGGGTGTGCGGAAACCACGCCGCCGGACAGTCTTTGGCGTTGAAACTCCTAAGGCTCGGATATTTTTGGCCAACCTTGAAAAAGGACTCCCACGAGTGGGCCAAAAGGTGCGACAAATGCCAAAGGTTCGCCCACATCCCGCGCCAAGCACCGGCACCGCTATGTCCGATCATCGCACCGCGCCCCTTCGCAAAGTGGGGAATCGATCTCATCTGCTGCTACCTATGGCTCCGAGAAAGTACAAGCATGCGATCGTGGCAATCGACTATTTCACGAAGTGGGTAGAGGCCGAACCGCTGGCAAAGATCACCGAGACAAACACAACGAACTTCATCTGGAAGAACATTGTCTGCCGCTTCGGGATTCCCGCGTCGATTGTGACCGATAACGGAAAGCAGTTTGATAACGCGCGCCTCCGAGAAGTATGCGAGCGGTTGGGCATTAGCAAGACTTTCTCTTCCCCCCGCCATCCTCAAGCCAACGGTCAGGTAGAGGCGGTCAACAAAACGATCAAGGAAAATCTGAAAAAGAAGCTGGAGGAGAAAAAGGGGACTTGGGCCGACGAGCTCCCCATGGTCCTGTGGGCGTACCGAACCACCGCGCGAAACGCGACCGGCGAAACTCCTTTCGCTCTCGCGTTCGGAGTCGAGGCCATGGTACCCGTCGAGACCAAGCTGCCGACCCTGCGCATCGAGGAATACGAAGAAACCGCCAACGACAACGCGATCAGGCTCGAGCTGGACCTCATAGATGAGAGGAGGGCGGACGCGCTCAACCGCCTTGCCGCACAAAAGAGGAAGGTCGAAAAGTACTACAACTCCAAGGTCAAGCTACGGCAGTTCACCGACGGAAGCCTCGTCCTCAAGAGGGTGTTCCAAAACACCAAAGTGCAAGGGGCGGGAGTCTTGGGCCCCACTTGGGAAGGTCCATACCACGTGCGCCGAGCCGTCCACAACGGCACGTACGAGCTCGAGAACCTGGAAGGACTCGTATTCACGCACCCTTGGAACGCGGAACACCTTCGGCGGTACTACCAATAGACGCCCGTCCCCGCTTACTCTATGTTTTGTTATGTCATTCCATAATCAATTTTTGAAATGACATTTTTTAATCTCAAGTACGGCCGAACGGCCTGGGCATGTAATTTTTTTTTAACTACTTCAACGTTGTAAATGAATTAAACTTCGCTTCAAAACCTTCACTTTATTTTGTTACAATTTCTCGTCTTCTCTGCGAGTACCTGAGAAACTCGGGGGGCTAACGGACTGTTGGGACTTCGACTTCGCCTAGTCGAGCTCGCCAATTCGCCTGGTCGAGCTCCTAGTCGAGCTCGCTACTGCTCCTAGTCGAGCTCGCCACTTCGCCTGGTCGAGCTCCTAGTCGAGCTTGCCACTGCTCCTAGTCGAGCTCGTCACTTAGCCTAGTCGACTTCGCCTGGTCGAGCTCCTAGTCGAGCTCACCACTGCTCCTAGTCGAGCTCGTCACTTAGCCTAGCCAACTTCGCCTGGTCGAGCTCCTAGTCGAGCTCGCCAACTCGCCACTCCGCCTGGTGGAGCTCCTAGTCGATCTCGCCACTGCTCCTAGTCGAGCTCGTCACTTGGCCTAGTCGAGCTCGCTACTACTCCACTTCGCCTGGTCGAGCTCCTAGTCGAGCTCGCCACTGCTCCTAGTCGAGCTCGTCACTTAGCCTAGTCGACTTCGCCTGGTCGAGCTCCTAGTCGAGCTCGCCACTGCTCCTAGTCGAGCTCGTCACTTGGCCTAGTCGAGCTCGCTACTACTCCTAGTCGAGCTCGCCACTTCGCCTGGTCGAGCTCCTAGTCGAGCTCGCCACTGCTCCTAGTCGAGCTCGTCACTTAGCCTAGTCGACTTCGCCTGGTCGAGCTCCTAGTCGAGCTCGCCACTGCTCCTAGTCGAGCTCATCACTTGGCCTAGTCGAGCTCGCTACTGCTCCTAGTCGAGCTCGCCACTTCGCCTGGTCGAGCTCCTAGTCGAGCTCGCCACTGCTCCTAGTCGAGCTCGTCACTTAGCCTAGTCGACTTCGCCTGGTCGAGCTCCTAGTCGAGCTCGCCACTGCTCCTAGTCGAGCTCGTCACTTAGCCTAGCCGACTTCGCCTGGTCGAGCTCATAGTCGAGCTCGCCAACTCGCGACTTCGCCTGGTCGAGCTCCTAGTCGAGCTCGCCACTCCGCCTGGTCGAGCTCCTAGTCGAGCTCGCCACTGCTCCTAGTCGAGCTCGCCAATTCGCCTGGTCGAGCTCCTAGTCGAGCTCGCCACTCCGCCTGGTCGAGCTCCTAGTCGAGCTCGCCACCGCTCCTAGTCGAGCTCGCCACTCCACCTGGTCGAGCTCCTAGTCGAGCTCGCCACCGCTCCTAGTCGAGCTCGCCACTTCGCCTGGTCGAGCTCCTAGTCGAGCTCGCCACTGCTCCTAGTCGAGCTCGCCACTGCTCCTAGTCGAGCTCGCCACTCCGCCTGGTCGAGCTCCTAGTCGAGCTCGCCACTGCTCCTAGTCGAGCTCGCCAATTCGCCTGGTCGAGCTCCTAGTCGAGCTCCTAGTCGAGCTCGCCACCGCTCCTAGTCGAGCTTGCCACTTCGCCTGGTCGAGCTCCTAGTCGAGCTCGCCACTGCTCCTAGTCAAGCTCGCGAATTCGCCTGGTCGAGCTCCTAGTCGAGCTCGCCACTCCGCCTGGTCGAGCTCCTAGTCGAGCTCGCCACTGCTCCTGGTCGAGCTCGCCGCTTCGCCTGGTCGAGCTCCCGGTCGAGCTCGTCGCTTCGCCTAGTCGAGCTGGCCACCTCGTCGCTACGAGCTGGTCGCTCCGCATAGTCAAAACTTGTCACGTCGTCTAGCCGAGCTCGTCGCCTCGTCTAGTCGGGCTCGCACAACGACACGTTTTACACACCGAAAGGTAGCTAAATATCAACAAATCGGATCCGCGCACCGGACCTACGACCCCCGCGCGACGCTCTCGCGCAATTCCACGCCCCGCACACCGATAGGCAATGGGGCGTCGGTAGATCACGTCCGCGCACCGGACCGCCGATCTCGGCAGTCAAAACCCAAAACGTGACACGCGTACCTACAAGTACCACGCTCACCGGGAACTGCAAGCTCGTCCCGATACGCACGCCGATAGGTAGCGTACTCGCCGCAAGACGAGCGCGACGGCCACCCAGCTCGCACACGCCGACTGGCGACGAGTCACGAATGAATGGCCGAAGGTCGCACCCGCCGGGCGAATCTGGTCTAGCCAGCGTCCGCGGGAAGCTTCGCCGCCAAGGGCGGCAGTAAGCCGTGCAAACCGGTTATGCTAGGTAAGGCAAGCCGGGCTCGTGAGACACGCACCAATCGCAACGCGCGAATCGATTACGCTAAGCATGGCAAGTCGAGAAAATAAGACGCATAACAGACAGAAAAGCGCCGACTAAGGCGAACAATGTTGTACGAACAACCCAAAAAGAAAAGTATAAGAACACGACAAACTTCTAACGGAAGAAAGACATAACAAAATTCCGGAAGAATGCATGACGCAAGCGCTAAACAAGTGTGTGGAAAACCGAAGAAAACCCGGCTACTCCGAGCCGAAGTCGATCTGCTCTTCATCTTCCTCGGGGCAGGGGGCGCCAAACCCACCGATGACTTCTTCGTCGAGTTAGAGGTTCGCCGACTGAGCGGCTTCCGCGGGGGCTTGAGTACGCAGGTCGTCCTCGGGCGACTCGCCATCCAGAAGAGGAAACATGACGTCGAAGAAGTAAAACGTGGTCCCGCGAGACACGTTCTCCTTCACGGTCGCATCTCGGACCCTTTTGGCTGCCTCATAGCGGGCCGCCTCCAGCGCGAGGTCCCAGTCATCCTCCAGGTCCGTCTTGGACTGCACGGCGTCGTCTTTCTCCTCGGCAAGGATCTGCACCTCCGCCCGCAAAGTATCCCTCTCCCTCTCGGCCTTGACCCGGGAGATCTTACTCGCTGACAGCCGGGCGTGGACGATGTTCAGCTCCTCATCCCGACTCGAGAGCGCCGCCTGGAGCTTCTTTGTCTCCCCTAAGAAGGTGTCAGCCGCCTGCTCCGCCTTCTCCCGAGACGCCTGCCCGGCCGTGCGAAGCAGTTTCTCGGTCGCCAACTCCTCGCGAGCTCGCTTCAGCTCCTCCTCGAGTGCTTGGAATTCTCGAGCAGTACAAGCTCCCGCTAGGGCGTCAGCATGGGCGGCCGCCGTGCTCTCCTTGTCCTTCTCCATAATCTGCATGCGCCGCAGCAGATCCCGGAGAATGCGACCGCTTCGCTCTTGACGTGCGAGCATCTGCAAAGACAAGCGATATACGTATAATCGAAGTGAGCATAAGGGTTACGCACGGGATAAGCAGGCGTATCGTACCTTTCGGGCATCGCCGATCCCGTTTTTGAAATGCTCCAGATCGCTTGCCGTCAGCAAACCCTTGAAGTCCCGCAGAGAGGTCTCAAGAATCCCTCGGGAGCATTGATCCCTCAACTCTGCCGCCTCCGCCAGGAGCATCGAATCCATGCCATCCGGCACCGTTGATGTGTGGGCGCGCTTGTGGCCAGAGGGTGGCCTGAAGTGAATCGACGACGACGATCGCTTGTTAGAAGAGATCGCCTCGTTCCCCGCCTTGGCTCGGGGGCAAGCCGCGGTCGTGGTTTCAACGATAGGTGCCACTGTCGGCACGTGTGTACGTGGCCGATGTCGTCTGGGCATGGTATCTGAAAGAGAGAGACGGCAGTAAGTTGGAATACACACGATAAGCTTAATACAACAGAAAGCGCGATAACGCGAGAGCGTGTGAACGGATAGTACCCCCCGCGTCGGGGGGACGGGCGGACGAACCCCCCGCCTCTGATACAAGGTCCTCCGCAACCTCCACGCCAAGACCGAGGCAGGGAGGGACGTTGCCACAAGGCACGAACCACCCGGTCCTCGCCATGAGGTCCGGGCACTCAAACAGTGACCCCTGCCGCCTCGAATCCGGGATCGCTTTGATCACAGATACGAGTTCGGAATCTTCTACGTCCCCGACGGAGGGAAAGTTGACCGCGGGCCCAAACGCTAAGGGCGCGGACCCAAAGGCCGACTAGGCAACCCACACCCAAGGGTATCGATGCTTCGAGGTGACCTTGGTAACGATGGAGATGCGCTTCCGAGGGCACGCGCAGTAGAAGCCCGGTTTCACCGGGACCCCGCGAACGACCACGAGATCCTGGATATCGTCGGTGGTGACTGCCCGCTTCTTCGCCCGATAGAGCATCATATGGCACGCGGCGACCGCCCGATAGAAGGACGGAGACATCTGCGACGCGTGCACCCCCAACCGAATCAATAGCTCTTGAATCACCGGCTGGAAGGGTAACCGTAGCCCCCCGTGAAGACTCGCCTCATGGACGGGTCGGGCGATCGTCGGGCACCGGCCTCAGGATCGACACCGAGTCCGGGATGCTGTAACGCTTCCTCAAACTCGCGAAGCTAACGACCGAGAGCGAGCTCGGGACATCAACGCCCGAGCAGTCCAGGTCGCCACGGATTGCAGACCCCTCACGGCGGCCGCCCGAGCCAGCCGGCCCCGTCTCCTCCTTGTCCGGCCCGGCAGCGGGCCCACCGTCGGCGCTCGGCCTGTCCAGAGAGTTCCCTCGAGCGCCCAGGCCACCCGGGCTCCTAGGCTCACGCCCGGCCCATTGGCGCTTGCGCCTGGCCCAGCGGCACAGCCCGACTCGCCAGGTGGGACGCCACCGACCCCTAGGGCTAGGGCAACCAGCGCCTTGGCCGCCGCCCCTTGGCCGGCGCTGTCCGGCCGGCGTTCCTCGTCTCTAGCGCCGGCGTTACCGCTAGCAACGCCGCCCGCCTCCGATCGACCTCCACCGATGCATCCCTCCTCGAGAGAGGCTGGACCCAGAGTACCCGGGCCTCCCTCGCCGCCGCTCGACTGCCAGACAGTTCCAGCGTCGCCGCCCGGGACCAGCGCGACTCTCCCTGCGTCCGGCTCGGCCGATGCGACTCCTTCCAGGGCGGGTGCTCCACCAGCGCGTTTTGGGCCTCTCCCTGCAACACCTCCAGCACAGACAAGGCCGACGGGGGTCGGCCCGCCTCCGCACGGACTCGCCTCGCAGGGCGCACCTCCCCCCAGGCCGTGCGCGTCCCCGACGACCTCGGGGTCCCCTCTGGCGACGACTCCGGTGCGCGTACCCTTCTCCGCATCGGCCAGCCGCGCATCGACCGAACGAGGACCGCCTCCATCCATCTCAACCGACCCGTTGCCCGAAGGCGGTGATGAGGGCGCTGCGTTTTGGGTATCCACAGAGGGTAAGAATTACGCCCAAAGGTCTTCTAGGTTTGCATCTTGATCCACGAGCAGAGGGAAGAGGTCATCTTCAACGGACCCACGCCCCGACAGATGGTTAGTGGGGACCATTGGCACGTGTAGCGAGGAAAAAAATGAAAAGAAACCAGAGAAGGGAAATTAAATAGTGAAGGAGGCTCGGGTCGAGCCTTTTTCGCGATGGGTCGCTTCAGTGGGCTGGCGATGACGGGAATCTTGAGTTTATCGCACAAGCTTCACTCGACAATAAACTCGGGGGGCTAATGTTATCGGCGCGATCCCGATCGAAGCTATTCAAAGGGAAAAAAGCAATCGGACTTGCCCTAGCCGTTAGTCGGCCCTTGGGCCGGTTCGGCCAAAGGCCGGCCCAATGGCCTCGGCCCAAGGCCGAGCTCGACTTCGGCCTCAGCTCGACCTCGGCCTGACGAGCTCGACCTCGGCCTCAGTTCGACCTCGGCTAGGGATGGCAATTTGACCCGTTACCCGCGTTCCGGCCCGTTACCCGATTTATTCGGGTCGGGTAATACCCGTTCTTTTTTGGTAAACGGGTAAACGGGTAATACCCGTTAAGGTTTTAACGGGTCCGGGTACGGGTAACGGAATAGCCATCCCGTACCCGGTTACCCGGGACCCGACCCGTTAATTTTTAAATATTTAAAAATATAATAAATCATATGCTTACCTAATTAGATGATATATTTTAAACATTGTTTTTATACATAAGAATAATGAAAAGTTGGTTCTTTCATATATGTTACAACCATTTTTTTTAGGAAACAACTTATTCCAGTGTGATAGCGTTGCGATGAAGATAACCAAATTTACAATGAAGATGATCCAATTTACAATTAAGACTTCTTTTGTATTTTTCATTTATTTATTTTGAATTTTAATGTCATTTATATCGTAGTAGCACTTTAATATTTTTCACCTAAATTTTATTATTTTTAAGCTTTATATTGTTGATGGATTTTTATTTTATAACCGGGTAAGCGGGTCTACCCGACCCGCTACCCTTTTTTTAAACCGGGTAAACGGGTAACGGGTCCAACATTTTTAACCCGTTTACCCGGCGGGTATCCCCGTTACCCGGCCCGTCTCAAAATCCGGGTAAACGGGTCCGGGTAACGAGTAAAAAATTATACCGGGTACGGGTAACGGAATAGGTGTACCCGGCCTTACCCATACCCGTTGCCATCCCTAACCTCGGCCTGGCGAGCTCGACCTCGGCCTCAGCTCGACCTCGGCCTAGCGAGCTCGATCTCGGCCTGACGAGCTCGACCTCGGCCTCAGCTCGACCTCGGCCTGGCGAGCTCGACCTCGGCCTCAGCTCGACCTCGGCCTCAGCTCGACCTCGGCCTACCTCGACCTGGCGAGCTAGACCCCGGCCTCACCTCGGCCTCACAGGCCTATCCTCGGCCCTATGCCATCCTCGGCCGAGCTTATGTTATCCTCGGCCAAGGGGCCCACCAATGACGCCAGCCCGTGTCGTCCTCAGCCCAGGGGCACGCCAATGACGCCAGCCTATGTTATCCTCGGCCAGGGGGCACATCAATAGCGCCAGTCTATGTTATCCCCTGCCGACCCCATGATGTCCCCAGCCGAGGGGCCCACCAGTGACGCCACCCTATGCTATCCTCGGCCAGGAGGCACATCAATAGCACTGCCCTGTGCTATCTTCGGCCGGGCCTATGCTATCCTCGGCCAAGGGCCGAACCCATGCTATCCTCGGCCGAGGGGCCCACCAATGGCCCCTTGGTCGCCTATAAATACAAGAGGCCCTCCCTCTTCAAAAGGTAATCCAAGTTTGAGGACTGAAACGCTGCCGAACTCACCTTTCGCTCGTTTCTCTCACCTCGACCTGGCGAGCTAGACCCCGGCCTCACCTCGGCCTCACAGGCCTGTCCTCGGCCCTATGCCATCCTCGGCCGAGCTTATGTTATCCTCGGCCAAGGGGCCCACCAATGACGCCAGCCCGTGTCGTCCTCAGCCCAGGGGCACGTCAATGACGCCAGCCTATGTTATCCTCGACCAGGGGGCACATCAATAGCGCCAGTCTATGTTATCCCCTGCCGACCCCATGCTGTCCCCAGCCGAGGGGCCCACCAGTGACGCCACCCTATGCTATCCTCGGCCAGGAGGCACATCAATAGCACCGCCCTATGCTATCTTCGGCCGGGCCTATGCTATCCTCGGCCAAGGGCCGAACCCATGCTATCCTCGGCCGAGGGGCCCACCAATGGCCCCTTGGTCGCCTATAAATACAAGAGGCCCTCCCTCTTCAAAAGGTAATCCAAGTTTGTGGACTGAAACGCTGCCGAACTCACCTTTCGCTCGTTTCTCTCAAGTCTCGGCCCCTAAACACATAAACCCTCTATTATCCACCTCAATCCCACTAATGTTGAGCGTTGGAGAGGTAAACAGAGGCACCCCCTCTGTTTCCCCTTTGTAGCTCACGGTTTTCTCATCCTTTCTAGGTACCCCGGCGAGCTCAGACACCACCGACAGCCAAGGGAGGATCTGGGCAACCAGGTCCGACACGCTCGAGCCCAGGCGAGGCCACTCAGTCTGGCCTTGGGTCTAACCAACTGTGACTCCTAAATCGTTGTCCGGAAAACGGCAATAACACTTGTTGTGGCGGAGATTCCGGACGCGTAGGCGATTTCTTGTAAGAAATGGTGGACGCGTCTAGTGTGCTAGATGCGTATGCGATTTTCAGTCGAAAACCGTAGGAGCACTCGTGGGCTCGAGATTAGTCATTCGATCAAGAGAGGCGGCGCTCGGGAGTCCCCGGGAGCGCTTCGGAATCTCTGAGAACGAGAAATCGAGGAGAATCTGCTTCAGGCCAAGGATTGCATCCAGAGAAGTAGAGAGAAGTCTCAAGTTTCTTAAGAATGAATGGGATGGCTTTCCCCTCAATGAGAGGGGGTATTTATAGTAGTTGGAGGGCCTTAGGAGGTGTGTTTGTCGTCCATGTGGGACTAGGGGGCGTTCTCCCTTCAAGGAGAGGAGCGTCGTGCAGCGCGCGGCGCGCGTCCAGCTTGCGGCGCACGTCCAGGGCGCGCACATTCTTCGCGCGGCGCGCGCCTGGCAGGCCTCCGGATATCGTGAAAGTCTCTACTCGAGGAGAACGACTCGACTCGAGGAACGAGACTCGACTCAAGGAGAAGGACTCGACTCGAGGAGCGAGGCTCGACTCGAGGAGAATGACTCGACTCGCGGTGCGACGCTCGAATCGAGGAGAATGACTCGACTTGAGGAGCGAGACTCGACTCGACTCAAGGAGCCAGGCTCGACTCGAGGAGAAGGACTCGACTCGAGGAGAACGACTCGACTCGAGGAGCGAGACTCGACTCGAGGAGAATGACTCGACTCGAGGAGCGAGGCTCGACTCGAAGAAAGTGAATAGACTCGAAGAGCTGAAAGTTTTGACACGAGGGCTTGCCAGCGACTCGTGACGGAAGGCTTGCCACTCTTCAGGACCTCCGGCCTGACCATCGGCCCTTTGAGCGGCGTGTCTTCTTGGCGTTCCGGGTTTTCCGAAAACGACCGACAACATTAGCCCCCCAAGTTCATCGTTTGGGAGGCTCCAGGCGGTGAACTTTTAGTTGTTTTCGCCGGGTGTTTGAGGAAAATTTATTTCCCAGAGCTTCGCCGTCGCGAAGCCTTTGTGATTATAAAGAATATTCTCGCAATTGCATGTGCTCTCTCTAGCTTTTCCGTCTCTCTCAACGCGATTATGTGATCAACACGTGGAGGGGGATCCAAGCGGATGGGAGGCATAGCTTAATGTGGGCGAGGCGGACGGGATCGCATCCACCGCTCTAGCCCCGGAACAACGGGGACATACGCGCGCAAGTAGGGCGTGCGTGTGTGCAGAGGCGGACCGGCGTGTTGCGGCTTGTTAATCTTTTGGCGAAGTCCCGCCCAAGTCTTTCTTCGATGGCATTTTGTTTGATGATATTTTCAAGCGGAGTCCGTGGGAGGCGTCTTAAGCCTGCATCTCTTGGATGTCTTATGGCGCGCTGCGGAAGCGTCTTAAGCCTACATCTCATGGATGTCTTATGGCGCGCCGTGGAGGCGTCTTAAGCCTGCATCTCATGGATGTCTTACGGCGCGCCGCGGAGGCATCTTTGGAGCGTCGGGAGGGACGGCTTTGGTGCGCCATGTAGGCGTCTTAGGTGCGCCATGTAGGTGTCTTAGGTGCGTTGCGAAGGACGACTTGGTAGCACCATGTAGGCGTCTTACGTGCGCCATGTAGGCATCTTAGATGCGTCGCAAGGGACGACTTGGTTGTGCCATGTAGGCATCTTACGTGCGCCATGTAGGTGTCTTAGGTGCGCCATGTAGGCGTCTTAGGTCTGCATCTCTTGGATGTCTTATGGCGCGCCGCGGAGGCGTCTTTAGCCTGCATCTCTCGGATGTCTTACGGCGCACCGCGGAGGCTTCTTATGCCTGCATCTCGTGGATGCCTTATGGCGCGCCGCGGAGAGTGACTTGACTCGAGGAGCAAGGCTCAGCTCGAGAAGATTCTACACGACCTCAGTCGTCGCCTGAGACTCTTCCAGGAGGAGCTTGCTCGAGCGAAGTCTCAGCTAGCTCAGGCCGAGCGAGGTTCTTGCTCAGAGGCGGAGTTCGCGAGTCTTTGCGTGCAGCTTCAATTAGCTCGCATGGAATGGGGAGTCTCCCAAGGCATGTGTGATCGCGCTCAGTTGGCGGTGGCGAAGATGGCATGAATTGCGCCTAGTATGGCAGTTCAGGTGCGCCTTGTGGCGGCTTCGAGTGCGTTGCGATTATTCATCATACGCAGCGCCTTTTGATGACTTAGAGCGCGTCGTGAGAGACGGCTTCGTGCGTCGTGTAGGCGTCTTAGGCACATCACAAAGGATGGCTTAGACGCGCCATGTAGGCTTCTTAGGTGCGCCATTTAGGTGGCTTTGGTGCGCCATGTAGGTGTCTTACGTGCGCCATGTAGGTGTCTTACGTGCGCCATGTAGGCGTCTTAAGTGCGCCATGTAGGCGGGTTAGGTGCGCCATGTAGGCGTCTTATGTGCGCCATGTAGGCATCTTAGATGCGCCATGTAGGCAGCTTCGGTGCGCCATGTAGGCGTCTTAGGCGCATCACGAGGGACGACTTTAGCCTGCATCTCTTGGATGACTTATGGCGCGCCGCGGAGGCGTCTTAAGCCTGCATCTCTTGGATGTCTTATGGCGCGTTGCGGAAGTGTCTTAAGCCTACATCTCATGGATGTCTTATGGCGCGCCGTGGAGGCATCTTAAGCCTGCATCTCATGGATGCCTTACGGCGCGCCGCGGAGGCGTCTTTGGTGCGTCGCGAGGGACGGCTTTGGTGCGCCATGTAGGCGTCTTAGGTGCGTCACGAGGGACGACTTTGACCTGCATATCTTGGATGACTTATGGTGCACCGCGGAGGCGTCTTAAGCCTGCATCTCTTGGATGTCTTATGGCGCGCTGCGGAAGCGTCTTAAGCATGCATCTCATGGATGTCTTATGGCTCGCCGTGGAGGCGTCTTAAGCCTGCATCTCATGGATGTCTTACGGCATGCCACGGAGGCGTCTTTGGTGCGTCGCGAGGGACGGCTTTGGTGCGCCATGTAGGCGTCTTAGGTGCGCCATGTAGGCGTCTTAGGTGCATTGCGAAGGACGACTTGGTTGCGACATGTAGGCGTCTTACGTGCGCCATGTAGGCAACTTAGATGCGTCGCGAGGTACGACTTGGTTTTGCCATGTAGGCGTCTTACGTGCGCCATGTAGGTGTCTTAGGTGCGCCATGTAGGCGTCTTAGGCCTGCAGCTCTTGGATGTCTTATGGCACGCCGCGGATGAGTCTTTAGCCTGCATCTCTCGGATGTCTTATGGCGCGCCGCAGAGGCGTCTTAACCCTGCATCTCGTGGATGTCTTATGGCGCGCCGCGAAGGCGTCTTAAGCCTGCATCTCATGGATGTCTTATGGCGCGCCGCGGAGGCGTCTTTGCCTGCATCTTTTTGGATGTCTTACGGCGCGCCGCAGAGGCGTCTTTAGCCTGCATCTCTGGGATGTCTTATGGCGCGCCGCGGAGACGTCTTCAGCCCGCATCTCATGGATATCTTATGGCGTGCCGCGGAGGCGTCTTAAGCCTGCATCTCATGGATGTCTTATGGCGCGCCGCGGAGGCGTCTTTAGCCTGCATCTCTTGGATGTCTTTCGGCGCGCCGCGGAGGCGTCTTTAGTGCATGCTTGTTCCCGTTTATGTTCGGGTGTTTTGTTTTGGTGGAGCGTGCTTTCTTTTTGTGGAGCGTACTTTCTTGATGATTTTGAGCATACTTACAGTTGCCTATGTCACTAGCCCCCCGAGTTTTGGGTTTACAAGTGTTATTTTGATGACCGAAAAACATTAATAAAGTGGATTTTGAAAGAAAAACCTCGAACTTTATAAATATTGCAAAAATTTGAAATCCTAAAACATTGGCTCGTAGGCCTTATTGAATGTTGGAAAGCAAAGAAATAAAATAGGGGGAAGCGCTGGCTACTGGTAGTAGTGTCTCAAGTGTTCCGCATTCCACAGGCGACAGATCAGTGTTTCGTCTGTGTGTTTGATGTAGTAGGTCCCATCATGTATAACTTGGAGGACTCTGTAGGGTCCCTCCCTGTTTGGGATGAGGACGCCGACACCTTGCACTTGGGTGTCATGCAGATGTCTTCGTGGATTTCGCAGAGGACCTTGGTCGACTCGACGCTATCTCTGAGTTGGGAGATCGTGTTAACCGTCTTTCTGGCGGTTTTTCCATCGATTCCTTGGATGTAGCATATTCTGGCTTGGGATTGATCTCCAGCCATGATGCCGATTCCATCCTTAGTGGGGAACTTCACCAGTAGGTGGTATGTAGAAGTAATAGCCCTTAGTTGATTCAGCGTGGGTCGCCCAATGATGACATTATAGGGCGACTCTTGATCAACCCCTAGGAATGGGACCATGTGAACAACTTCAATGCCTCCGGGAGTTCGGAAGGTGACTGGTAGATCGATGATGCCTTCGGTCATGACCTTCTCCCCGGTGAACCCGAACAAGGGCGTTTGGGTCGGAGTCGGGCGTAGCCCCCCGAGCTTCATGCGCTCTAGGGTGGACTTGAAAATTATGTCGGCAGCACTGCCGTTGTCGATGAGAACCCTTTTCACCAAGTTGTTGGCCACATGGGCTTTGAGCACAATCGCGTCATTGTGCGAATGCACAACTAGCTTGGCCTCTTCGTTGGTGAAGTACATCGTCTCGTGAGGTCCGGATGGAGGTTCCTCGTAGGTGAGGTTGACGTGCATAGCAGCGTCTTCTTGAGCCACGGCCCTTAGGAATTTTTTCCATTGTTGGGCCGAATCTCCATCTTGCGGGCCTCCCGATATGGTGGTCACAACGTGGAGTTGTGGATTGGCGTCGACAGTAGCTACGGTCCGGTTGGCAGAAGCGGTTGTTCCTCCTCCCTTGCCAGACTGTGGTCTGTTCGAGGTGGGGCCCGCAGCACTAATCATGTGTAACACGAACTCTTTTAGCTCACCCCGTTGCATCAGAGCCTCGATTTGCCTTTTGAGATTGTGGCACTCGGAGGTCAGGTGACCGTATTCTTGATGGAACTCGTAATATCTAGACCGGTCGCGAGTCGCGGGGTCTTTTTTCATTGGAGCCGGGGCGATGAACTTATCACGCGCCAAAGCTAGGATTTGATCCGGCGTCGTGTTCAACGGCGTGAACGATAAGTAGCCCTTAAAGTCTTCCGCAAGTCGCGGCTTTTGGGGCATCGGAGGTTGGCTTTTAGAAATCTGACCTCCTCTGTTTCGCCTTTTACGGGAGTTGCCTTGCTCGTTGCTAGGTTCGTCTCGGTGGTGAGGGCTTTGATTATTGCCCTTGCGGCCATCGAGGTAATCTTCGACTCCCATGAAGGTCTTAGCTCGAGTCATTAACTCGGCCATGGTAGAAGGGACACGGCCGACGACGGACTTGAGGAAGTCACTTGTGCGCAAGCCTTCAATGATAGCAGTGATTGCGTCTTTGTCGTCAAAGCAGTCGACCTTATTTGATTCTTCAGTGAATCGGGCGAGGTATGAACTCGAAAGTATGAACTCGAAAGTCTCGAGCTAGGTTTTCTCCGATCAACCCACCTCTCAGAGGAGAGAAGGGGTGAGGAGGGGGAGTGACCGTGCCTTTTGTGTATAGGCTGCCTACATACCCGTGTGTGGGATCAGGTCAGAACGTAGTTCAGGGCGTATGTAACGCAGTATGAGGCGCGGAGCCTGGAGGAGAGGCGTTCTCGAAGAAGGAGACGAAGCGCGGAGGAGTCCTCGGCGACGTCTCAGAACTTCGGAGATCATGGACGCGAGAGAGAATGTGTGTTTTCTCACTTTTGGAGACGCGGGAGACTCTAAGTCAAGAGTTCCTTGTTGTGGCGGAGATTCCGGACGCGTAGGCGATTTCCAGTCGGAAATGCAGGATGTGTAGGCGATTTGATTTTCAGTCGAAAACCGTAGGAGCACTCGTGGGCTCGAGATTAGTCGTTCGATCGAGAGAGGCGGCGCTCGGGAGTCCCCGGGAGCTCTTCGGAATCTCTGAGAACGAGAAATCGAGGAAAATCCGCTTCAGGCCAAGGATGGCATCCTGAGAAGCAGAGAGAAGTCTCAAGTTTCTTGAGAATGAATGGGATGGCTTTCCCCTCAATGAGAGGGGGTATTTATAGTAGTTGGAGGGCCTTAGGAGGTGTGTTTGTCGTCCATGTGGGACTAGGGGGCGTTCTCCCATCAAGGAGAGGAGCACCGCGCGCTGCGCGGCGCGCGGTCTGTTAGGCGCGGCGCGCGTCCAGGGCACGGAGTGCGTCCAGCGTCCTGCTGCACTCGTTTCTTGAGAGTTTGCTATGGACCTCTCTCAAAATCTTATGTACCGGGAATTACCCTTTTTGGCCTTGTCTCTTTGTATGTGGGCCTCATTTTCTCTCGGTGAGAAAAGGACACATTGCATCACAAAGTCACAAAATAAATCTCAAGAATTAACAAAGGACTTGTACAATAATCGGGCAAGTGAACTGTTTTAGAAAATTTATGAGAGGAAATTTTCGAATCAAGGTATACAAGCAGTCATCTCTCCAACGAGTCAAGAATCCAAACCAAAGCAAGAATATGAAAGAGGTATGTCTATTCTTGAACCTGATTTACCAACTTCCTTTAGAAATGAAAAACGTCTTGTGCTAAATATCATACCTCTGCCTATTTTTCATACTCCAAACTCTCTTTTTCTTATGCCACTTTTGTTAGGAATATTGCCCAATTGAAGATAATAAATAAACATGAATGATTACTGAATTGGATAAGAATTTTACTTTATTAGCATCATATGATTAGTGGGTTGAGTTTTGAAATCAGAATCAATAACAACTATCTTTCATAGCCCTCCATATTAAACTGAATCATGTGATGGGCACCTGAGTTCGGGAGGTGAGTTAAAACATGGTCGATGATTTATACATGCTTGGAAAGCTATATCTAAAATCATATATGTGGAACACTAGTGAAGGTTGATCATGTTGTGGGAGCAATCTACACTTTTGGTAAGTGTACGACCTGGACAGACTTTGGTTGTAGATGTGTCGTTTAAGTACCGTTACGACGCATTAGCCGGGGTCGCTTATGATGGTCACAGTGAGACTTGATCTAAATCCTGAAGTGATCATGGACTTCTAGTTCATATTGCCAGGTTCCTTGACTCATTCATTATAAAGGCTACTGCGACGCTGATTAAACTTATGTCTTGGGAATTCGGAATATGATCTGAGAAGAAAGTGGTTGACACATACGGAATCCCGCCTTCTTGAAAGAAGGTTAATGTTCACTCATCTAAGGGTTGATTCCAGAACCGATATATTGCTAGCACTTTCGAAGTAAGTAACGTTCGGAAGAATCTTTCGCTAGGGAAACAACGGTGCTTAGGGTATATATGTATCAAGAAAGGTATAACATAATAATTGACCTTTCTCGATACGGATTGAACCTGGAGGATCTTGATCACGAACTGATTAGATCAGTGGACACTCATCAGGATGACTAAATATAATTCTAGTACAAAGGAGGGTTCAGTATTGGCTTACATGGTGGAGTATTTGATCAAGATTAGACGAATCGATGGAAAAAGAGAAATGACTTTTTCGTCCTTTTCATCGGATTTGTTAAGCTTCTATTACTAGGTTCATAGTCCCCGATTCGGCTTCGATGAAGACGAATAAGAACTCTCTACTGATAATGAATTTCATTATTACAATCTCACAAGCTGTAATCGGTATTGACAACATTAAATTCAAAAAATAGGTATTTGCTTAATTAATAAGTTAATTATAGTAGAATTGTTTATTTATTGTTAGATCAAGTAAATAATCAATTAATTAGTTATTTGTTTATTGTTGGAACAAGTAAATAAATAATTAATTGAGTTTTAAGCAATTGGGTCTTGCACTATGATAAAATCGAATTTGCCATAGTGTGAACATGGTGTTTGCATTTTTTTTCCTGTTGCCCTGTGTGCTATGGTCGATTTTGTTTATTGGTATTTACCAATATTTTCTCTTTATCTGTTTAAATAAAGGAGAGAGAATAATATTTAAGGAAATAAGATATTGTCCTTTATTCTCTCTCATGAATATTTATAGAGAATATATTTAAAAGGAAATAATATATATTCTCCTTTATTCTCTCATGAATAAATATTCTCTATTTGAACATAAAATAAAATATCCTAGATATTGATCAGATGGATGAGAGAAAAAGTAAGATTCATAAGATGAGATCAAAGGGCTGAGATTAATCCATTAATGTGAACGCAATGTTGTCAATGGTGCCCACAAGAAGAGTTGTAATCTTTATTTTGTACATTTGATGTAATAATGTCTCATGAAAACTCTTGCTTGTAATTGCCTATTCATTCATTAATAAAGTTGAAACGTTCATTCATTCTTTCTTTGTTTGAAGCTTTATGATAAAACCTTAGTCTTTTAGTCCATAAACAAACTTAACAACTTACGAAGAGACAAATGTAGATTTGCATGAACAAACTCTTCGTAGTTTGCTTAAAACGATATATTCGCAATCTTAGGGTCAAAGGACTATTGACCTCAGTATGATTGTTAGAAGAATCTATGATGTCTGGTTATGAGGCATTGAGAGTTGGAGACTCTATAGTTCTTCTAGGTATCTTCCGAAGGTACTAAATTGACCAGTGCACTTCTAGAGATAAGATAAGAACAAACCATTTAACCTCTTATGTCTCGAAGTCACTATGTATGAATTGCATCATGCTTACCTTAATCCTGAAATGAGACATGCCATTTCACACCTTAGTATTCTCATTTGAGAAAGTCAGAGTTCGGACTCACTATGTGATTCCGAACAGGGCCTATTGGTGAAGTACTAAGTTGTGAGTATGTCATGAGTAACTTTGTGAAGTTCTCATAGATATGGAATTCATGTACAAGATTGCTGAAATGCAATGTATGTCACCTCATGCTTTGTTCCTTGGAGTGTGAATAAATGAACTGGCCAGTGTCCAAATTGAGTCCCGACTCTTTTGGATGAAACAATGTGACTTGTTAGCTCCTCGTCAATACATTGTTTCTAACTTATTCACAAGCGACAAAGGAGTTGAGGAAATAACAGCTAGAAGGGTAAAATGGTAATTTAGTAAATCCCGACTAGCTGATGAAATTCATGAAGGGTAAACATAGATAATATTCAGTGGATCCGCTCATCATAATTAGGTCGAATTCTTGAGTAGAAAACAAATTCATTTGAACCGAGAGATTTTCAGTGTCAGCTCTTTAGTGGAGTCAGTTGGCATTAAGCTAAACTTGGAAAAGGTTTGTGAACTTTTGAGTCCAAGTGTTTAGCTCAAGCTTTGTTCATTTGGGTCCATGAGGTCACTGTCACGAATCACATCGATAGGAATAGTTAAACTGGAAGCTAAGTCAAAACAAGAACGAAAATAGTTAAAAGGGTATTTTTTGTCTTTTGAGACAAAGGATGAAATGAATGTCAATAAATTTTTTGACAAGTTCATTTGATGACTTAATGTCACTCGGCCATGACTTGATCATTGGGCCTTGTGAATTAATTTCATTTCATAAGAGTTTTATTGAAAATTCTTAATGGGCCTTTTTCATGTTCTCATGAATAAATGAAGAAGCTTCTAGAAGCTCCTTCTAGAGACATGTTGGGCGCCTACCCTATAGAGAAATAGGAGAGTTTATTTTGTGCATAAATGTATTTAGATACTTGCCAAAAGAAAAAGAGGAAACAAATTTGCATATGCATGCATAAGGGAATCGGCCATGTTGAGAGAAAAGGCAAGCCTTGAACAAAATAGGAAACAAATCAAAGCTTCTAGAAGCCTTGTGTTGGCCGAGTGTCTCAAAGGGAAAAAGAGGAAATTGGCTCATGAATATGTGATATTCTATAGAAGAGGAAACTACCTTATTGAAGGTGAGACCTCTCCTATATATAGGAGCCTCATTTCCTCACATTTCATTCATCCAAGTTTAAGAGATTTGAGAGACTTTCTCTCTAGAACTTTGGCCGAAACTCCTCTCTCTCTCTCTCTCTAGTTTATTTTCGATTTTTCTTGTTTTGGCACCTAGGTCCTCACTCGACCTAGTGTTTAGCTCTGCGACTTCAAGACTCGTTCTTAAGTCGTAGTGTTTAAAAGTGTCCACTCACTAATTCCTTTATTTCGAGTGATTTAGTGATAGAAACTTTCGTGGTTGCTCGAGGTGCCGAGGAAAGAAAGAGAGACGTGCTGCGAGGGGAGACGAGCGTTGCAAACTTTCCAAAAGCTTCTTCAAAGTTCAAGCTTCAAGAAAGGTTAGTAAACTTCTAGCTCATATGAGTTTTTTAATTACATGTACTTGCTCTTTGTCTAGGTTAGTAAAAATTGTTTTTACTTGTAAAGAAATTTTTTAAAATTCCGCCGCTTCCCGAAGCGTTTAATCTTTTTCTTAAACCCTAGATCAATTCCAACACGCAATAAATGAGAATAATATATTCTGTAAGGTTCCAGGAATATCTCATTCTACTACTATAAATAGGGGTTCATGAGAAGGCAAAAATCACTTCAACAGAAGCAAAAATTCGCCCACTTCCTCTCTGTGGTCAACGAATTTTTCGCTCTCCTCTCTCCCTCGGAATTTTGTTATTCCAGTCTTAGAAAATAAGAATGAGATCTGAAACTTCATAGTCAGATCTAGTGAGATCAAATAGAGTGTGGTCAACACCTTATTCTTGTTCGTCCGAAGATTACGTTTCGGAAGTTTAAGATGTCATTGAGACGTAAAGAACAAGATGCCGAGAGTTTCATAGACATCCTGAAGGTCTGGTCGTAGAAGACAATGCTCGGAGGCTGAGACGAGACGAGAAGAAGACAAGGAGCTCGAGGAGATCCCGATTCTGAAAGCTTAAGGAGAAACCCGTAAGTTTTCTAATAACTCGTCTTTTTATATTGGTTGCTTGAATTATATTCTCTCATGGTTAATTTAATTAAACAAAACTAGATCTTGTTAAATAACCGTTAAACTGATTAACTTAAGATAACGTAATTAATTATCTTTTCCGCACGGTTATTATTTTTTGAGTGCATAATCACCAACAACTTTCACCACAAATGTATCCTCAATTGTTATTCCGTGTAATATTCGTGAGGATTTGTCTCAACCATAATGCAAGAAGGCTGTCCTTGAGGAGATGGATGCTCTTGAGAAGAATCATACTTGGTCCGTAGAGGAATTGTCAAAAGGAAAACCCCTTCTCGCTGCAAATGTGTCTTCACACCAAAGTTAAGAGCATACGGTACTCTCGAATGCTTCAAAGTGTATCTAATAGTGAAGGGATACACTCAAACTTATGGAATAGATGATACCGAATTTTTTTCTCCGGTTGCTAAATTTAATACTGTGAGGATCCTGTTATATATTGCAACAAATTATGACTGACCGCTGTGACAGTTCGTCGTGAAGGATGCGTTCCTTAATGGAAAGCTTGAAGAAGAAGTATATATGAGTCTACCTCTCGGATTCGAAGGGAATTTCAACTCGAAGTTCTGCAAGCTAGAGAAGGCATTATTTGGATTCAAACAATCACCGCGAGCATGGTTTGATCACTTCACTCAGTTTGTGAAAGGGCAGGGGTACATTTAAGTTCAATCTGATCATATAATGTTCACGAAGTTATCGAAGGACAAGAAGGTCTCGGTGCTGATTATCTACGTAGATTATATGATTCTTACTAGAGATGACTATGAGGAATTAGAGTACTTGGAAGGAAAGATTGCAGGGGATATTTGAAGTTAAAAAATATGGGAGAAATGAGGTATTTCGCAAGATCTAACCAAGATATTGTAGTTTCACAGAGAAAATGCATTCTAGATCTTCTCAATGATACCAAAATTAGTGGGTGTAGACTGGTCGAAACTCCTATCGATCCAAATTAGAAACTTGGAAATGTTGGAGATAGTGTTTCGGTAAATGTGCACCAATATTAGAAGCTTGTGGGGATATTAATTTATTGGTACTCACAAGGCCAGACATAGCCTTTGTTGTGAGTCTAGTAAGTCAGTCCATGCACATCTCATGCGAGGAACACCTTGAAGATACATACATGATCTTAAGATACTTGAAGATTTGTCCATGAAAGGGTCTTTAATTAAAAAAAAATGGAAAGCAGGGCTGTGGAGGCATTCAATGATGCACATTGGGTAGGATCATGTGACTGCAAGTTCACATCAGGCTAATACAGGTATGTATGAGGAAATTTGGTCACGTGGAGGAGCAAGAAACAAAATGTAGTTCCACGGAGCATTGCCAAGGCGGAATTCAGGTCAATGGCGAATGGTATATGTGAGTTGTTGTGGATTAAAAGAGTACTTGAAGATTTAAAGAAAGATGTCGAGCTTCCTGTGTCGGCGAGCGAGGTTCTTGGAGGTAGGAATGCAATCATGTTCGGTCTTCCAAACAAATGAATGCATTTTTGGAGGGACTTTAAATATCTAAACACCTTCCCACCAAATTTATGTGCATGTAGGGGAGGAGGTCCTCGCCGTCGACCTATGATCACTCTCCACCCGATACCCGCTACGCACCAAGTAATCGCTATCCTTACTAAAGTGTCAAATGAGCTTATCCTCCGTCGTAGAGCACGAATCGAGAATTTTTATGGGCCCTTCTACATCATCTTCACAGAGTACACTTCGAAGAAGAGGGACGTTCCACTCCCCGTTCTCGATTTTGAAGTCGGCTACACACATTTCGTAGGGAATCCAGGAACCACCCCAAACACAAAATCCTTTGTCTCGTGGGATCATCCACCCATCCCTTCGAACGTTCACGCATGTGCCCGCCCCGATACGTCACTGGGAGCCTCCAACAATCACCTCTATGTTGTCAATGGTGCCCACAAGAAGAGTTGTAGTCTTTACTTTTGTACATTTGATGTAATAAAGTCTCACGAAGACTCTTGCTTGTAATTGCTTATTCATTAATAAAAAGTTGAAACGTTCATTCATTATTCCTTGTGTGAAGCTTTATGATAAAACCTTAGTCTTTAGTCCATAAACAAACCTAACAACACATGAAGAGACAAATGTAGATTTGCATGAACAAACTCTTCATGGTTTGCTTAAAATTATATATTCGCAATCTAAGGGTCAGATGACTATTGACCTCAGTACGATTCTTAGGAGAATGTATGATGTCTGGTTATGGGACATTGAGAGTTGGAGACTCTATAGTTCTTCTAGGTATCTTCCGAAGGTACTGAATTGACCAGTGCACTTCTGGAGACAAGATAAGAACAAACTATTTAACCTCTTATGTCTCGAAGTCACTACGTATGAATTGCATCATGCTTACCTTAACATGGCATTTCACAGCTTACGTATTCTCATTTGAGAAAGTCAGAGTTCGGACTCACTATGTGATTCTGAACATGACCTATTGGTGAAGTACTAAGTTGTGAAGATGTCATGAGTAACTTTGTGAAGTTCTCATAGATATGAAATTCATTTACAAGATTGTTGAAATGCAATGTATATCACATCATGCTTTGTTCCTTGGAATGTAAATAAATGAACTGGCCAATGTTCAAATTGAGACTTGACCCTTTTGGATGAAGCAATGTGACTTGTTAGCTCCTCGTCAATACATTGTTTCTAACTTAATCACAAGCGACAAAGGAGTTAAGGAAGTAACAACTAGAAGGGTAAAATAGTAATTTTTTAAATCCCGACTAGCTGATGATATTCATGAAGGGTAAACATAGATAATATTCAGTGGATCCACTCATTACAATTAGGTTGAATTCTTTAGTTGAAAATAAATTCATTTGAACCGAGAGATTTTCAGTGTCAACTCTTTAGTGGAGTCAGTTGACATTAAGCTAAACTTGGAAAATGTTTGTGAACTTTTGAGTCCATGTGTTTTAGCTCAAGCTTTGTTCATTTGGATCCATGAGGTCACTATCACGAATCATATCGAGTAGGAATAGTTAAACTAGAAGCTAAGTCAAAACAAGAACGAGACAAGTTTTACGAAAATTGTCAAAATGGTATTTTTGTTGTTTTGGACATAAGATGAAATGAATGTCAATAAATTTTTCGAGAATGTCATATGATGACATATTGATACTCGGCCATGATAAGTTCATTGGGCCTTGTGGATTAATTTCATTTCATAGAATTTTTACTTGAAAATTCTTAATGGGCTTTTCTTATGTTGTCATGAACAAGTGAAGAAAATCTAGAAACACCTTCTAGAAGGCCTTCTTGGCCGTCCAACCTAAAGGAGAAAAAAAGAGATTATTTTGTGCATCAATGTATCAAGATACTTGCCAAAAGAAAAAGAGGAAACAAATTTCCTCTATAAGGAATGGGGGATTTCGGCCAAAGCAAGAGGGAAGCAAAAGAGGAAACAAATCCAAGGCTTCTAGAAGCTCTCTTGGCCGCCCAAATGAGAAAGAGAAAGAGGGGATATTTGCTCATGAATATGTTATATTCTATAGAAGAGGAAACTACCTTATTGAAGGTAAAACCTCTCCTATAAATAGAGCCCTCATTCTTCACATTTGATTCATCCCAAGTTTTAGAGATTGAGAGGTTCTCTCTCTAGCTTGGCCGCCCCTTCCCTCTCTCTCTCTCTAAGTTTTCTTTCGTTTTTGTTTTGGCACCGAGGTCCTCATTTGACCTAGCGTTTTTAGCTCTTCGACTTTGAGACTTGTTCTCGAGTCGTCGTGTGAAAAGTGCCCACTCACTAATTCTTTTTTTCTCGAGTGATTTTAGTGATAGAAACTGTCGTGGTTGCTCGAGTTGCCGATGAAAGAAGAGAGACGTTCTGCGAGGGGAGATGAACGATTCAACCTTCCGAAGGCTTCTCAACGTTCAAGCTTCTCAAAGGTTAGTAAATAATTTATGCTCATAATAGTTTTTAATTTATATGTACTTGCTCTTTGTTTAGGTTAGTAAAATCGTTTTACTTGTTTTAAAGAAATTTTTTAAATTTCGCTGCTTGCTCGAAGCGTTAAACTTTTTATTAACCCTAGATCAATGCCAACACTCTCTACCCCAAAGAATGTCATTCCAAAGACTAGAGGCCTTATATGACGCTCTTGAGGAGAGAATGTACGAATCGAGAATGTAACTTTCCTTAAGGACCTTAGACGCAAGAGTATTAGGGAACCGGATAACCTGCCACACGGTCTTGGCATTGTTAAACCACTCCAAATTTCGGAATCCCAAACCACCCTTGCCTTTGCGCCTACGAAGTTTCTCCCACTTTCCCCGATGGCTCTTCAATTTCTTCTCACTATTCCCCCCACCAAAAGTTGGCCGCTAAACGGTGTAATTCGTCGATGATGTACTTCGGGAGTTTGAAGCTTGCCAAAACATACATCATACTTGTCGTCGAAGTTTATGACTTTCCTGAGGCTCTCACATACGCTTCGAGTACAATACATTACTTTTTGTTAGTATTTGTAAGTTATAAATATATAATTACGAAATATGTTTTGTTGGAAAATAACAAATTTAATACGATTTATCAATATTACCGTGGTAAATTATCCGCAGTTCATAAATCAAGGTATAAGGTAAGCCCAAGGTTCAAAATATCATGATATATCGGCGATATATTGTTTTTTTAAGAGTCTCGGTAAATCAATCATAATCGTTAACGTTTTATAAATATCGTTAAATATCGATGAGATATCGACAAAATATTGATATCTTTTAGTAGTTAAAAATTCAAAATATCGTCCGAATTTGAATTTTTTTAATAGAAAAATAAACAATTCATTATTTGCTTTATTTTATTCTTTATTTTTTATTTATTATTTCTTATTCTTTATATCTTTTACTTATTAACTTTACTTGTTATAATCAGTATTTCGTTATTTATATTTTATAATACATATAAATATAGAGTTTTATAAGCAACTAGGCCACTTAAAACGTTTGGTTTGGGATCTAGCCTATGTTTGGAGTTTTTTAGGGAAATAGCCAACCATATTAGGTGGCAATAATTGTTTTACTTTTTTGTCCTCATATATTTTAAGTAAGTTTGTTTAATTATTATTCTATTTTTGTTTACGTGTGTTAATGACGTTTATGAGTGTTTTTTTTTCATTGCGTGTGACACGTTTCGCTTTTCCGTAGGAGTTGGTTTTTTTTTTTTTTTTGCGTGACTGGGTTAATGTTTATTAGGTCAATTAACTTTTATATATTTAAGGGTTGTATTACACGTTTTCTTTTTCTTTGCGTTTTTTTTTTCATTGCGTGATATTTTTTTTTAAACACACTGACTTGTTGTTTTGGGATTTTGATTTCGATTTTGATCTTACTCAAACTCAGTCCAAAACCACTTCTTTGAAACACAACAACACACCACTCACTTTCATTCCGTGATTTCTTTGTTGTTATATCTTTCGTTCGTTTATTCTATATTTTTTTTTTGTTTGATCGGTGTCGCTGTTGCGTGACCACACACGTTGAGATGAATCGCTTTCGTTGATCATAAATACTATCACTACTTCAGCTGATTGATTGTTCGATCGTCGTTTCGGTTCAGTAATTTTCTAGGTCATTGTAAATACCGGAGCTTTTTAATTCCCAATTAATTTATTTCTTCCAGTTCTCTCTGGTCCTGTATTGTGGTTTTGCGATTTTGATGGTAAAGAGGGAAACTTTATCAGAAAGCAATGTTATCTGAGTTGGGTAGAAGGCCGACGCTGGGCGGTACCGAGGGTTCGTTCGGCGACGAGTTCGAGAATGAGATAGGGATGTTGCTCCGGGAACAGCGCCGGCAAGACGCAGCGGCGGACGATCGGGAGAGAGTTCTATATTTATTGGAAATAACAGAAATTATTGGAAATAATTGATAATATTCAAATCATTTGGGAAAAACCCGAATCCATTTTTCAGAACTTATTCTGATATCAATCGTTGATGCTAAAACAGGAGTTCTTGGAAATAACCAAAAATCGGAAATTTTTGAAAATAAATAAATCATTTCAAATAACCAGCAGTCGAAACCCATTTTTGCTGAGATTTGTTAGAGGATTTAGGCCTACGTGTAACATATAACACACGCGTAGTTAATGTTTTTTTGTTTCAAATATTTTGGTTCAAATATTTTCGCCTGTTACCATTTTGAAGTTGCGTTTTTTTTTCCGTAATTAAATATGTTTAATATGTTGTAGTTTTTATTTTCCATTTGATTATTTAAAAGGGTAATTTAGTCTAGTAATTATTGCCACTTAAGCATGTTGGCTATTTGCCTAAAAATTATGAAACATGGGCTAGAAACAAAATCTATAGTTTCAAAGTGACTATTTTGCTACACTCCCCATAAATATATATGACAATACCTATTTATATCTAAAATATAAAATCAAGATTTTGAATATATATATATATATATATATATATATATATATGTATTTCTATATATATATATATATTTTAAAAATTATATTTTGTTATATGATCTTTATCAATATATTGATTTTGGTACTCGATATATATCATCGGTATATTAAAAATTTTATTGGATATCCATCCATATGTCATTAAAATCATAACCTCGTATCGATACAGCTATCGGTATTTTAATCCGTAAGCCTATAATTTCTAGACCACCAGAAAGGCAGTAATTAGTAACAACACACGATGTTGAGCTCGCGATTAAAAAAAATAAAAATAAAAAACCTCTTACCTGGTCCTCATTTCCGTGGAAACAAACAATCATCGACTCTCGATCAAATACATTCTCACAGGTCTGTCTAGTCGTCACGATGTTCTAATATTCTACGATATTGTACGGATTTTTTTCGATTCCCGTCACAAAATCTAGGTTTCCGATTAAGTTACAACAAGGATTCAAATGTTTGAAGTGCGTTTCGCCAGCAACTTTTGATCAATTTAGGAATTGGAAGACCGAAAATGTACTGTTTTTTATTGCAGTGGTTCGTTTTCGAACAGATTTCTGTAACTGTGATTGTATAGACAATAGCCATGAGCTTGAGTTTGATCAAATTCTTTTTCATGTTGCGATCTTGGGTAATAGCACAAGGTTTTGATTTACTATTAAAAGCAATAATAGGAATCTATGAGTAAATAAATAAAGTTATGGAAAAAAGAAGTAATGTATATGGCCATTTCACATAACTAGTGGAAGATCTGTTCGTGTTTCAGTTTCAGATCTTGTAGTGGGCTGGGATTTCGATGGGAGTTCAGGATCAAATCCAAGTGAGTCAAGAATCGATCATTAGTGGGCTTCCAGATGATATTACTCTATTCTGTCTGGCAAGAGTACCTCGGAGGTACCATCAGACTCTGAGGCGTGTTTCGAGAAGGTGGAGAAACTTGGTGTGCAGCGAAGAGTGGTACTCCTGTCGGAGAAAGCAAAAGCTCGAGGAAACTTGGATATACGCGTTGTGCGAAGACAACAAGAATCGGTTTCGGTGTTACGTAATGGATCCGGGCTCGCCCACAAGGCATTGGAAGCCGATCAAAGAGCTTCCGACCCGTTGTTCGAAGAGAAAAGGGATGTCCATTGAAGTGTTGGGAAATAGGATGTACTTGATGGGTGGTGATACTCTGTCTGAAGGTGTTTCCGATGAAGTCTACTCGTACAATGCTTCTACGGACACTTGGTCACAAGCTCCTTCCTTGTCAACTCCAAGGTATATATATATATATATATATATATATATATATATATATATATATATATATATATAACTTTGAATGTCATCCATTTTGTAGTGGAATTACGTAATGTTGTTTGTTAGAAACTTGGTAGTAAGAGAATGATAATAATGAGTGTTGTCGGCCCGTCTAGGGCCAACGAGGACAAAGGCACTTCCTCAACCCTCGTGGCCGGTACGGGGTCTTGAACGGCGAGGCCCTGACCCAACCAGGGCCCGGCCCAAACCAAGAGCCAAGTCAAAGGCCCATGCAGCCGGCCCAAGGTTTGCCTCGGCCATTGGCCGGCCCAAGGCTTGCCTCGGCCAATGGCTGGCCCAAGGCTTGCCTCGACCATTGGCCGGCTCAAGGCTTGCCTCGGCCATTGGCCGGCCCTAAGGCTTGCCTCGGCCAATGGCCGGCCCAAGGCTTGCCTCGGCCAATGGCCGGCTCTAGAGCATTGCCTCGGCCATTGGCCGGCTCTAGAGCCTTGCCTCGGCCATTGGCCGGCTCTAGAGCCTTGCCTCGGCCATTGGCCGGCTCTAGAGCCTTGCCTCGGCCAATGGCCGGCTCTAGAGCCTTGCCTCGGCCATTGGCCGGCTCTAGAGCCTTGCCTCGGCCATTGGCCGGCCTTGCTCCAGAGCCGGCCTTGCCTAGAGCCGGCCTTCCTCCAGCGCCGGCCTTGCTCCAGAGCCGGCCATCCTCCAGCGCCGGCCTTCCTCCAGTGCCGGCCTTGCCCAGAGCCGGCCTTCCTCCAGTGCCGGCCTTGCCCAGAGCCGGCCTCCCTCCATAGCCGAGTCAGAGCCGGCCTCCCAGCTCCAAGGCCGGGTTAGAGCCGGCCTCCCAGCTCCAAGGCCGAGTCAGAGCCGGCCTTCCTCCAAGGCCGAGTCAGAGCCGGCCTCCAAGCTCCAAGGCCGAGTCAGAGCCGGCCTCCCAGCCAAGGGGATGCCCAAAATGCCCCTTGGTCGCCTATAAATGCAAGGGTCTCTCCCTTGACCCAGAAAATCCATTCTTGAGTACTAAAACGCTGCCGAACTCATACCTCGCTCGTTTCTCTCAAGCTTTGGCCTCTAAACACCCCTAAAACCTCTATACTCCACCTCAATCCCACTAATGTTGAGCGTCGGAGAGGTAAACAGGGGCACCCCCCCTGTTACCCCTTTGTAGTTCATGTGTTCTCTACTCCTTTTCAGGTACTCTGACGAACTCAAGGGACATCCACAACTAAGGGACGACTTTGGATACCAAGTCCGACACGCTCGAGTCAAGACGAGACCACTTGGTCCGGCCTTGGGTCTAACCGTCTTTGGCTCCTAAATAGTTGTCCGAAAAACAGCGACAACATTTTGGCGCTAGAAGGAGGGGATCTCTCGACCTTGGCAACACATCCCCTCTACCAGTCTTCTTCTCACTTCTACGACTCTCGAGAGATGAGTCGTAGCCCCGCCACCTCCGTGGGCGCCCGAGCGACTAGCTCGAGGCGCGACCTCCAAAGCTCTGCGCGCCGTCTCGAAGGGCAACGTCATGATAATGAGAGCCAGCCCCGAGACCCGGCGAATGACCCCGAGGCCGCAGTCCGAGAGGACACGGCTCGAAGGCTCGCCGAACTCCTAGACCGCCCCGGCGTTACCAACGCGCTCATCGCCGACCTCCTCGACTTTAACAACGTCGATGACATCAACCACGAGACCAACCTCGACCACGCTATTCGCGAAAGTGGACACACGCGCACGCTTCCAAGGGGACACCCTCGGGCGGCCGCGTCGAAACGTCAACTTTCTGATGAGCACGCGCACGCGCCCTCGAAAGGACACCCTCGGGCGACCACGTCAAGGCTCCAAAGCTCACGCAATACCCGAGAACGCTCAGTCTCGAGGTCCCGAAAGGGACGCTCCAAGCTCTCCATCCGCGTCCAAAACCCTCATGAAGGTGACAACGTCGAGAACGGCACACCCTTGGCAAGGGTGATAGGGACGGCCTCCGGAGACTTGAGAGACCGCCTCAGTTCTCAAAGAGAGAATCACGGGTTCGACTTGAGAGAAAAACTCAACGCTCGACGCGAGACCGCGATCGTCTTGGGGCAGCAACCACCCAACATTGATCGAGCACCCAACCAGAAGCGCGCGGCAGCGCTTGTGATACCGGCCGTTGGTCCCGAGTCACGAAGGAAAAGGCGCCGGAAGGGTCAACTCCCTAATGACCACCCTTCTCCGGCCCCGAAGCGATCCTTCGTCCCGCTCAACACAACGCCCGACCGGATCCTGCGCTTACGCCGCGATGAGCTGGGAAGCCCCGCTCCACTCACAAAGGACCCCGCGAAGCGAGATCGAAGCAGGTTCATCGAATACCACAAAGATCACGGGCACGTGACGATCGAATGCAAGCAGCTTAAGAAGCGAATTGATTCCCTAATTCGAGTTGAGAATCTAAGGGAATTCGTCGCATCTGCTAGCAAGCCGTGATTGTCGCGACTTCGCCACACAAAAGTGGCATCGCGCTCGCCGCCCAGCTCGTCGGCCCACGGGCAACGAGTTACAAATGGGTTCAAGGTCTGCATCCGCGGGGCGTATATGGTCTAGCCAGCGTCCACGGGAAACCTCGCCACACAAATGTGGCATCGCGCTCGCCGCCCAGCTCGTCGGCCTATAGGCAACGAGTTACAAATGGGTTCAAAGTCTGCGTCCGCGGGGCGTATCTGGTCTAGCCAGCGTCCACGGGAAACCTCGCCACACAAATGTGGCATCGCGCTCGCCGCCCAGCTCGTCGGCCGATAGGCAACGAGTTACAAATGGGTTCAAGGTCTGCGTCCGCGGGGCGTATCTGGTCTAGCCAGCCTCCACGGGAAACCTCACCACACAAATGTGGCATCGCGCTCGCCGCCCAGCTCATCGGCCGATAGGCAACGAGTTACAAATGGGTTCAAGGTCTGCGTCCGCAGGGCGTATCTGGTCTAGCCAGCGTCCGCGGGAAACCTCGCCACACAAATGTGGCATCGCGCTCGCCGCCCAGCTCGTGGGCCGATAGGCAACGAGTTACAAATGGGTTCAAGGTCTGCGTCCATACAACAAAGACGTGCAAATCGATAATGCCTTCGTTGGCAAATCGAGAACATAAGACACGCACAATACAACAAAGACGTGCAAATCGATTATGCCTTCGTTGGCAAGTCGAGAAAAACAAGACGCGCACAACACAACAAAGACGTGCAAATCGATCACGCCTTCGTTGGCAAGTCGAGAAAATAGGTCACGCACAATAAAGCCGTGCTAATCGATCACGCCCTCATTGGTAGATCGAGAAAATAAGCCGCGCACGATCAACCCGAAACCATAGGCCGTCCCTCGCGACGCGCGAAGGCCATTCCTCATGACGCAAACCCGAGAGCGTTCGTCCCGTATCCGTATAAAAGCATAGATTTTGAGTTTCCACTCGATCTACGCTCGATCGGAAACTCGGGGGGCTAATGTTGTCGGCCCGTCTAGGGCCAACGAGGACAAAGGCACTTCCTCGACCCTCGTGGCCGGTACGGGGTCTTGAACGGCGAGGCCCTGACCCAACCAGGGCCCGGCCCAAACCAAGAGCCAAGTCAAAGGCCCATGCAGCCGGCCCAAGGTTTGCCTCGGCCAATGGCCGGCCCAAGGCTTGCCTCGGCCATTGGCCGGCTCAAGGCTTGCCTCGGCCATTGGCCGGCCCTAAGGCTTGCCTCGGCCAATGGCCGGCCCAAGGCTTGCCTCGGCCAATGGCCGGCTCTAGAGCATTGCCTCGGCCATTGGCCGGCTCTAGAGCCTTGCCTCGGCCATTGGCCGGCTCTAGAGCCTTGCCTCGGCCATTGGCCGGCTCTAGAGCCTTGCCTCGGCGAATGGCCGGCTCTAGAGCCTTGCCTCGGCCATTGGCCGGCTCTAGAGTCTTGCCTCGGCCATTGGCCGGCCTTGCTCCAGAGCCGGCCTTGCCTAGAGCCGGCCTTCCTCCAGCGCCGGCCTTGCTCCAGAGCCCGCCTTGCCTAGAGCCGGCCTTCCTCCAGCGCCGGCCTTGCTCCAGAGCCGGCCTTGCCTAGAGCCGGCCTTCCTCCAGCGCCGGCCTTCCTCCAGTGCCGGCCTTGCCCAGAGCCGGCCTTCCTCTAGTGCCGGCCTTGCCCAGAGCCGGCCTCCCTCCATCGCCGAGTCAGAGCCGGCCTCCCAGCTCCAAGGCCGGGTTAGAGCCGGCCTCCCAGCTCCAAGGCCGAGTCAGAGCTGGCCTTCCTCCAAGGCCGAGTCAGAGCCGGCCTCCAAGCTCCAAGGCCGAGTCAGAGCCGGCCTCCCAGCCAAGGGGATGCCCAAAATGCCCCTTGGTCGCCTATAAATGCAAGGGTCTCTCCCTTGACCCAGAAAATCCATTCTTGAGTACTAAAACGCTGCCGAACTCATACCTCGCTCGTTTCTCTCAAGCTTTGGCCTCTAATCACCCCTAAAACCTCTATACTCCACCTCAATCCCATTAATGTTGAGCGTCGGAGAGGTAAACAGGGGCACCCCCCCTGTAACCCCTTTGTAGTTCATGTGTTCTCTACTCCTTTTCAGGTACTCTGACGAACTCAAGGGACATCCACAACTAAGGGACGACTTTGGATACCAAGTCCGACACGCTCGAGTCAAGACGAGACCACTTGGTCCGGCCTTGGGTCTAACCGTCTTTGGCTCCTAAATAGTTGTCCGAAAAACAGCGACAACATTTTGGCGCTAGAAGGAGGGGATCTCTCGACCTTGGCAACACATCCCCTCTACCAGTCTTCTTCTCACTTCTACGACTCTCGAGAGATGAGTCGTAGCCCCGCCACCTCCGTGGGCGCCCGAGCGACTAGCTCGAGGCGCGACCTCCAAAGCTCTGCGCGCCGTCTCGAAGGGCAACGTCATGATAATGAGAGCCAGCCCCGAGACCCGGCGAATGACCCCGAGGCCGCAGTCCGAGAGGACACGGCTCGAAGGCTCGCCGAACTCCTAGACCGCCCCGGCGTTACCAACGCGCTCATCGCCGACCTCCTCGACTTTAACAACGTCGATGACATCAACCACGAGACCAACCTCGACCACGCTATTCGCGAAAGTGGAAACACGCGCACGCTTCCAAGGGGACACCCTCGGGCGGCCGCGTCGAAACGTCAACTTTCTGATGAGCACGCGCACGCGCCCTCGAAAGGACACCCTCGGGCGACCACGTCAAGGCTCCAAAGCTCACGTAATACCCGAGAACGCTCAGTCTCGAGGTCCCGAAAGGGACGCTCCAAGCTCTCCATCCGCGTCCAAAACCCTCATGAAGGTGACAACGTCGAGAACGGCACACCCTTGGCAAGGGTGATAGGGACGGCCTCCGGAGACTTGAGAGACCGCCTCAGTTCTCAAAGAGAGAATCACGGGTTCGACTTGAGAGAAAAACTCAACGCTCGACGCGAGACCGCGATCGTCTTGGGGCAGCAACCACCCAACATTGATCGAGCACCCAACCAGAAGCGCGCGGCAGCGCTTGTGATACCGGCCGTTGGTCCCGAGTCACGAAGGAAAAGGCGCCGGAAGGGTCAACTCCCTAATGACCACCCTTCTCCGGCCCCGAAGCGATCCTTCGTCCCGCTCAACACAACGCCCGACCGGATCCTGCGCTTACGCCGCGATGAGCTGGGAAGCCCCGCTCCACTCACAAAGGACCCCGCGAAGCGAGATCGAAGCAGGTTCATCGAATACCACAAAGATCACGGGCACGTGACGATCGAATGCAAGCAGCTTAAGAAGCGAATTGATTCCCTAATTCGAGTTGAGAATCTAAGGGAATTCGTCGCATCTGCTAGCAAGCCGTGATTGTCGCGACTTCGCCACACAAAAGTGGCATCGCGCTCGCCGCCCAGCTCGTCGGCCCACGGGCAACGAGTTACAAATGGGTTCAAGGTCTGCATCCGCGGGGCGTATCTGGTCTAGCCAGCGTCCACGGGAAACCTCGCCACACAAATGTGGCATCGCGCTCGCCGCCCAGCTCGTCGGCCTATAGGCAACGAGTTACAAATGGGTTCAAGGTCTGCGTCCGCGGGGCGTATCTGGTCTAGCCAGCGTCCACGGGAAATCTCGCCACACAAATGTGGCATCGCGCTCGCCGCCCAGCTCGTCGGCCGATAGGCAACGAGTTACAAATGGGTTCAAGGTCTGCGTCCGCGGGGCGTATCTGGTCTAGCCAGCGTCCACGGGAAACCTCGCCACACAAATGTGGCATCGCGCTCGCCGCCCAGCTCATCGGCCGATAGGCAACGAGTTACAAATGGGTTCAAGGTCTGCGTCCGCAGGGCGTATCTGGTCTAGCCAGCGTCCGCGGGAAACCTCGCCACACAAATGTGGCATCGCGCTCGCCGCCCAGCTCGTGGGCCGATAGGCAACGAGTTACAAATGGGTTCAAGGTCTGCGTCCATACAACAAAGACGTGCAAATCGATAATGCCTTCGTTGGCAAATCGAGAACATAAGACACGCACAATACAACAAAGACGTGCAAATCGATTATGCCTTCGTTGGCAAGTCGAGAAAAACAAGACGCGCACAACACAACAAAGACGTGCAAATCGATCACGCCTTCGTTGGCAAGTCGAGAAAATAGGTCACGCACAATAAAGCCGTGCTAATCGATCACGCCCTCATTGGTAGATCGAGAAAATAAGCCGCGCACGATCAACCCGAAACCATAGGCCGTCCCTCGCGACGCGCGAAGGCCATTGCTCATGACGCAAACCCGAGAGCGTTCGTCCCGTATCCGTATAAAAGCATAGATTTTGAGTTTCCACTCGATCTACGCTCGATCGGAAACTCGGGGGGCTAATGTTGTCGGCCCGTCTAGGGCCAACGAGGACAAAGGCACTTCCTCGACCCTCGTGGCCGGTACGGGGTCTTGAACGGCGAGGCCCTGACCCAACCAGGGCCCGGCCCAAACCAAGAGCCAAGTCAAAGGCCCATGCAGCCGGCCCAAGGTTTGCCTCGGCCAATGGCCGGCCCAAGGCTTGCCTCGGCCATTGGCCGGCTCAAGGCTTGCCTCGGCCATTGGCCGGCCCTAAGGCTTGCCTCGGCCAATGGCCGGCCCAAGGCTTGCCTCGGCCAATGGCCGGCTCTAGAGCATTGCCTCGGCCATTGGCCGGCCCTAGAGCCTTGCCTCGGTGATTGGCCGGCTCTAGAGCCTTGCCTCGGCCATTGGCCGGCTCTAGAGCCTTGCCTCGGCGAATGGCCGGCTCTAGAGCCTTGCCTCGTCCATTGGCCGGCTCTAGAGTCTTGCCTCGGCCATTGGCCGGCCTTGCTCCAGAGCCGGCCTTGCCTAGAGCCGGCCTTCCTCCAGCGCCGGCCTTGCTCCAGAGCCGGCCTAGCCTAGAGCCGGCCTTCCTCCAGCGCCGGCCTTGCTCCAGAGCTGGCCTTGCCTAGAGCCGGCCTTCCTCCAGCGCCGGCCTTCCTCCAGTGCCGGCCTTGCCCAGAGCCGGCCTTCCTCCAGTGCCGGCCTTGCCCAGAGCCGGCCTCCCTCCATCGCCGAGTCAGAGCCGGCCTCCCAGCTCCAAGGCCGGGTTAGAGCCGGCCTCCCAACTCCAAGGCCGAGTCAGAGCTGGCCTTCCTCCAAGGCCGAGTCAGAGCCGGCCTCCAAGCTCCAAGGCCGAGTCAGAGCCGGCCTCCCAGCCAAGGGGATGCCCAAAATGCCCCTTGGTCGTCTATAAATGCAAGGGTCTCTCCCTTGACCCAGAAAATCCATTCTTGAGTACTAAAACGCTGCCGAACTCATACCTCGCTCGTTTCTCTCAAGCTTTGGCCTCTAAACACCCCTAAAACCTCTATACTCCACCTCAATCCCATTAATGTTGAGCGTCGGAGAGGTAAAATGGGGCACCCCCCCTGTAACCCCTTTGTAGTTCATGTGTTCTCTACTCCTTTTCAGGTACTCTGACGAACTCAAGGGACATCCACAACTAAGGGACGACTTGGGATACCAAGTGTGACACGCTCGAGTCAAGACGAGACCACTTGGTCCGGCCTTGGGTCTAACCGTCTTTGGCTCCTAAATAGTTGTCCGAAAAACAGCGACAACATTTTGGCGCTAGAAGGAGGGGATCTCTCGACCTTGGCAACACATCCCTTCTACCAGTCTTCTTCTCACTTCTACGACTCTCGAGAGATGAGTCGTAGCCCCGCCACCTCCGTGGGCGCCCGAGCGACTAGCTCGAGGCGCGACCTCCAAAGCTCTGCGCGCCGTCTCGAAGGGCAACGTCATGATAATGAGAGCCAGCCCCAAGACCCGGCGAATGACCCCGAGGCCGCAGTCCGAGAGGACACGGCTCGAAGGCTCGCCGAACTCCTAGACCGCCCCGGCGTTACCAACGCGCTCATCGCCGACCTCCTCGACTCTAACAACGTCGATGACATCAACCACGAGACCAACCTCGACCACGCTATTCGTGAAAGTGGACACACGCGCACGCTTCCAAGGGGACACCCTCGGGCGGCCGCGTCGAAACGTCAACTTTCTGATGAGCACGCGCACGCGCCCTCGAGGGGACACCCTCGGGCGACCACGTCAAGGCTCCAAAGCTCACGCAATACCCGAGAACGCTCAGTCTCGAGGTCCCGAAAGGGACGCTCCAAGCTCTCCATCCGCGTCCAAAACCCTCATGAAGGTGACAACGTCGAGAACGGCACACCCTTGGCTAGGGTGATAGGGTCGGCCTCCGGAGACTTGAGAGACCGCCTCAGTTCTCAAAGAGAGAATCACGGGTTCGACTTGAGAGAAAAACTCAACGCTCGACGCGAGACCACGATCGTCTTGGGGCAGCAACCACCCAACATTGATCGAGCACCCAACCAGAAGCGCGCAGCGGCGTTTGTGATACCGGCCGTTGGTCCCGAGTCACGAAGGAAAAGGCGCCGGAAGGGTCAACTCCCTAATGACCACCCTTCTCCGGCCCCGAAGCGATCCTTCGTCCCGCTCAACACAACGCCCGACCGGATCCTGCGCTTACGCCGCGATGAGCTAGGAAGCCCCGCTCCACTCACAAAGGACCCCGCGAAGCGAGATCGAAGCAGGTTCTGCGAATACCACAAAGATCACGGGCACGTGACGATCGAATGCAAGCAGCTTAAGAAGCGAATTGATTCCCTAATTCGAGTTGAGAATCTAAGGGAATTCGTCGCATCTGCTAGCAAGCCGTGATTGTCGCGACTTCGCCACACAAAAGTGGCATCGCGCTCGCCACACAAAAGTGGCATCGCGCTCGCCGCCCAGCTCGTCGGCCCACGGGCAACGAGTTACAAATGGGTTCAAGGTCTGCATCCGCGGGGCGTATCTGGTCTAGCCAGCGTCCACGGGAAACCTCGCCACACAAATGTGGCATCGCGCTCGCCGCCCAGCTCGTCGGCCTATAGGCAACGAGTTACAAATGGGTTCAAGGTCTGCGTCCGCGGGGCGTATCTGGTCTAGCCAGCGTCCATGGGAAACCTCGCCACACAAATGTGGCATCGCGCTCGCCGCCCAGCTCGTCGGCCTATAGGCAACGAGTTACAAATGGGTTCAAGGTCTGCGTCCGCGGGGCGTATCTGGTCTAGCCAGCGTCCACGGGAAACCTCGCCACACAAATGTGGCATCGTGCTCGCCGCCCAGCTCGTCGGCCGATAGGCAACGAGTTACAAATGGGTTCAAGGTCTGCGTCCGCAGGGCGTATCTGGTCTAGCCAGCGTCCGCGGGAAACCTCGCCACACAAATGTGGCATCGCGCTCGCCGCCCAGCTCGTGGGCCGATAGGCAACGAGTTACAAATGGGTTCAAGGTCTGCGTCCATACAACAAAGACGTGCAAATCGATAATGCCTTCGTTGGCAAATCGAGAACATAAGACACGCACAATACAACAAAGACGTGCAAATCGATTATGCCTTCGTTGGCAAGTCGAGAAAAACAAGACGCGCACAACACAACAAAGACGTGCAAATCGATCACGCCTTCGTTGGCAAGTCGAGAAAATAGGCCACGCACAATAAAGCCGTGCTAATCGATCACGCCCTCATTGGTAGATCGAGAAAATAAGCCGCGCACGATCAACCCGAAACCATAGGCCGTTCCTCGCGACGCGCGAAGGCCATTCCTCATGACGCAAACCCGAGAGCGTTCTTCCCGCATCCGTATAAAAGCATAGATTTTGAGTTTCCACTCGATCTACGCTTGATCGGAAACTCGGGGGGCTAATGTTGTCGGCCCGTCTAGGGCCAACGAGGACAAAGGCACTTCCTCGACCCTCGTGGCCGGTACGGGGTCTTGAACGGCGAGGCCCTGACCCAACCAGGGCCCGGCCCAAACCAAGAGCCAAGTCAAAGGCCCATGCAGCCGGCCCAAGGTTTGCCTCGGCCATTGGCCGGCCCAAGGCTTGCCTCGGCCATTGGCCGGCCCAAGGCTTGCCTCGGCCATTGGCCGGCCCTAAGGCTTGCCTCGGCCAATGGCCGGCCCAAGGCTTGCCTCGGCCAATGGCCGGCTCTAGAGCATTGCCTCGGCCATTGGCCGGCTCTAGAGCCTTGCCTCGGCCATTGGCCGGCTCTAGAGCCTTGCCTCGGCCATTGGCCGGCTCTAGAGCCTTGCCTCGGCCAATGGCCGGCTCTAGAGCCTTGCCTCGGCCATTGGCCGGCTCTAGAGTCTTGCCTCGGCCATTGGCCGGCCTTGCTCCAGAGCCGGCCTTGCTCCAGAGCCGGCCTTCCTCCAGCGCCGGCCTTGCTCCAGAGCCGGCCTTGCCTAGAGCCTGCCTTCCTCCAGCGCCGGCCTTGCTCCAGCGCCGGCCTTGCCTAGAGCCGGCCTTCCTCCAGCGCCGGCCTTCCTCCAGTGCCGGCCTTGCCCAGAGCCGGCCTTCCTCCAGTGCCGGCCTCCCAGCTCCAAGGCCGGGTTAGAGCCGGCCTCCCAGCTCCAAGGCCGAGTCAGAGCCGGCCTTCCTCCAAGGCCGAGTCAGAGCCGGCCTCCAAGCTCCAAGGCCGAGTCAGAGCCGGCCTCCCAGCCAAGGGGATGCCCAAAATGCCCATTGGTCGCCTATAAATGCAAGGGTCTCTCCCTTGACCCAGAAAATCCATTCTTGAGTACTAAAACGCTGCCGAACTCATACCTCGCTCGTTTCTCTCAAGCTTTGGCCTCTAAACACTCCTAAAACCTCTATACTCCACCTCAATCCCACTAATCTTGAGCGTCGGAGAGGTAAACAGGGGCACCCCCCCTGTTACCCCTTTGTAGTTCATGTATTCTCTACTCCTTTTCAGGTACTCTGACGAACTCAAGGGACATCCACAGCTAAGGGACGACTTGGGATACCAAGTCCGACACGCTCGAGTCAAGACGAGACCACTTGGTCCGGCCTTGGGTCTAACCGTCTTTGGCTCCTAAATAGTTGTCCGAAAAACAGCGACAACAATGAGTAGACAAGTAAGGGGTTAATACAGAACACTTGAAGTTAAGTTAGCCTTTATAAATAAGTAAAGCCTTTATAAATAAGTAAGGGATTAGTTGAAAACTGTACGATAGAGTAGACTAGTGGGATTCTGTAGGGAGAGTATGCACTTCTTGAAAGTTGGATATCCATCATTGTAATATATTTTTTTTGTATTCACATACCAGTTTGTATCAGCTGTATGTTTTGATTGTTCATGGCTGTCGGTTTATTTTTAGAATAACTAAAGGTTGTTAGGCATGTGAAATTGTGGTTAAAGTAAGCGAGTCTCTGTCGGAAGTCTTGCAAACCTATTTTTTGCATTTCCTTTGTCTTATTTTCCATCAATACAATGAGTGAGAAAAGTCTGATATCCATCATCGTAATTGTTGACGTGTGTATATATTAGTATCTTATTACGTGTACCGTTAAATATTACAGGATTTTATTCTATTTTGTTTTTATCAGTTAGTTAGGCTAGTTTCTGTCTGTTTTTGTTCCTACGATTGTTCTGGCAGGCCTCAGTGTTATTATGCGATTGAAATGTAATCAAACTCTCTCTGAAAATCGTAATCCAAGTCTCTCTGAAAATCGGTGAATAGTAATTGATACAAAATATGCCACCAGTTGGTATGACGAGGTTGTTGGGTGTCTTATGTTCAGGTGCTATTTCAGCTGTCAAGTTGTAGACGAAAAGATGTACGCATTGGGTGGGTATGGGTTGGACTTCAGAACTCCGCGGTCATGGGAAACCTACGAGGCTGGCACGAGCACATGGACGCCTCGCTTGGACCAGAGCATGGCACACGAAATCACGGACTCTTGCGTCGTGGATGGGAAGATCAACGCCCTCTGCGGCCACATATGGAGCACGCTGGTCCTCGCACCGTCGGGCGACACGTGGCAACGCCCGGACGCTGACATGGCGGACAGGTGGAGGGGCCCGACGGTGGAGGCTGACGGGAGGCTGTACATGTTGGATCAGGATTTCGGGATGAGGCTGATGGTGCTGGACGAGGACACTCGCGAGTGGGCCCCGGTCGAGAGGCTTTCCACTCAGCAGATGAGGCCGCCGTGCCGGCTCGCAGCCGTCGGAAGCACCGTTTTCGTGGTCGGAAAAGGTCTCGGAACCATCGCCATCGATGTTGGAATGGCGCGAAATGTCCAAGGAGCGATCGTGTGTTCTTCGATGCACTACCTGAATTCGTACAGTGATGTAATTAGCTGTAGATGTTTGGCCATTTGAGACAACCCTTTTGCTTGCTGTCAATTGGAAACCTACCAGCCTCCTTTTTCTCTTCTTTATTAATTACTCGTGTGTGCGAATAACCTTGTTCCTTAGTTTTTGTTTTTGTTCAGAATTGATCGGTGGTTATCTTGTTCAAGATTTATTTGTGAGTTAAATAATTTGTTGACTTTGGTGTTTGAATACTGTTTTGAAATATCCAAATACTCTTGTTTGGGAGAGAGAGAGAGAGAGAGAGAGAGAGAGAGAGAGAGAAAGAGAGTGAGAGTGAATGTGGGTGAATTCTTTATTATTAGAAAATAATGATTATAATATCTTAATTTCAAAGATACTATATATGTATGGGCATGAAGGGGCAGATTATGACCGAAATAACTATAGCATACTTCACACACAAATCACAATAGCATACTTGGTCAAGAGCTAATTACATGTAATTATTGGCCATACTAACAAAAACACAAGCCCAAAGTCCGGCAACACAGATTTCCATAATTCCCTCTCCCCTCGTTAATGGCTACTCACTTCCATTTTCCTGCTGTAATTCCTGGTAAAAATCATCTTCGTCAAGTCATTACGTTTTCGTTAAATTTGTTATAGGAAACGCCCACCAACTGTTTGAGTCAATGCCCGTTAGAGAATACAACTCCTATGCTATGTTCAATTTCCTTGTAATGCAACCACTGTAATATTTCTCTCGCTCTCCTTCCCTCTAGTTTGTCCTTCGTTTTCAGTTCCGAGGAGGTTTGTGGTATGTGGGCTCCGGAGAGAAAAGCGAAGCCCGTTGAGGAGGTCTCAAGTGTTATCAGGCGAGACTATCCGAGTGGTTCAGTCTTTGAAGTTTGCGAAATCGACGCCAGGCAAGGTCGAGGAGGTTCTCAAGGGCAAGCTCACGAGACTGTTGAAGTCAGATATGTTGGACACTTTGGCTGAACTGCAGAGACAGAACGAGCTTGATTTAGCTCTCAAGGTCTTGCCTTCTTGCTTGCTAAATAGATAATAGGCTTCGCTTTTTAACGTAAATAGCCAAATAGTTCTCAACCGTAACTAATATGTCAGTGAGATGTTAGTTCGTATACTAGTTTTTGGAACAAAATAATGCTTGAATAGTTAAATTGTTGATTTTTTTGTAGCATTCCTAGTAATTTTTCTAAACATTATACTTAAAAAAAAAAAAATGAAATTCAACTCTTAACATTTTAGAGTAGCTCATTAGTTATATATTATATTCTGACCCAAAATAATATAAATAAAAGTTCAAAACAATTCTGGATTTTTAGACCAAGATTTTGTTCTAGCGATACTTGTAAATATTATAAACAAGTCATCTAAATTTGTAAATATGTTTGAAGTAGTTTAAGTGTTGAGTTTCATTAGAAGAACATAAAAAATAAAATGAATTATTTTTCTTTTATCAAATTAAAATGACAAATTATAAAGATCAATATTTTGAAGACCTAGTCCCTGAATTCATTCTATGTGATAGAAGCCAAGATCATATTTGTGTAAATTTAATACTTTTGGTTTCCTCTGCCAACCGAGTTATTTATTTATATATTCATCTGAACTTAAAAAATAAATCTAGGTGTTCAGATTAGTAAAGAAAGAAGTGTGGTATAAACCAGACATATCTTTGTACTGCGACATGCTGCGGTTTCTGGGAAAGAACAAACTTGTTCCAATGGTTGAAGACCTCCTTTCGGAACTAAAGACAAAAGGCATAGAGCCCGACACAATGGTGTTCACGGAGATGATCGGTGCTTATTTAACAGTCGACATGATTGACAAAGCGATGGAGATTTATGGATGCATGAAGGAGTCGGGTTGCTTCCCGAACAAGTTAACCTTCACAATATTGATCAGAAATCTGGAGAGAGTCGGAGAAGAAGAACTTGCTTCATTGATGAAGAAGGAATGTGCTAATTATATGGAGTATCCTGAAAAATTCCTTGAAGAACTGGCCAAAAGTGTAAGCTTTTATGTGTAGCAATCAGTAACTATGTTTGCATTTGCGGGAGCTTGATTTGCTTCGATTTTATTCAGGAAAGGAAGAGAACAGCCATGAACACGGCTTGATCAGCAAAGACTAGTATGAGATTGACCTCTCTTCTTTTTTCCTTCTATTTTTAGAAATATCACCATGCCATGCTATTAGCTTTTAATTCCAGTCTTAAATCTTTGAAACTGCGCAATCTTTTCTTTTCCCTAAGAAATTCATATGGTAGAGGAATGTATTTATACAGTTATCCATGTATTTAGCAGTACATTTTTAATCTCTACTTTAATATGATGGAGATTATATCAACAGCTTGAAATGTATTTATTATTTTTGTTACTATTGTTTTTCTCCCGTTTGTCTATCAAGATTGGACTCTAAGGTGATCCTATTGGGTCTCCTCAAACAGAGGTCACGGATTGTACAAATAATTTGGATTCATATGAGAGAAAGCTTCACTTTTCTCGGTGACTATCATTAAAATATAGGTATATTTCAAGAAAGCAAAAAAAAAAAAAAAAAAAAAAAAAAAAAAAAAAAAAACAAGAATGATAGGGGCTTAGTATGTTACATATAGAGAATTTCACTCCTAAGCTATGAATATTTATTTTCATTTTTATCAATCAATACATGAAATGAGGTGTCTAATCGTCCTACTGTTGTACACTTCAAAGCATGAGATTTTTTTAAGCAGCCTAATTACAGTACATTTTCAGAACTCTGATAATATCAAGCACCTTCTTTCCGAAGCCGGAGCAAGGCTTTGTTGCAGAAATTGGACCACGATCAATCGATCCGACATTTGCTTCACACCTAGTTGTAAGACTCGGAAACTCCTATCAGCTGATCCTCTTTCGTTTAAACGCGGGATGGATGGTTTGGCTCCGAGAAGCTAATTTGTCGATCCTAGAAACACATTCTCGCATCCTTTTCAACACGGCAGGCATAGCAGAGGCATTGCTCGATATTTTTCCTTTAAGCAACCGTATTTTTTCGCGAGTCTCTTCGTGACCTTCCGTTGTCTCTGTACATAACAAAAGAATATTGGATTGACCGAAATGTAGGAAATAAAGATTAAAAATGAGTTATGTACATATATAAGTGGTTGGTTCTACTCAGATCAGATATGAATTTTGGCTCACCACTACATTCCTCAGCAAACAGATATAATACAAAAGAATGCCTAATGAAGAGCTTCTAAGTTACCACATACACTTTAGAAGCTAGAACGAAGGGTCATACTGTACAGTTATTGAATCTTTCAACTTATATATTGATTAGGGAAGTTCTGAAGAAATGATATAGTATAACCTGATATACGTACCAAGAAACTTTTCTTGATGGGAGACCAGATTCGAGGAGAAAATATACAAACCTAACCTAACCGAACCCAATCCAGCAACATGAATTCTAGCTGGGATTCAAATTAAAATTAAGTAGCTGGTTGATGTTTGCAATCCTTCTTAAGCTCATGGTTTTGTCTTGGTCCTTTAAAGAGAGAACTCACTGTTCTATCCAAGCTTCTACACGAGCTTTATAGTAATAATGGATATATGATATGGGTCCAAGTCATGTTCATTCAAAATTCAGTCACTTCAATTATGAAATTAAAAAATGTTATACATTGGGAAACTCTGAGACCAACAAAACCCCTACATCCAAGGACCATGAGTGCTTCCTTGAGAGATAAAAAATTTGAACTACAACCTTGAGAGAGAAGAAATTTGAACTTTTATCCAGCCATCTGATATAGATCTATTCTTTTTTCATACCTTTCAACGCTAAAAAAGATTAAAGCTTTTAAATTTCGCTAGTGCTTACACAATCTTACCACAAAACCAAGCCAAATATCATAAACAGAACATACAACACTTTGTAACTTTCTAAGAGATCGAACATAGAGAGACTTCAAACAAGAAAGACGAATTTTAAGGATTTACCAGCGCCAGTGTCTCGAGAAGTTCCAGGATCGAGAGCCTCGGGAATAGCTGGTCTCTGAACCACGAGAAGCGACGCGAAGGAGTTCTTGAGGTTCTCCTGCAAGGTCGTTCGGTACCGGAGAATCTTCTCGGACATTTCTCTCACCTCCGACTCCAAATCCTCCAAGTCCTCGGACTCGTCAAGCTCGACTTGCGGGGCTTCGTCCGAGGCCATTGTTGGAAGATCTAGAGCAGAAATTGTAGAGAGAGGGTTGTGAATTTCGGGGTAATGAAATTTTGGAGGGTAATTGGTTTTTTGACGTTAGGGTTTTTTAAACTTTGAAATTTTGAAATCATTTGGGGAGTTTTGCATTTTTGGATAAAACGGACAATTTGAGGGCCCACGGGTTGTGTCTCAGACTCGGGGAAACAGTGATAAATCTCAGCCAACTTTGGTTCATTTTTAGCATAATTAGTATTAAAAGACTTTACTTTTAATTTAAGAATGACAACGTGTACGGATAGTGTCGGATACACCTATTCTGTTATTAGTACCCGTTATAATTTTTTACCCGTTACCGAGTCCTGTTTATTAGGATTTTAAAGCGGGCCGAGTAAAGGGATTAACCGCCAGATAAGTGGGTAAAAAATATTAGACCCGTTACGGGTTTGCCTGGTTTAAAAAATGGGTATCAGGTCGGGTAAACTCGCTTACCCATTTATCGGATTCACAAAAATAAAAATCACCAACAATTGAAAGTTTAAAAATAATAAAACTTAGGTGAAAAATATCAAAATGCTTCTACAATATAATATAAAAAAACATTAAAATTCAATGTTAAAAAAAAAAAAACAGATTCTTCACTACAAGTTAGGTCATCTTCATTGCAATGACATCACAATTGATGAAGTTGTTTCTTAAAAATAAAATAAAAAAAATTGTTGGAACAGATTAGTAAAAGAACCAACTATTGTTATATTTTGCTAATCAATAAGCCTTTTTTTTATATAAATAAAACCACTGGACTACTAGTAGTGAATAAGTAATAGAGGGAAATTGCATGCTTGGTGGGGTTAGGAAAAAAACATATAATACTTTATGCTCTTACAAAATTATAGATATCAGACTTAACATAATTCAATATCAGAAAAATAAATGAAGTTGTTTCCTCACCAACAGCTAAGGGACGACTTGAGATATCAAGTCCGACACGCTCGAGTCAAGACGAGAACACTTGGTTCGGCCTTGGGTCTAACCGCCTTTGACTCCTAAATCGTTGTCCGAAAAACTGCGACAACATTTTGGCGCTAGAAGAAGGGGATCTCTCGACCTTGGCGACGCATTCCCTCTACCACTTTCACCCTGACTTTTGAACGATGAGTCACATTCCCACTACCTCCGCGGGTACTCGAGCAACGAGCTCGAGGTACGGTCTCCGACGCCTCGCACACCGTCTTGAAGGGCAACCTCGCGATAGCGAGAGCCAGCCCCAAGACCCGGTGAACGACCCCGAGGCCAAGCTCCGAGAGGACACGGCCCGACGGCTTGCAGAGCTCCTTGACCGTCCCGGCGTTGACGGCTCGCTCATCGCCAATCTCCTCGGCTACGACGTCGAGGATCGATCCGCTCGAGACGACTCCGACCCCGACTATGTGGGATAATCAAGGACCGACGAGGCGAATCCTAGCCTCGCCCAAACACGGCCCGAGAGGTCCAATGGTGCATTGGCCGATCCTTCGCATCCGGCGCGACGATAGGTACGGTCACAGTCCCGGGGACTCGCCCCCTCGGTTTCAAGAGACGGTCGGACACGGCCCCTCGCCGAGGAGAGAGCGACCCTGGTGGATGATGGGGCCGATAGCCGAAGCGCTCGCCGGACGGTTCGACCAAGGGCGACCTCGCCTCGCCACGCACCGAGCGTGGACCTTAGAGAGCGCTTGACGGCGCAGAGAAACTCCCGAGGGGAGGATCTCCGCCAAAGGCTCAACTCTCGGAGGGACGCGCTTCCCGCCGCAACTCTCGGCCGGCCTCAGGCCAATGTCGTGGACCAAGCGTCCAACGAACGCCGACCGGTGACTCCCGTGGCCCCGACGGTCGGTCCTACTAACGGGCTTGATATGGTCACGATGATTCATAGCCTCCAAAACCAAATCATCGAGATGAGGGAGTCAGGGAGGCAACGGCCGTACGGAGGGATTGAGGAATCATACTCTCCCTTCGCCGCTCAAATCCTCGCGCAGCCTTGCGTGGGGAACTTCAAACTACCGTCCATCCCTCCCTATGATGGACGGACGGACCTAAACTTCCACATCCAACACTACGAGACGTGGATGACAATGCAAGGACAGACGGACGCCACCCTCTGTCAGGCCTTCAGCCTGACCCTTACAGGGTCGGGATTTGAGTGGTTCCAAAGCCTAAGGCCGGGGAGCATCTCGTCTTTCCGGGCCTTGCGAGAGGCTTTCCTTGCTCGATTCGCCACCCTCGTGGCGCAAAAGAAGTCGAAGACCCACCTCCTCTCCATCCGACAAGGGAGAGACGAGACACTGAGACAATACCTCGCCCGCTTCACCGAGGAGTCTCACAAAGTCGAAGGAATCGACGATAAGGACGCCATCACGGCGATCACCGAGGGAGTGCGCACGAGCGACTTCCTCAAATCCATTGTTGGAAAAGTCCCATGAGACATGGCGGAGCTCATGGCGAGAGCCAGCACCTATATGGGAATCGAGGACTATCTCGATGGCCGAGATGGCCGAAAGTCAGGGGGACAGGGTAGTCGCCGTCGCGACGACCAGGACGGAGATCGCCCCGACCCTCGAAAGAGGAGGAATAAGGGAGGCCAGGCCCCTAACGGCCGCTCCCTCCCCGGGCCGAGGCTGCCACATGTCGATAGCTTCCGAAAGTTCTCGACCTTTACTCCTCTGAATACTCAACCGGAGCGGATCCTGGCCCTGCACCGTGACAAGCTGGGAAGTCCAACTCCTCTCACGAAGGATCCCGCCAAGAAGGATCACGTGTTGGAATCGATCTAGGGTTTAAGAAAATAATTAACGCTTCGGTAAGCGGCGGAATTTTAAAAATTTTCTTTTACAAGTAAAACAGTTTTTACTAACCTAGACAAAGAGCAAGTACATGTAATTAAAAACTATTACATGGTATCGAGTTCATGGTATCGAGTTTGTTCGAGGAAAGGATGATTGAGAGATGATTGCGAGACATATTGCTTATAAAAGTTGAAACAAGTTTATGATTAGTCTTTGGTTTAGGATTTAAGTTTTATTAAGACTTTTATAAAATCCAAAGGTGTTATAAACCAAACGATAATTTACTCCCTCAAGAGAAGGCCGCAAAAAATCTCCATTTATAAGTAAATGACACATCATTAATGCTTAGCCAGGATGTCAATACATCAATTTTGACCAGCCACCTTTTAAATTGGTTTGATCACTCACATCCTTTCGCAGGGCCTCGAGGGAGGATTACTAGGGATTGAGTCTAAGTGTGTAACCAACCACTTAGTCCAAAAGGTCAACTTTGAAAAACAATCCCCCAAGGGGAGGCCTTGTCATCATCGTCTCACTCTCGGACGTAGCTCATTGAGCAATGATCAGTGCAAAGCGCCCTTGAGTACTCTCATTTAAGAGAGGGCCACGAGGGTGACTCTTAGTCAGGCAAGAATTGCACTTTTCATTAGTGTTGGGGATCGTGGGTTACAAACAACAAGTATAACCCTCCCACTTAGTTTTTGGAGTTGGTTCATCGACTCTTATAAGTTCGGAAACAGATTTCCTAGTTAAAGATCGACAGAGCGGACAACTAGAAGAGAATCCTAGATCGACATGTTCAGAGCAGTATTAGTGCATAAAGGCACAAGGTACATACTCGATCTTTTCCTATTTTCTATTTCGGGAAAGTGCGTGAGGGAAGTGGGAACTTCAACTCACTCGAACACTTGAAAGTTTGAGATTACACATCTTTTTATTTTTCGGCTTGTCTACAAGGAGACCTCCCACTCAAATTTTCAAGAGCATATAGATTTTGAACATATGTGATATAGATATAGTTTTGAAAACATTTTGAAAATTTATTTGATTTGGATGACAAAATATTTTTCAAGTTTGAAAGTGAAAACGGTTTTTCAAAATTCAAACTAGTTTTGTAAAAAACTCAATTTCAATTAAACTTTCAAAAATCAAAACATTTTAATCTTACACATCATGTTTATAATCATATGAAAAACATTTTTGCTCAAGAAAATTTTCTCATTAGAGTTCTATAACTCATGGTAGTGGGGTTTGAAAATCCGGATTTCTAAAAAACTGGAGTTTCAGCACAGCCGCGCACCTCGGAGTAAAATCGCCATATCTGGCGGCTCCGATGTCCTTTTGAGCCGAAACCGGTGGCATTGGACAGAGAACAGACAGAGATTTAATTTGATTCAAGAATCATCAAATTTCGAGTTTTGAGAAGAGAGTTATGCCACTTTTAATGCGGGTTTACTCCAGCTCGAAGAAAGAGAAATAATTAAAGCTTGGTCCTTTTTAGGTGCAAAAAAGAATCGAGTGTAACGGAACGTTTTATGAAGGTTGTTAAAGCTTTTATTTGTGTTTTATTAGCAAGGTAATAACAAGGCATAAAAGAAATAACAACAAGCATAAAACGATTCAAGTAAAAATAAGAAACTAGTAAGACAAGAAAACTAGTCACAAAATTTTACTCGAAATTTCTCAAACCTTTAAAACACGTTTTTCAATATAAAAAATTAAAAACTTTTAGAACTGATTCTAATGTGTTTTAAAAACATCCCAAACTCATAGAAAATCAACATGATTTTTAATTTAAAGGCAAGAGCAATAAATTAAAAAAAAATCTAAGATTACAATTCTAACTTGTCACAAAATTAGTAAACTTTCGAAAACGATTTTCAAGCTCATAATTTTAAAAACATGTACATGCATATCTTTGACCATAGCTCTGATACCATTTGTTGGAATCGATCTAGGGTTTAAGAAAATAATTAACGCTTCGGTAAACGGCGGAATTTTAAAAATTTTCTTTTACAAGTAAAACAGTTTTTACTAACCTAGACAAAGAGCAAGTACATGCAATTAAAAACTATTATGAGTATAGAAGTTTACTAACCTTTCTTGAAGCTTGAACTTTGAAGAAGCTTTTGGAAAGTTTGCAACGCTCGTCTCCCCTCGCAACACGTCTCTCTTTCTTTCCTCGGCACCTCGAGCAACCACGAAAGTTTCTATCACTAAATCACTTGAAATAAAGGAATTAGTGAGTGGGCACTTTTAAACACTACGACTTAAGAACGAGTCTTGAAGTCGCAGAGCTAAACACTAGGTCGAATGAGGACCTAGGTGCCAGAGAGAGAGAGAGTCTCTCAAATCTCTTAAACTTGGATGATTGAAAAGTGTGGAATGAGGCTCGTATTTATAGGAGAGGTCTCACATTCAATAAGGTGGTTTCCTCTTCTATAGAATATCACATATTCATGAGCCAATTTCCCTTTTCCTTCAAAGAGTCACACGGCCAAGACTTGCCAAGCAAGTCCTTGGATTTGTTTCCTCTTTTATTTGCTTCTCTCTTGACTCATTTGGGCGCCCACCTTGGTTTCCCCCTAGGGGAAATTTGTTTCCTCTTTTTTTTTTGGCAAGTATCTTCATACATTCATGCACAAAATATTCTCTCTTTATTTGGGTATGTTGGGCGCCTATACCATCTAGAAAAAGGCTTCTAGAAGCTTTTCCATTTGTTCATAACAACATGAAAAAAGCCCATTAAGAATTTTCAATAAAATTCTTATGAAATGAAATTAATCCACAAGGCCCAATTAATCTTATTATGGCCGAGTGTTACTTGTCATCAAATGACCATGTCAAAAAAATTTATTGACATTCATTTCATCCTATGTCTCAAAAGACAAAAATACCCTTTTGACAATTTTCGTTCTTGTTTTGACTTAGCTTCCAGTTTAACTATTCCTAATCGATGTGATTCGTGACAGTGACCTCATGGACCCAAATGAACAAAGCTTGAGCTAAACACTTGGACTCAAAAGTTCACAAACCTTTTCCATGTTTAGCTTAATGCCAACTGACTCCACTAAAGAGTTGACACTGAAAATCTCTCGGTTCAAATGAATTTATTTTCTACTCAAGAATTCAACCTAATTATGATGAGCGGATCCACTGAATATTATCTATGTTTACCCTTCATGAATGTCATCAGCTAGTCGGGATTTACTAAATTACCATTTTACCCTTCTAGCTGTTATTTCCTCAACTCCTTTGTCGCTTGTGAATAAGTTAGAAACAATGTATTGACGAGGAGCTAACAAGTCACATTGTTTCATCCAAAAAAGTCAGGACTCAATTTGGACACTGGCCAGTTCATTTATTCACACTCCAAGGAACAAAGCATGAGGTGACATACATTGCATATCAGCAATCTTGTACATGAATTCCATATCTATGAGAACTTCACAAAGTTACTCATGACATTCTCACAACTTAGTACTTCACCAATAGGCCCTGTTCGGAATCACATAGTGAGTCCGAACTCTGACTTTCTCAAATGAGAATACGTAAGCTGTGAAATGGCATGTCTCATTTCAGGATTAAGGTAAGCATGATGCAATTCATACATAGTGACTTCGAGACATAAGAGGTTAAATGGTTTGTTCTTATCTTGTCTTTAGAAGTGCACTGGTCAATTCAGTACCTTCGGAAGATACCTAGAAGAACTATAGAGTCTCCAACTCTCAATGCCTCATAACCAGACATCATAGATTCTTCTAACAATCATACTGAGGTCAATAGTCCTTTGACCCTTAGATTGCGAATATATCGTTTTAAGCAAACTACGAAGAGTTTGTTCATGCAAATCTACATTTGTCTCTTCGTAAGTTGTTTAGTTTGTTTATGGACTAAAGACTAAGGTTTTATCATAAAGCTTCAAACAAGGAAGATTGAATGAACGTTTCAACTTTTTATTAATGAATAACCAGTTACAAGCAAGAGTCTTCATGAGACTTTATTACATCAAATGCATAATATAAAGATTACAACTCTTTTTGTGGGCACCATTGACAACATCACGGGCATCTGACGTCCGAATGCTATCAACTCAAGCGTCAGATTGAGGCCCTGATTCAAGATGGGAAACTTAAGGAATACGTCCTTAGAACGATCGGGACGGCCGCGGCGCACGGGGAGCCCCCGCGGCAAGAAAAGAAAGGTCCGGCGACGGTGACCGTCACGGACCGAGCGGCAATCGAAGAACCGGAAAGCTCGCAACTGCACATCGTGGGAGCGATCTTGGGCGGCCCGGAGTTCGGCGACTCGGCCACGCAGAGGAAGAAGTACGTACGTGAAGTTTCCCAAGGGAAAATAGCGCACTACATCAACCACACATACGAGACCCCTCCTCCGGCCCCATTCGAATCCATGTTCTTCACCGGCCAAGAGGCGGCACGAGTGCTCCATCCACACAACGACGCGATAGTCGTCTCTGCCCCCGTCGCCAACAACCTCGTCCGGAGAATCCTAATCGACAATGGGAGCTCCGCCGACATAATCTTCAAGTCGGCGTTGGACATGATGAAGCTATCCGGGATGAGACCGACCCTGATCTCGACCCCGCTCTTCGGCTTCTCCGGGGAGAAGGTCATGACGGAGGGAACTATCGACCTCTCGGTTACCTTCGGTACCCCGGGAGGGCTCGAGGTTACCCACATCGTGTCGTTCCTTGTCGTGGATCAGCCCTCGGCATACAATATCATCGTCGGCCGCCCGACCCTCAATCGGTTGAAGGCCATAACGTCCACGTACCATCTGATGATGAAGTTCCCGACCGAGAGGGGGATCGCCGTAATGATGGGAGACCAGTCAATGGCGAGGATGTGCTACATCCAGGGCGTGGACGGAAAAGGGAAAGGAATGATGGTGAGCACCGTCTTCCAGCTCGGGGACAAATTCCCCTGCAAGATAGAGGAAGGAGGCACCTTTGGAGAACTGGACCAAAGGGACGATGTCGAGCGTCGAAAGGTGGAGACGCCGGATGACCTCGTTCCCGTCGTGTTGGACGACGCCAAGCCTGACCAGGTAGTCAAGGTAGGCGCCCAACTCCCGTCCGGGATCCGGGCCGAGCTCGCCGCCTTCCTCCGCGAGCACAAAGATGTCTTTGCGTGGACACACGCCGACATGCCGGGGATCGACCCCGAAATAATGGTTCACCGTCTCAATGACGACAACAGAGTGGCCGAGCGCGTTCAACCGCGACGGACATTCAGCGGGGAGAGGTACCAAGCCATTGGTGAAGAGGTTGACAAACTTCTCGCCGCCGACTTCATCAGGGAGGCGGAGCACCCCAAGTGGGTGTCCAATGTGGTGATGGTCAAGAAGCCAAACGGGAAGTGGCGGATCTGTATCGACTACAAAGATCTCAACAAGGCCTGCCCAAAGGATAGCTTCCCTCTCCCGAGGATCGAGCAACTCGTGGACGCCACGGCCGGCCATGAGTTGTTGAGTTTCATGGACGCCTACTCAGGCTACAACCAGATCCGCATGCACGAGCCGGATCAGATCAAGACCACCTTCGTTACGAACCGCGGACTCTACTGTTACAAGGTCATGCCCTTTGGCCTAAAAAACGCGGGAGCGACGTATCAAAGGTTGGTGAACCGAATGTTCGCCAATCAAATTGGAAAAACCATGGAGGTCTACGTGGACGATATGCTCGTCCTTAGGGAGATGTTCACGATCCTGCGACGCTACAAGATGAAGCTCAACCCCAACAAGTGCGCTTTTGGGGTCGAGTCCGGAAAATTCTTGGGCTACATGGTTAGCCGCCGCGGGATCGAGGCTAACCCCGAGAAGATCAGGGCGATCTTAGAGATGAGGTCGCCGCAAAAAGTGAAAGAAGTTCAGAGCTTGACGGGAAGGATCGCCGCCCTGACGCGATTCGTTTCCAAAGCCACCGATAGGTGCCAACCGTTTTTCAAGGCACTAAAGAAGACCGATGGGTTCGTGTGGACGGGGGAGTGCGAGGAAGCATTCCGCGAAATGAAAGCCTATTTCACCTCCCCCCGTTCCTCGCGAAGCCAAAGAATGACGAAACCTTGTACATCTACCTTGCGGTTTCCGACAGGGCCGTGAGCGCGGTTCTCATACGCGAAGAAGACAAGGTGCAATGGCCGGTCTATTACGTTAGCAAGGCGCTCCTCGACGCCGAGACTCGATACCCGGAAATCGAGAGATTGTCCCTCGCCCTTGTCATGAGCGCGAGAAAACTCCGACCCTACTTTCAAGCGCACCCCATTGTGGTCCATACGGGACATCCCATCGAGAAGGCCCTTCAAAAAGGGACCTCCTCTTGAATGGCCATATGGTCCCAAGAGTTGGGCGAGTACGGGGTCGAGTTCCAGCCGAGAACCGCCATCAAGGGCTAGGCCCTCGCCGACTTCATAGCCGAATTCACAAGTAAGCCCTCAACTGAGGAGGGAGACAAAGATAATGAGAACGAGGAAGACAAGGAGGACGACCACAGCGAGTCGTCGAAGAAGAGGACCAACAACCCGATAGGGCCGGTCTGGGACTTGCACGTGGATGGCGCATCAAACGCCCGGGGGGCTGGCGCCGGCATTGTGCTCACAAATCCCGATAGGGAAAAACTGAGATACGCCCTGCGGTTCGAGTTCAAGGCTTCCAACAACGAGGCAGAGTACGAGGCTCTGATCGTTGGCTTGGAGCTAGCGAACAAGCTAGGCGTCCAAAACCTGCGCATCCACTGCGACTCGCAGTTGATTGTGAACCAAGTTAAGGGCGACTATGCCGAAAAAGAGCCGAACATGGTCGCGTACTTGTCCAAGGCCCAAAAGAACCTACAGGCCCTGTCATGGTTCGAGATCGTCCAAGTTCCTCGAGAGGCGAACGTCGACGCTGACGCCCTGGCTCGCCTCGCGTCCGGGATAGATGAGGAGGGCGAGGGCAGCGTCCCGATCGAAGTGTTGACCCGACCCTACATCTCGAGAGGCGACGTAGGGGTAATTGACGAGACTCCGCCTCCCTCGTGGATGACTCCGCTCGTGGAATTCCTTAGGCGAGGAGTATTCCCTGAAGACAAAGAAAAGGCCAAGAAGCTGAGAAGCTTGGCGCCGAAGTACACAATGAGGGAAGACGTCTTGTTCAAGAGAGGCTACTCCATGCCTCTCCTCCGTTGCTTGACCGAAGTCGAGGCAAAGAAAGCGCTCCGTGAGGTGCATGAGGGGGTGTGCGGAAACCACGCCGCCAGACAATCTTTGACATTAAAGCTACTGAGACTCGGATATTTTTGGCCGACCTTGAAAAAGGACTCCCACGAGTGGGCCAAAAAATGCGATAAATGCCAAAGGTTCGCCCACATCCCGCGCCAAGCGCCGGCCCCGTTATGCCCGATCATCGTACCGCGAGCTTTTGCGAAGTGGGGAGTCGACCTCATCGGCGAACTACCCACGGCCCCGAGGCAATACAAGCATGCGATCGTGGCGATCGACTACTTCACGAAGTGGGTAGAGGCCGAACCGCTGGCAAAGATCACCGAGGCAAACACGACGAACTTCATCTGGAAGAACATTGTCTGCCGCTTCGGGATCCCCGCGTCGATTGTGACCGACAACGGAAAACAATTCGACAACGAGCGCCTCCGGGAAATGTGCGAACAGTTGGGCATTAGCAAGACCTACTCCTCTCCCCGCCATCCATAGGCCAACGGTCAAGTCGAGGCGGTCAACAAGACAATCAAAGAGAACCTGAAGAAGAAGCTGGAAGAAAGGAAGGGGGCTTGGGCCGACGAGCTTCCCATGGTCTTGTGGGCATACCGAACCACCGCTCGAAATGCGACCGGCGAAACCCCTTTCGCTCTCGCGTTCGGCGTCGAGGCCGTGGTACCTGTCGAAACCAAGCTGCCGACCCTGCGCATAGAGGAGTATGAAGAAGCTGCCAACGATGATGCGATCAGGCTCGAGCTGGACCTCATAGACGAGAAGAGGGCGGACGCGCTCACCCGCCTTGCCGCGCAAAAGAGGAAGGTCGAGAAGTACTACAACTCCAAGGTCAAGCTGCGAAAGTTCGCCGACGGAAGCCTCGTCCTCAGAAGGGTGTTCCAAAACACCAAAGTGCAAGGTGCGGGGGTTCAGGGTCCCACCTGGGAAGGCCCATACCGTGTGCGCCGAGCCATCCACAACGACACGTACGAGCTCGAGAACCTGGAAGGGCTCGTGTTCACACACCCGTGGAACGCGGAACACCTGCGGCAATACTACCATTAGAGGCGCCGCTTCCCCGACATGCAATTATTTTCATTTTATTTTTTATTTTTGCAAAGACAGTTTCATATCTCAAGTACGGCCAACGGCCTGGGAATGTAATTTTTAACTATTTCAACATTATAATTGAATTACATTTCGCTTCGACACTTTTACTTTATTGTATTATAATTTCTCGTCTCCTCTACGAGCACCCAAGAAACTCGGGGGGCTAACGGGGATAAGATGAGGATAACAAGCTCGTTTTTTCGCGCGACACACTCGCGCAATAGCACGTTTTACGCGCCGAAAGGTAGCGAAACGCCAACAAATCGGATCCGCGCACCGGACCTCCGACCCTCGGGCGACGCTCTCGCACGATTCCGCGCCCCGCACACCGGTAGGCAGCGGGGTGACGGTGGATCGCGTCCGCGCACTGGACCGTCGATCCCGGCAGTCAAAACCCAAAACGTGACACGCGTACCGACAAGTACCACGCTCACTGGGAACTGCGTCCACGACAAGCTCGTCCCGATACGCACGCCGATAGGTAGCATACTCGCCGAAAGATGAGCGCGACGACCGCCCAGATGGCACACGCCGATAGGCAGTGAGTCACGAATGGATGGCCGAGGTCGAAACTGGTCTAGCCAGCGTCCGCGGGAAACTTCGCCGCTAAGTGTGGCAGTAAGCCGTGCAAACCGGTTACGCTAGATATAGTAAGCCGAGTTCATAAGACACGCATTAATCAAACCGCGCGAATCGATTGCGCTAAGCATGGCAAGTCGAGAAAATAAGACGCGCAACAGATGAAAAAGCTTTAACTAAAGCAAACAATGTTGTACGAACAACCCAACAAGAAAATTACGAGAGTACGACACATGTCAAACATAACAAAACTCCAAAAGAAAGCGTAAAGCAAGCGCTAAACAGGTGCGCAAAAACCAAAGTAAATTCGGCTATTCTGAGCTGAAGTCTATTTGCTCTTCGTCATCCTCGGGGCGAGGAGCGCCCGACCCGTCGGTGGCCTCTCCGCCGAGTGGACGGTTCGTCGATTGGGCAGCCTCCGCGGGGTCTTGGGGGCGCAGGTCGTTCACCTCTGGCTCGTCATCTAAAGGAAGGAACATGGTATTAAAAAAGGAAAAGGTTGTCCCTCGAGACGCGTTCTCCCTCGCGGTCGCGTCTCGGACTCGCCTGGCCGCTTCGTAACGAGCTGCCTCCAACGCCAAGTCCCAATCGTCCTCTAGGTCCGTCTTGGATCGCACGGCATCTTCTTTCTCCTCAGTGAGGGTCTGCACCTCCGCCAGCAAAGAATCCCTCTCCCTCTCAGTCTGGACCCGAGAAATCTCACTCGCCGACAGTCGAGCATGAACGATCTTCAACTCCTCATCCCGACTCGACAGCGCCGACTGAAGTTTCTTCGTCTCCCCCAAGAAAGTGTCGGTGGCTTGCTCCGCCTTCTCCAGAGACATCTGTGCCGCCGTGCGCTGTGATCTCTCGGCCGCCAACTCCTCGCGGGTCCGCCTCGACTCTTCCTCGAGCGCCTGAAACTCTTGGGCGATTCGAACCCCCACTAGTGGGGCAGCATGGTCGACCGCCGCGCTCTCCATGTCTCTCTTCATGATCTGCATCCTATGAAGCAAATCCCGGAGGATGCGATCGCTCCGTTCTTGACATGCGAGCATCTGCAAAGGATGATGGTGCATGTATTATCATAACAAGTACGGGGGTCACGCATAGATCGAACGGACGGGCCATACCTTTCGGGCGTTGCGAACTCCATTTTGGAAATGGTCGAGGTCACTTGTTGTCAGCAGACTCTTGAAATCCCCAAAAGGGGTCTCAAGAATTCCTTGGGAGCATTGGCCTCACAGCTCTGCCGCCTCCGCTAGGAGCATCGAGTCCATGCAGTCCGGCACCGCCGACGTGTGGGCACGCTTGTGACCGGAGGGTGGTCCGAAGGAAGTCGACGATGACGGTCGCTTGTTGGAGGAGTTTGCTTCATTCCTCGCCCGCGATGGCGACCCCCCGCGACGAACCTCAGCTGGAGGACGGGCCACGGTCGTGGCATCGTCGGTGGGCGTTGCTTTCGACATTTGTGTGCGTGGTCGATGACGTCGAGCCATGATACCTGTAGACAAGGAAAGAACGTCTGTCAGCTAAAGCATAAAAATAAGCGTAAATAATGGAAAACGACGATAGCGCGGTAACGCGAAAGTATATGCGCGGCTAGTACCCCCCGCGTCGGGGGAAGGAGCTGACGCACCCCCCTCCTCGGTCTCGGGATCCTCCGTGGCCCCCACGTCGAGGCCAGGGGGCGAAGGAACGTCGTCGCTAGGCACGAACCACCCGGTCCTCGCCATCAGGTATGGGGACTCAAAGAGTGTTCCTTGCCGCCTTGATTCTGGAATCGCCCTAATCACCGCGACGAGCTCGGAGCCCTCGATATCCCCCACGGGTGGGAAGTCGGCCGCGGGGCCGAAGAAGAGAGGCGCAATCCCAAAGGCTGACTCGGATACCCACACCCAAGGGTATCGGTGCATCGAGGTAACCTTGGTGACGACAGAGATGCGCTTCCGAGTAAACGCCGTGTAGAAGCCTGGTTTCCCCGGAACCCCGCGAACGAGCACGAGATCTTGGATGTCGTCCGCAGTGACAGCCCTTCTCTTCGCCCGATAAAGCATCATGTGGCACGCTGCGACTACCCGGTAGAAGGTCGGAGACATTTGCGACGCGTGCACCCCCAACCGAACCAGCAACTCTTGGATCACCGGCTGGAAGGGTAGCCGTAACCATCCGCGAAGGCTCGCCTCATGAACGGCGGCGTGTCCTTTCCGGGGGCGAGAAGGAAGATCGTCGGGCAACGGTCGCAAGATCGTCACGGAGTCCGGGATGCCGTATCGCCTCCTCAAGCTCGTAAAACTAGCGATCGAGAGCGAGCTCGGAGTGTCGACTCCCGAGCAATCCAGGCCGCCACGTATTGCCGATTCCCCGGTCGGAAAGGCTAGGGCTCGTGCCTCTTCCCGCGCTGTTAAAGAAGACATCGCAGCGGGTGTGACACGACGGTCCGACGATTGGCTCGAGCACTCGACGACGGAAGCGATCCCCGGCCCGACAGATCCTTCGTGGCGATCGCCTAGGCCGGCCGGCGGGACCATGACATGGGCGCCCGGCTCAGCGGGCCTTGTCCCCCCAGTGATCGGCCCGGCAATGGACCCGTCATCGGCGCCCGGCCTCGGACCCGACAAGCTTCCCTCGGCGAGGCTTATCTCGCCCGTGCTCCCTCGGTGGATACCTAAGGCGGTTGGGCTGGCTCCACCGGCCTCCGGCCCGGGTAGGAGGCCCCCTCGCGCGTCCGGGCCCCCGCGTTGTGCGCCCAAGGCCATTGGGCTGGCCCCGCCAGCACCCGGCCAAGGGAGGCAGTCCTCTCGCGCGCCCAAGTCATCTGGGCCCCGGGGAGTCTCGCTCGGCCCAGTGGCGCGCGCACCTGGCCCAGCAGAGCGGCCCGGCCCGCTAAGTGGGCTCCCCCCTTGCAGCCCTAGCCCGCCAGCTCCTAGGGCTAGGGCGACCAATGCCTCGGCCGCCGCCCCCCGGCCGGCGCTGTCCGGCCGGCCCTCCTCGTCACCGGCGCCGGCGCTCCCTCCAGCAGCGCCGCCCACCTCCGGCGGCCCTCCAGCGGCGCCGCCCACCTCCGGCGGCCCTTCATTGGCGCTGCCCGCCTCCAGTCGGGCTCCACCGGCGCGCCCCTCCTCGGGAAAGGCCGGGCCCGAGTTGCCCAGGCCTCCTTCGTCGCCGCCCGCCTGCCAAACAGGCCCAGCGTCGCCGCCCAGGGCCGGCGCGACGCTCCTGACGCCCGACTCGGCCGGCGCGGCCCCCCCCGGGGCGAGCGCTCCTCCTGCGCTGCTTGGATCTCTCCCGGCGGCGCCTCCAGCGCAGACAGCGCCGACGAAGACCGGCGCACCATCGCCCAGGCCCGCCTCGCCGAGCGCGACTTCACCCGGGCCGCGCGCGTCCCCAGCGCCGCCTGGGGCTCCTCCGGCGACGCTCCCAGCACAAACGGCGCCGACAGGGGCCGGCGCATCTTCTCCCGGGCCCAGTTCACCAAGCGCGCCCCCGCGCTGGTCGGCCCAGCGCTCCCCGACGCCCAGCGCTCCTGGGCCGGCGTTCCCCTGGCGGCTGGGGCCGTCCCCAGTGCACATGTACTCCTCCCCGTCGGCCAGCCATGCTTCGACCGTGTGAAAGTCTCCCCCGGCCATCTCTGTCACATGGTGGCTCAAAGGGCGTGAAGGCGGCACGATGTTGGTAGCCGATGGAGATGAAAGTTGCGCCCACAATTCGTCTAAATTCGCATCTTGGTTCTCGAGCAAAGAGAAGAGGACATCATCAATGGACCCATTCCCCGACAGGTGGTTGGTAGGGTCCATTGACGCGTTTAACGAGACAAGGAAAAAGTGACCGGAGAATAAAAAATAATAATAATTAAAGGAACCGAGCCAAACCTTGTCACGACGGGTTGCTCCGGTGGGCCGACGACGGCGAGAGTCTTGAGTTTACCGCACGAGTTTCACTCGGCCGTAAACTCGAGGGGCTAATGTTATCGGCCCGACCCCGATAGCGGCCGAACGAAGGTGAAGCGACGTCGGACGCGTCCCGGCAGCTCGCCCCGGCCATTGGCCGGCCCTAGGGCCAGCCTCGGCCAATGGCCGGCCCAAACAGCCTCGGCCATTGGCCGGCCCAGGGGCCAGCCTCGGCCAATGGCCGACTCAAGATGCTCCCGGCCGTTGGCCGGCCCTAGGGCCAGCCTCGGCCAATGGCCGGCCCAAATAGCCTCGGCCATTGGCCGGCCCAAGGGCCAGTCTCGGCCAATGGCCGACTCAATCTACTCCCGGCCATTGGCCGGCCCTAGGGCCAGCCTCGGCCAATGGCTGGCCCAAACCACATCGGCCATTGGCCGGACCAGAGGCCAGCCTCGGCCAATGGCCGACCCAAGATACTCCCAGCCATTGGCCGGCCCTAGGGCCAGCCTCGGCCAATGGCCGGCCCAAATAGCCTCGGCCATTGGCCGGCCCAAGGGCCAGTCTCGGCCAATGGCCGACTGAAGCTGCTCCCGGCCATTGGCCGGCCCTAGGGCCAGCCTCGGCCAATGGCCGGCCCAAATAGCCTCGGCCATTGGCCGGCCCAAGGGCCAGTCTCGGCCAATGGCTGGGCCAAGACAATTCTCGGCCAAGGGGTTACCCATAACGCCCCTTTGGTCGCCTATAAATAGAGGGGCTGCTCCCCTAGTCCAGGTAATCCGAATTTGAGTACTGAAACGCTGTCGAACTCGTACCTCGCTCGTTTCTCTCAAGTCTCGACCTCTAAACACTAAACCCTCTACAAACCACCTCAATCCTACTAATTTTGAGCGTCGGCGAGGTAAACAGAGGAAACCCCTCTGTTTCCCCTTTGTAGTTCACACCTTTCTATTCACGTTTCAGGTGCTTGGACGAGACAGATACCATAGACAGCTAAGGGAAGACTTGGGATACCAAGTCCGACACGCTCGAGTCGAGACGAGACCACTTGGTCCGGCCTCGGGTCTAACCGTCTGCGACTCCTAAATCGTTGTCTGAAAAACTGCGACAACAAAAATCAAGGCACTCCTTGACAGGAAATCTCCGCGACGTGTCAAGGAAGTCCAAAGTCTAACTGGTCGGATTGCCGCCCTCTCACGTTTTGTGGCCAAAGCAACCGACAAGTGTCAACCGTTCTTCAAAGCAATAAAGAAGACAGACGACTTTGAAGGGACGGACGAGTGCGAGAAGGCCTTTCAAGAAATGAAGGCCTATTTCGGGACACCTCCGTTCCTCTCCAAGCCAAAAGATGGCGAGACGCTCTACGTCTACCTCGCCGTCTCCGAACGAGCTGTAAGCGCTGTACTGATCCCGTGAAGAGGATAAGGCTCAATGGCCTATCTTCTACGTGAGCAAAGCCTTACTTGACGCCGAAACGCGTTACACGGAGATAGAGAAACTCTCTCTCGCTCTCCTCGTAGCCGCCAAAAAGCTACGCCCCTACTTCCAGGCTCACCCAATCGTTGTCCGAACAGGGAACCCCATCGGTAAAGCTCTTCAAAAGGGAACATCGACTCGCATGGTGATCTGGTCCCAAGAATTGAGCGAGTACGGGATCGAGTTTCACCCGAGACCGGCGATAAAGGCTCAAGCCTTAGCCGACTTCGTGGCAGAATTCTCCTACACTCCCGACATGGGAAGAGCAGAAGACGACTCGACCGACGACTTATCGGCTCGAAAGAGAAAGGTCGACCCTACGGGCCCCATCTAGGAGCTACACGTAGACGGAGCATCTAATGCCCAGGGAGCAGGCACTGGCGTGATTTTGACAAATCCTGACCGGGAAAAGTTACGCTACGCCCTCCACTACGGATTCCAGGCCTCCAACAATGAGGCCAAATACGAAGCCCTCATCATAGGGCTAGAGCTCGCTCAAAAGCTCAACGTACAGAATTTGCGAATACACTGCGACTCGCAGTTAATCGTAAATCAGGTTAAAGGCGACTACGTTGCCAAAGAGCCTAATATGATCGCCTACTTGGCGAAGACAAATGCCAAGTTAGATGCCTTATCCTGGTTAGAGATCATCCAGATCCCACGAGAAGAGAACTCCGAGGCTGACGCTCTAGCTCGTCTCGGATCCGGTATCACCGAAGATGGGTGGGGAACTATCCCAATCGAGTCTCTCTCGCGACCATCCGTCTCACGTGACGAGGTTGGAACGATTGAGAGCACCGCTCACCCAACTTGGGTGACCCCACTTACGGACTTCTTGCGAAGAGGGGCACTTCCCGAAGACCGCAAAGAAGCCGAAAGGCTGAAAGCCCTCGCATCTAAATACGTGTTGAGAGGCGAAGCCTTATACAAGCGCGGGTACTCAACCCCACTGCTCCGATGCCTCAACAGCGTCGAGTCGACTAAGGTCCTCCGCGAAATTCACGAAGGCATCTGCGGAAACCACTCCGCTAGGAGGTCCCTTGCGCTCAAAGCGCTTCGACAAGGCTATTTCTGGCCGACGATGAAAAGAGATGCCTACGACTGGGCGAGAAAGTGCGACAAGTGTCAACGTTTCTCTAACGTTCCACGACAGCCGCCATCTCCCCTGGGTAGCATCGTCGTCCCACGCCCCTTTGCGAAATGGGGCGTAGACATTATCGGCAAGCTTTTCAAAGCTCCGAGGCAATACGAATACGCCATCGTCGCTATCGACTACTTCACCAAGTGGGTCGAAGCCGAGCCTCTGGCCAGGATCACCGAGGCCAACTCGACGAACTTCATCTGGAAGTCCATAATATGCCGCCACGGCATCCCCGCGTCAATTTTGACCGACAACGGCGCGCAATTCGACAACGCTAGGGTTAGAGAAATCTGCGCCCAACTAGGGATAAGCAAGACATTCTCATCCCCGCGACACCCACAGGCTAATGGCCAAGTGGAAGCCGTCAACAAGACGATTAAAAGATACCTCAAGAAAAAGCTCGAAGCCAAAAAAGGTGCCTGGGCTGAGGAGCTACCTTTCATCCTGTGGGCCTACCGAACAACCGTTCGAAACGCCACCGGAGAGACCCCCTTCTCCCTAGCTTTTGGGATTGAAGCGGTGGTCCCCGTGGAAACGGAGGTCCCCACTTACCGGGTCGATACTTTCGACGAAAAAGAGAATGACGAAGCCATACGCCTCGAATTGGATCTAATCGATGAGAAAAGATCCGAGGCCCTCACCAGACTCGCTGCACAAAAGCGAAAGGTTGAGAGATACTACAACGCCAAAGTCAAAAGGCGGATCTTCGCCGTCGGCAGCCTCGTACTCAGGCGCGTGTTCCAGAACACCCAAGTACAAGGCGCATGGGTCATGGACCCGAATTGGGAAGGACCATATAGAGTTCGACAAGTCATACACGACGGAACCTACTACATCGAACACACGGACGGAACTCCAATCCGACACCCGTGGAACGCCGAACACTTAAGGCAGTACCACCAGTGACCGAGCCCTCCGTTTATTGCTCTGATTTCCCTTATTCAAAAAGGCCTACAAGCCGCTGTTTGAGGATGTTCCCTGTTAGCAAAAATTAATAAAAAATAAAGTTTGCGATTTTTTTACCCACTTTATTAAAGCTTTTAGTCATCACGGCACAACCTGTAAACTAAAAACTTGGTGGGCTAATGGGTCCTGCGACATACACTCAAGAATTCACGGCATAAAAAAAACCCTTAAGCCCCCCACTCATGGGATATAGAGGCTTAAGAAGCTCGAACCCCGACGGCTCGTCAAGCATACGGATTTGAGAAAAGACATCGGCCTAACCCGGTGCAACACATATGCTCGGTCGCTCAACAACACGAGCTCAAAGACTCCGGCTCAGCCCGACGCAACACATATACTCGGTCGCTCAACAGCACAAGCTCAAAGACGCTGGCTCAGCCAGGCGCAACACATAAGTTCGGTCGCTCAACAGCAGGAACACTTTTACCTAGGCCTAAGTCCCCCACGGGGATACAGACTTAGGAAGCTCGGACCCCGACGACCCTTTGTGCATACGAGTTCGAGTAAAACGTCGGCCTTCCCGGCGTGCCGTAAGACGCGTAAAGGCGTAGGTGAAAGATGTCTCCCGGGTCACATGTAAGTCGCGTAAAGACACTGCCTCAAACCCTAAAAAGGCCAAATTTGAGCCAGACAAATGTTCGCTAGCCTCAGGGCACGAGCACCAAAGACGCCGGCCTAACCTGGCGCAACAGGGTTTGAGTAAAAGACGTCGGCCTAACCCGACGCACCCGCGTTCGCTTGCTCCAGGGCAAGCGAGCCCAAAAGACGTCGGCCTAACCCGACGCACCCACGTTCGCTTGCTCCAGGGCAAGCGAGCCCAAAAGACGTCGGCCTAACCCGACTCACCCGCGTTCGCTTGCTCCAGGGAAAGCGAGCCCAAAAGACGTCGGCCTAACCTGACGTACCCGCGTTCGCTTTCTCCAGAGTGAGCGAACCCAAAAAGACGCCGGCCTAACCCGGCGTACCAGCGTTCCCTTGCTCCAGGGAAAGCGAGCCCAAAAGACATCGGCCTAACCCGACGCACCCGCGTTCGCTTGCTCCAGGGTGAGCGAACCCAAAAGACGTCGGCCTAACCTGACGCACCCGCATTCGCTTGCTCCAGGGCAAGCGAGCCCAAAAGATGTCGGCCTAACCCGACGCACCCGTGTTCGCTTGCTCCAGGGTGAGCGAACCCAAAAAGACGCCGGCCTAACCCGACGCACCCGCGTTCACTTGCTCCAGGGTGAGCGAACCCAAAAAGACGCCGGCCTAACCCGACGCACCCGCGTTCGCTTGCTCCAGGGTGAGCGAACCCAAAAAGACGCCGGCCTAACCCGGCGCACCCGCGTTCGCTTGCTCCAGGGTGAGCGAACCCAAAAAGACGTCGGCCTAACCCGACGCACCCGCGTTCACTTACTCCAGGGTGAGCGAACCCAAAAAGACGTCGGCCTAACCCAACGCACCCGCGTTCGCTTGCTCCAGGGTGAGCGGACCCAAAAAGACGCCGGCCTAACCCGACGCACCCGCGTTCGCTCGCTCCAGGGTGAGCGAACCCAAAAAGGCATCGGCCTAACCCGACGCACCCGCGTTCGCTTGCTCCAGGGTGAGCGAACCCAGAAAGACGTCGGCCTAACCCGACGCACCCGCGTTCACTTGCTCCAGGGTAAGCGAAGCCATAAAGACGCCGGCCTAACCCGGCACAATCTACGTTCGCAGGCTCCAGGGCGCGAACCCAAAAGACGCTGGCCCAACCCGGCGCAACATGCACGTCCTGTCGCCAAAGGCACGGACGCAGAACCCCTGGGAACTACCCGGTGCGACCTCCTCGATCGCCGAATGGCGTGAAGCGAAGTCGTTGGGCCACAGCCACGTTAGGCACACTGAATCGTCGGCCTAACCCGACAGGCCGATATCACCATTCGACACGGGTCGGCCCTTCGCCTAACTGGACACAAACGCCCCCTCATCTCGAACGTTTAAACGACGACGAGTCGTAACGATGAAATGAGCGGAGGACGAACCCCAGTTAAGGACGTAAAACCTGCCAAAACTATTGGTAAAGATACAAGACCTTCGGGCCACGTTAGCTCACAAGGAAGACATGTGCGAGCAAAACTGCTCAAAAAATTGAGATAAACATTCAACATGAAAGCAACAAAAGAATCTCATAAATAAAAAAGAGCCACGGCTCTGAATCCAATAAACACGTGCTGAATAAAAAGTGCGTTTTATGCATGTTGTTATTTCTTTTATACCATGTTATTACCTTGCTAATAAAACACAAAATAAAAGCTTTAAAAACATCCTAAAACGTTCCGTTACACTCGATTCTTTTTCGCACCTAAAAAGGACCAAGCTTTAATTATTTCTTTTTCTTCGAGCTGGAGTAAAACCCGCAGTAAAAGTGGCATAACTCTCTGCTCAGAAATCTAAATTTAATGATTCTTAAATCAAATTAAAGCTCTGTCTGTCCTCTGTCCAATGCCACCGGTTTCAGGTCAAAAAGACATCGGAGCCGCCAGTTATGGCGATTTTACTCCGATGTGCGCGGCTGTTCCGAAACTCCAGTTTTTTAGAATTCCGGATTTTCAGCCACACTACCATGAGTTATAGAACTCTAATGAGAAAAATTTCTTGAGAAAAATTGTTTTTCATAAGATTATAAACATGATGTGTAAGATTAAAATGTTTTGATTTTTGAGAATTTAATTGAAATTGAATTTTTACAAAACTAGTTTGAATTTTGAAAAACCGTTTTCACTTTCAAACTTGAAAAATATTTTGTCATCCAAATCAAATAAGTTTTCAAAATGTTTTCAAAACTATATCTATATCACATATGTTCAAAATCTATATGCTCTTGAAAATTTGAGTGGGAGGTCTCCTTGTAGACAAGCCGAAAAATAAAAGGATGTGTAATCTCAAACTTTCAAGTGTTCGAGTGAGTTGAAGTTCACAATTCCCTCACGCACTTTTCCGAAATAGAAAATAGGAAAAGATCGAGTATGTACCTTGTGCCTTTATGCACTAACACTGCTATGAACATGTCGATCTAGGATTCTCTTCTAGTTGTCCACTCTATCGCTCTCTAACTAGGAAATCTGTTTCCGAACTTACAAGAGTCGATGTACCAACTCCAAAAACTAAGTGGGAGGGTTATACTTGTTGTTTGTAACCCACGATCCCCAACACTAATGAAAAGTGCAATTGTCGCTAGACTAAGAGTCACCCTCGTGGCCCTCTCTTAAATGAGAGTACTCAAGAGCGCTTTGCACTGATCATTGCTCTATGAGCTAAATCCGAAAGTGAGACAATGAGACAAGACCTCCCCTCGGCGGATTGTTTTTCAAAGTCAATCTTTTGGACTAAGTGGTTGGTTACACACTTAGACTCAATCCCTAGTAATCCTCCCTCGAGGCCCTGCGAAAGGATGTGAGTGATCAAACCAATTTAAAAGGTGGCTGGTCAAAATTGGTGTATTGACATCTTGGCTAAGCATTAATGATGTGTCATTTACTTATAAATGGAGATTTTTTGCGGCCTTCCCTCGAAGGAGTAAATTATCGTTTGGTTTATAACACCTTTGGATTTTCTCAAGTCTTAAACAAACTTAAATCCTAAACCAAAGACTAAATCATAAACTTGTTTCAACTTTATTAAGCAACGTGTTTCTCAAACATCTCTCAATCATCCTTTCCTCAAACAAACTCGAAACCAAAACTACGTAGATTCGAAACCTAACCTCGACATAATACCTACTATTAACAAGCACAAATGGGTACTCACCACCCCGTTTCCTCCTCTGACGAATGATGATTCAACTCAAGAGGACAAAGACGCCTTAGCGGTCTGGCTTCGATCTGATGAGATTGTGAGATGCTATGTCTTAAGCATATATGAACAATAGGCTGAAATAGTAACTTCGTGACATTGAGACTGCCGTTGACATGCTCTACAATCTCCTTGAGATGTTTGGAGGGCAAAGGCGTCAAGCAAGGCAACAAGCAGTCCGACAGTTTATGAACTGTCATATGAAGGCTAGGACTCCTGTTGGAGACTTTATGATATTGATCATTAGTTTTCTGAATAAAATGGAAATCCTAGGATCTGAGATTGATGGGAAGAGTGTCATAGATATGAAACTCTCCCCGCATCTCTTGATTCCTCCAAGATGAACTACTCCATAAACAAGCTAGAGTACACTGCTACCAAGCTTATGAAGGAACTTCACACTGCTGTAGGTCTCACTAAGAGAAAGAGGAATCAAGGAGAGGCACATGCTACTGAGCAAAAAGCCTCCGCCTCTGGAACTAAGAAGAGACCTCACAAGGCCGATAAAAAGAACTGTCCTGCCTATCTCAAAGCAAAGGAACATAGTATTGTACTAGTTACCGAAGCATGCTTAGTAGCTGATAATGTATCAACGTGGATTCTTGACTCCGCTGCTACTAACCATATTTGCTGTTCCTTGAATGGTTTCAAGAAAACCAAAAGCTTAGAGGAAGGCGAGTTCTGTTTCAAATGGGGTGAAGGGAACCAGGTGTCTGCGAAGGCTGTGGGATCCGTGACGCTGTCTTTTGAAGACCGCACTTTAAACTTGAATAATGTTTATTTTGTTCCTACCTTTGGGAAGAACTTAATATCCGTTGCTCGTTTTCTTGAGCAAGATTATTGTTTAAAGTTCATTAAGAATGGGATTCGTATTTCGTTTCATGATAATTCTTTTGTCACTGATGCATGTATGAAGAATGGTCTTTTTTACATTTATCCCACTCAACCTTCCATTTTAGACACCGAAATAGATAATTAGGGAGCCAAAGAGGATCAAACTTTCTGAATCCTCCGATCTAACAAAATCAACACACCTATGGCACTTAAGACTTGGTCATATCAGTCTAGATAGGATTAAGAGACTTGTGAGGGATGGTCCAATCCAAGCCTCTGCAATAGGTTCACTACCTACTTGTGAATCCTGCATAGAAGGAAAAATGACTAAGCGACCTTTCTCCGATAAGGGTCGAAGAGCCACTGAGTTGCTGGAACTAATACATTCTGATGTATGTGGTCCACTCAGCCAATAGGCACGTGGGGGATACGAATACTTCGTTACCTTCACCGATGATTACTCGCGATATGGTTTTGTCTATTTGCTCAAACACAAATCCGAGACCTTTAACGTATTTAAGGTCTTTAGGGCTTTAGTTGAAAAGCAAACTGGCAAAGCGATCAAAACACTTCTATCTGATCAAGGTGGTGAGTATATGTCTGGAGAGTTCGATTACTTTCTTAAAGAAGAAGGAATCGTTTCTCAGCTTACCGCACCTGGCACACCTCAACAAAATGGAGTGTCAGAGAGAAGGAACCGAACTCTTATGGAGATGGTTAGATCAATGATGAGTTACTCATCACTCCCTCTTTCCTTTTGGGGATATGCCCTCGAAACAGTCGCTTACATTCTGAACAAAGTTCCGTCTAAAACGGTTCCTGGTACTCCTTATGAAAGATGGACTGGCTGTAAAGTAAGTTTGGGCCACATCCGAATTTGGGGTTGCCCTGCACATGTGCTAAGGCAAAAGACTAGAAAGTTGGCTAGTAGGTCAGAATTGTGCTTGTTTGTGGGATATCCAAAGGAAACCAAGGGTTTCATCTTCTATAGCCCCAAGGACGATAAGACTTTCGTTAGCACGAATGCTCGTTTCCTTGAGGAGGACTTTATGAAGGATGCAAAACCTAGAAGCAAAATTGTGCTTGAAGAAAAGTTAGGTGAGGAAGCTTCTACCTCATCTGTAAGAACTGTTCTTACCCCAACTAAAACACAACCTAACTCATCAGAACTCGTCAAGTAGTACTTCGACGTAGTGGGAGGGCTACTCAAAAGCCTGACAGGTACATGTCCTATGGAGACTCTCTCATAGCCGTCTCTAACATGGATGATCCTGTTTCCTATAGCCAAGCGATGGCTTGTTCTGAATCAAACCTTTGGCTTGACGCCATGAAAGTTGAGATGCACTCGATGTATGTTAACAAAGTCTGGAAACTTGTAGACCTTCCTGAAGGGATTAAACCCGTAGGGTGTAAGTGGATATACAAGAAGAAAATGGGTCCTGATGGGAACGTCGAGACGTTCAAAGCACGACTTGTGGCAAAGGGTTATACCCAACAAGAAGGGATTGACTATGAAGAAACCTTCTCGCCAGTCGCGATGCTTAAATCCATCCGCATACTCCTATCCATAGCTGCAGCTCTCGACTATGAGATCTGGCAAATGGATGTGAAGACAGCCTTTCTGAATGGCAATCTTGACGAGCACATTTACATGGCTCAACTAGACGGTTTCGTGGAAGAAGTTCAAGAGATCAAGGTTTGTGAGTTGCTTAAACCCATTTATGGATTAAAGCAAGCATCTAGGTCATGGAATATTAGATTCGATGAAACTGTAAAGAGCTTTGGCTTTGAACAGTCAATAGATGAGCCTTGTGTTTACAAGTTAATACGCGAAGGCAAAGTTGTGTTTCTAGTGCTATATGTCGATGATATACTACTCATTGGTAATGGCGTGGGTAAGTTATCTGAGGTTAAGGTCTGGCTGGCAAAGCAATTCGATATGAAGGATCTAGGAGAAGGCGCGTACATTATGGGAATCCAAATCTTTCGAGATAGGAAAAACCGGACCCTGTCGCTCTCTCAAGCATCTTATATTGATAAGGTGATGGATCGCTTCTTGATGCAAGACTCCAAGAAGGGTTAAACACCCTTTAGGCATGGAGTTTCACTCTCTAAGGACCAGTCTCCCAAGACTGCACAAGAGATTGAAGACATGAGGAAAATTCTTTACGCCTCTGCCGTAGGAAGCATCATGTATGCTATGCTTTGCACTAGATCTGACATCTGTTTCGCCGTTGGCGTGGTTAGCCATTTCCAATCCAACCCTGGACCCGAGCACTGGATTGCTGTTAAGCATGTTTTTAAGTATCTTCGAAGAACTAGGAACTTGATGCTTACATACTCAGGTACCGACCTGACTATGACGGGATATACCGACTCCGATTTTCAAGCGGATAAGGATTCCAGGAAATCCACTTCAGGATCTGTGTTCATCCTTAATGGTGGAGCTGTTGTGTGGAGGAGTATTAAGCAATCTTGCATTGCTGACTCCACCATGGAAGCAGAATATATGGCTGCTTGTGAAGCATCCAAAGAGGCTGTATGGCTTAGAAAATTCCTTAAGTATTTGGAAGTTGTTCCAAACGTCGACGAGCCCATGACCCTTTATTGTGATAATAGTGGGGCTGTCGCTAACTCAAAGGAACCTCGAAGCCATAAGCGCTCTAAGCATATCGAGAGGAAATACCATTTGATTCGAGAGATCGTCCAGCGCGGAGACGTGGAAGTGAAGAAGATCTCAACGGTGGACAACTTGGCAGATCCATTCACAAAGGCCCTAGCGAACAAGGTCTTCGACCAACATCGAGAGGGATTAGGCATGAAGGACTACACACATCTTCTTTGAGTCAAGTGGGAGTTTGTTATCAATGGTGCCAACAAGAAGAGTTGTAATCTTTATATTGTACATTTGAGGTAATAAAGTCTCATGAAGACTCTTGCTTGTAATTGTTTATCCATTAATAAAAAGTTGAAACGTTCATTCATTCTTCCGTGTCTGTTTGAAGCTTTATGATAAAACATTAGCCTTTAGTATATAAACAAACTAAACAACTTACGAAGAGACAAATGTAGATTTGCATGAACAAACTCTTCGTAGTTTGCTTAAAACGATACATTCGCAATCTAAGGGTCAAAGGACTATTGACCCCAGTATGATTGTTAGAAGAATCTATGATGTCTGGTTATGTGGCATTGAGAGTTGGAGACTCTATAGTTCTTCTAGGTATCTTCCGAAGGTACTGAATTGACCAGTGCACTTCTAGAGACAAGATAAGAACAAACCATTTAACCTCTTATGTCTCGAAGTCACTACGTATGAATTGCATCGTGCTTACCTTAATCCTGAAATGAGACATGTCATTTCACACCTTAGTATTCTCATTTGAGAAAGTCAGAGTTCGGACTCACTATGTGTTTCCGAACAAGGCCTATTGGTGAAGTACTAAGTTGTGAGAATGTCATGAGTAACTTTGTCAAGTTCTCATAGATATGGAATTCATGTACAAGATTGCTGAAATGCAATATATATCACCTCATGCTTTGTTCCTTGGAGTGTGAATAAATGAACTGGCCAGTGTCCAAATTGAGTCTTGACTCTTGTTGTCGGCCCGTCTAGGGACGACGAGAACAAAGGCATCTCTTCGTCCCACGTGGCTGGTACGAGGCCTTGGGCGGCGAAACCCTGACTAAACCAGGGGCCGGTCCAAACCAATGGCCAAGACAAATGCCTTGCCCAGCCATGGGCCGGGTCAATGGCTCACTCGGCCATTGGGCAGTTCACTCGGCTAATGGCCGAGTGAACCATCCACCCACCAAGGCAGTTCACTCGGCCATTGGCCGAGTGAACCTTCCAGCAGTTTACTCGGCCAATGGCCGAGTGAACCATCCAGCCACCAAGGCAGTTCACTCGGCCATTGGCCGAGTGAACCTTCCAGCAGTTCACTCGGTCAATGGCCGAGTGAACCATCCAGCCACCAAGGCAGTTCACTCGGCCATTGGCCGAGTGAACCTTCCAGCAGTTCACTCGGCCATGCAGTTCACTCAGCCATTGGCCGAGTGAACCTTCCAGCAGTTCACTCGGCCAATGGCCGAGTGAACCTTCATCCGGCCAAGACTCCTCACTCGGCCATTGGCCGACCCAACCCTTCAGCTGGCCAATGGCCGACCCAAACTTGCTCACTCGGCCAAGGGGTCTTCAAACCACCCATTGGCTGCCTATAAATACAGGGGCCGCTCCCCTAGTCCAGGTAATCCATTCTTGAGTACTGAAACGCTGTCGAACTCGTACCTCGCTCGTTTTTCTCAAGTCTCGGCCTCTAAACACCCCTAAAACCTCTATACTCCACCTCAATCCCACTAATGTTGAGCGTCGGAGAGGTAAACAGGGGCACCCCCCCTGTTTCCCCTTTGTAGTTCATAATCTCTTTCTTGCTTTTTAGGTATCGAGACGAGGTGAGCTTCACCCACAGCTAAGGGACGACTTGGGACACCAAGTTCGACACGCTCGAGCCGGAGTGAGACCACTTGGTCCGGCCTTGGGTCTAACCACTCTGGGCTCTTAAATAGTTGTCCAGAAATCAGCGACAACATTTTGGCGCTAGAAGGAGGGGACCACCGACCTTGGCACGCTCTCCCTTCCATTCCACATTTTCACCACTCCTACGACTCTCGAGAGATGAGTCACCTACCCACTACCTCCGCGGGTACACGAGCGACGAGCTCGAGGTACGGTCTCCGACTCCTCGCACACCGTCTTGAAGGGCAACCTCGCGATACCGAGAGCCAGCCCCAAGACCCGGTGAACGACCCCGAGGCCGAGCTCCGAGAGGACACGGCCCGGCGGCTAGCGGAGCTCCTTGACCATCCCGGCGTTGACGGCTCCCTCATCGCCGATCTCCTCGGCTACGACATCGAGGATCGATCCGCTCAGGACGACTCCGACCCCGAATACGTGGAGGAGTCAAGGACCAACGAGGCCACCCCTAGCCTCGCTCAAGCACGACCCGAGAGGGCCAATGGTGCGTTGGCCGATCCTTTGTACCCGGCGCGACAACAGGCACGGTCACAGTCCCGGGGACTCGCCCCCTCGGTTTCAAGAGGTGGCCGGACACGGCCCCTCGCCGAGGAGAGAGCGACTCTGGTTGACGATGGGGCCGATAGCCGAAGCGCTCGCCGGACGACCCGACCAAGGGCAACCTCGCCTCGCCACGCACCTAGCGCGGACCTTAGAGAACACTTGACGGCGCAAAGAAACTCCCGAGGGGAGGATCTCCGCCAAAGACTCAATTCTCGGCGGGACGCGCTGCCCGCCGCAACTCTCGGCCGACCTCAGGCCAATGTCGTGGACCAAGCGTCCAACGAACGCCAACCGGTGACCCCCGTGGCCCCGACAGTCGGCCCTGCCAACGGGCTTGATATGGTCACAATGATTCAGAGCCTCCAAAACCAAATCATCGAGATGAGGGAGTCGGGGAGGCAGAGATCATATGGAGGGATCGAGGAATCATATTCTCCCTTCGTCGCACAAATCCTCGCGCAGCCTTGCGTGGGGAACTTCAAATTGCCGTCCATCCCTCCCTATGATGGACGGACTGACCCAAACTTCCACATCCAACACTACGAGACGTGGATGACAATGCAAGGACAGTCGGATGTGACCCTCTGTCAAGCCTTCAGCCTGACCCTCACAGGGTCAGGCTTTGAGTGGTTCCGAAGTTTGAGGCCTGGAAGCATCCCGTCCTTCCGGGCCTTGCGAGAGGCTTTCCTTGCCCGCTTTGCCACGCTTGTGGCACAAAAGAAGTCGAAGACCCACCTCCTCTCCATTCGACAAGGGAGAGATGAGACATTGAGACAATACCTCGCTCGCTTCACCGAGGAGTCTCACAAAGTCGAGGGCTTCGACGACAAGGATGCTATCACAGCGATCACCGAGGGAGTTCGCACGAGCTACTTCCTCAAGTCCATTGTCGGGCAAGTCCCGCGAGACATGGCGGAGCTGATGACGAGAGCCCGCACGCATATGGGAATCGAGGACTATCTCGATGGCCGAGATGGCCGAAAGTCAGGAGGACAAGGTATTCGCCACCGCGACGAACAGGACGAAGATCGCCCCGACCCTCAGAGGAAGAGGAGCAAGGGAGGCCGGGCCCCTAACGGTCGCCCCCTCTCCGGTCCAAGATCGTCGCACGTTGATAGCTTCCGAGCGTTATCAACGTACACCCCTCTGAACACTTCGCAAGAGCGGATCCTAGCTCTGCACCGCGACAAGCTAGGAAGTCCGGCTCCTCTTGCGAAGGATCCCGCGAAGAGGGATCGAAACAAGTTCTGTGAGTACCACCAGGATCACGGGCATCTAACGTCCGAGTGCTATCATCTCAGGCGTCAGATCGAGGCCCTGATTCAAGACGGGAAATTAAAAGAGTATGTCCTGAGAACGGTCAGGACGGCCGCGATGCACGAAGGCCGTCCACGGCAAGGAAGGAAGGGTCCAGCGACGGTGACTGTTACAGACCGGGCAGCGATTGAAGAACCGGAGAGCTCACAGCTGCATGTCGTGGGCTCGATCATGGGTGGCCCGGAGCTTGGGGACTCGTCCACGCAAAGGAAGAAGTACGTGCGCGAGGTTTCCCGAGGAAAAATTGCGCACTACATCAACCATACGTACGAGGCTCCCCCTCCGGCCCCGTTCGAGTCCATGTTCTTCACTGGCCAAGAGGCGACACGAGTTCTCCACCCGCACAATGACGCAATAGTCGTCTCGGCCCCGGTCGCCAACAATCTCGTCCGAAGAATCCTGATTGATAACGGCAGCTCAGCCGACATCATCTTCAAATCAGCGTTGGACAGGATGAAGCTGACCGGACTGAAACCGACCCCAATCTCGACCCTACTCTTCGGCTTCTCCGGGGAGAGGGTCATGACGAAGGGCACTATCGACCTCCCGGTCACCTTCGGGACGCCGGGGGGGCTCGAGGTCACCCGCATCGTGTCCTTCCTAGTGGTGAACCAGCCCTCCGCGTACAACATCATCATCGGCCGCCCGACTCTTAACCGATTGAAGGCTATAACGTCCACCTATCACCTGATGATGAAGTTCCCGACTGAAAAGGGGATTGCCATCATGTTGGGAGACCAGTCGATGGCGAGGATGTGCTACATCCAAGGCATGGACGGGAAAGGGAAGGAAAAGATGGTGAACGCCATCCTCTAGCTCGGTCAAGCTGCAGAAGCTGGCACTGCAGCGAAAGCCCGTCCCCGTTTCTCATTATGTCATTTTATTTCCGGTTTTAAGACAATCTCGAATTTCAATAAGGCCAATGGCCCAGGGATGTAATTTTTGACTATCTCTGCATGGTAATTATATTACATTTCACCTCGAAGTCTTTATCTTGTTGCATTATAATTTTTAGTCTCCTCTACGAGTACACGAGAAACTCGGGGGGCTAATGGGAAACAATGCTCAACGAAACTAGAGCTCGCTCGCTCAACAAAAAAAAAACAACTCAAAAACAAAAACAAAAGTATAACAAAGTCTTAAGGGGCCGATGGTTAGGCCGGAGGTCCCAAGGAAAGACTTATCACGTAGCCCCTCGTGCAGGCTCTACACGAGTCCTCGAGTTGAGTCCCGAGTCCGCGCTTGCCACCCAGCTCGTGAGCCGAAGGGCAGCAAGTCCCAAATGGGTTTCAAAGGCTCGCGCCCACCGGACGTACCTGGTCTAGCCAGCGCCCACGGAAAACCCGGTCACACAAACGTGACACCAAGGCCCCCCTCGAGGCCCAAGTCATGCTAATCGATCATGCCTTCATTGGTGGGTCGAGAAAATAAGACACGCACAATAAAGTCGTGCTAATCGATCACGACTTCATGGGTGGGTCGAGAAAATAAGACACGCACAATAAAGTCGTGCTAATTGATCACGCCTTCATTGGTGGGTCGAGAAAATAAGACACGCACAATAAAGTCGTGCTAATCGATCACCCCTTCATTGGTTGGTCGAGAAAATAAGACACGCACAATAAAGTCGTGCTAATCGATCACGCCTTCATTGGTGGGTCGAGAAAATAAGACACGCACAATAAAGTCGTGCTAATCGATCACGCCTTCATTGGTGGGTCGAGAAAATAAGACACGCACAATAAAGTCGTGCTAATCGATCACGCCTTCGTTGGTGGGTCGAGAAAATAAGACACGCACAGTAAAGTCGTGCTAATCGATCACGCCTTCATTGGTAAGTCGAGAAAATAAGACACGCACAGTAAAGTCGTGCTAATCGATCACGCCTTCATTGGTGGGTCGAGAAAATAAGACACGCACAATAAAGTCGTGCTAATCGATCACGCCTTCATTGGTGGGTCGAGAAAATAAGACATGCACAATAAAGTCGTGCTAATCGATCACGCCTTCGTTGGTGGGTCTAGAAAATATGACACGCACAGTAAAGTCGTGCTAATCGATCACGCCTTCATTGGTAAGTCGAGAAAATAAGACACGCACAATAAAGTCGTGCTAATCGATCACGCCTTCATTGGTAGGTCGAGAAAATGAGCCACGCACAATAAAGTCGTGCTAATCGATCACGCCTTCATTGGTGGGTCGAGAAAATAAGCCGCGCACAATAAACTGTGCAAATCGATCGCGCTTTATTGGTAGGTCGAGAAAGTAAGCCACGCACGATCGACTCAGAACAATAAGTCGTCCTTCGTGACGCACAAAGGCCGTCCCTCGCGACGCGCAAAGGCCGTTCCCCGTGACGCAAACCCGGGAGCATTTATCCCGCATCCGCATAAAAGCGTAGATTTTGAGTTTCCACTCGACCTACGCTCGAGCGGAAACTCGGGGGGCTAATGTTGTCGGCCCGTCTAGGGCCGATGAGAACAAAGGCATCTCTTCGTCCCACGTGGCTGGTACGAGGCCTTGGGCGGCGAAACCCTGACTCAACCAGGGGCCGGCCCAAACCAATGGCCAAGACAAATGCCTTGCCCAGCCATGGGCCGGGTCAATGGCTCACTCGGCTATTGGGCAGTTCACTCGGCCAATGGACGAGTGAACTATCCACCCACCAAGGCAGTTCACTCGGCCATTGGCCGAGTGAACCTTCCAGCAGTTCACTCGGCCAATGGCCGAGTGAACCATCCAGCCACCAAGGCAGTTCACTCGGCCATTGGCCGAGTGAACCTTCCAGCAGTTCACTCGGCCAATGGCCGAGTGAACCCTTCAGCCGGCCATGCAGTTCACTCGGCCATTGGCCGAGTGAACCTTCCAGCAGTTCACTCGGCCAATGGCCGAGTGAACCTTCATCCGGCCAAGACTCCTCACTCGACCATTGGCCGACCCAACCCTTCAGTCGGCCAATGGCCGACCCAAACTTGCTCACTCGGCCAAGGGGTCTTCAAACCACCCCTTGGCTGCCTATAAATACAGGGGCCGCTCCCCTAGTCCAGGTAATCCATTCTTGAGTACTGAAACGCTGTCGAACTCGTACCTCGCTTGTTTCTCTCAAGTCTCGGCCTCTAAACACCCCTAAAACCTCTATACTCCAGCTCAATCCCACTAATGTTGAGCGTCGGAGAGGTAAACAGGGGCACCCCCCCTGTTTCCTCTTTGTAGTTCACAATCTCTTTCTTGCTTTTCAGGTATCCTGACGAGGTGAGCTTCACCCACAGCTAAGGGACGACTTGGGACACCAAGTCCGACACGCTCGAGCCGGAGTGAGACCACTTGGTCCGACCTTGGGTCTAACCACTCTGGGCTCCTAAATAGTTGTCCAGAAATCAGCGACAACAACTCTTTTGGATGAAACAATGTGACTTGTTAGCTCCTCGTCAATACATTGTTTCTAACTTATTCACAAGCGACAAAGGAGTTGAGGAAATAACAGCTAGAATGGTAAAATGGTAATTTTGTAAATCCCGACTAGCTGATGATATTCATGAAGGGTAAACACTGATAATATTCTGTGGATCCACTCATTACAATTAGGTTGAATTCTTGAGTAGAAAATAAATTCATTTGAACCGAGAGATTTTCAGTGTCAACTCTTTAGTGGAGTCAGTTGACATTAAGCTAGACGTGGAAAAGGTTTGTGAACTTTTGAGTCCAAGTATTTTAGCTCAAGCTTTGTTCATTTGGATCCATGAGGTCACTGTCACGAATCACATCGATTAGGAATAGTTAAACTGGAAGCTAAGTCAAAACAAGAACGAAAATAGTCAAAAGGGTATTTTTGTCTTTTGAGACATAGGATGAAATGAATGTCAATAAAATTTTTGACAAGGTCATTTAATGACATGTTTCACTCGGCCAATATTAGTCTTATTGGGCCTTGTGGATTAATTTCATTTCATAAGAATTTTATTGAAAATTCTTAATGGGCCTTTCTCATGTTGTCATGAACAAATGAAGAAGCTTCTAGAAGCTCCTTCTAGATGAGAAATGGGCGCCCAAATACCCAAGAGAAAGAGAATATTTTGTGCATAAATGTATCAAGATACTTGCCAAAAGAAAAAGAGGAAACAAATTTCCTCTATGAGGAAACAAAGGGAATCGGCCAAGGCAACCAAGAAGGGAAACAAAAGTGGAAACTAATCCCTTGGGGATTTGAATGAGATGGGCGCATATTTGGATGGGAATGGGTAATAAAAGATTGCTCATAAAGGCTTGGAAAATAAGTAGAAACTACTTCTTTCCAAGGCCAATCCTACTCCTATAAATACCCCACCTCATTCCTCTCATTTCATTCATTCCACATAAGTTAGAGATTGAGAGCCTCTCTCTCTAGAACTTGTGGCCGCCCCTCTCCTCTCTCTCTCTAGTCAATTTCGTTTTATTGTTTTGGCACCTAGGTCCTCATTTGACCTAGAGTTTAGCTCTGCGACTTCAAGACTCGTTCTTAAGTCATAGTGTTTAAAAGTGCCCACTCACTGATTCCTTTTATTTCGAGTGATTTAGTGATAGAAACCATCGTGGTTGCTCGAGTTGCCGAGGAGAGAAAGAGAGACGTGCTGCGAGGAGACGAGCGTTGCAAACTTTCCAAAAGCTTCTCAAAGTTCAAGCTTCAAGAAAGGTTAGTAAACTTCTATGCTCATTATAGTTTTTATTTATATGTACTTGCTCTTTGTCTAGGTTAGTAAAAACCGTTTTTACTTGAAAAGAAAATTTTTAAAATTCCGCCGCTTTGCGAAGCGTTAAACTTTTTCCTAAACCCTAGATCAATTCCAACAAGGGACCCTTGGCCGCCCCCCCAAAATCTGGGAAAGGGCAGGAAGAGTCAACCTTGGGATCGTCAACATGGGAAAAAAGCTCACTCCCCAGTAAAAAAAGGGTAAAAAAGTCGGCTGCCCAAGGGAAATTTCAAACTCAAAGGAATTTTCCAATTACCCAAAGGCTGCCAGTGTGAATAGAAAGGGTGGGAGCTCTCCTATTTAGAGGAGAGGAAGGAGCAAACCCTGCTCCTTCCCCCCCTCCCCCTCCCCCCCCCCCCCCCCCCCCCCCCCCCTTACCCCTGTGCGCGCGACACAAGGCCCGGCCCGTATGCCGGCTCGCGCGCGAGCCAGTCCGTTGGCACCAGGCCACGCGCGGGCCTTGCTGCCCAGCCGGACCGGTCCGAACCCCCAGGGTCTGGCCAACAAAAAAAAATAAATAAATAATGTGAGTGTGTGTTGCATTCACACACAACCAAAGGTAAATGACCTCAACGCCCTCTCTTTTTTAAAAAGTTCACGACTTGTGTCCCGCGAGCCGTAAACTTGGGGGGCTAATGTTACCGGTCGTTTTCGGGATACTGAAAATTCAAAAACAATTCAAGACCGGCCGGAAGCCCAGCAGGCCCCGGCCCACCAGGCCCGAGAGCCCTGACGCACCCACGGCCCAACAAGGCCTGCACGCGTGCACTTGCGCCCCCGGCCCAGAGGCCACGCATACGCGCACCCGCGCCCCCGGCCCAGTGGGCCTGAGCGCGCGCCTTGCGCCCCGGCCGTTCCGGCCCGCGAACGCTCCCGCGCCCCGGCCGAGCACCTCTGCTGCCTCGGCCGGGCGCCCCTGCTGCCACGGCCGAGCACCTCTGCTGCCTCGGCCGGGCGCCCCTGCTGCCCCGGCCGAGCACCTCTGCTGCCTCGGCCGGGCGCCCCTGCTGCCGGGCACGCCGCGCCCGGCAAAGTCTCACGCCCGGCGCGCCCCGCGCCCATCCAGACGACGCGCCCTGCGCCCTCCTGGGCGTTGTGCCTCGCGCGCCCCGCTCCCGGCCACCCGGTGGTCCTCAAGGGGGCGGCCCAAGGCCTCCTCCAACACTATAAATACCCCCCCCCCCTAGGGGGAGGGAAAGGCATCCATTTTTCCACACACACTTTCTCATTGGGAAATTCACACAACACTTCTCTCCCACTCGAGAATTCTCTCCTCTGCCGTGCTCTTGTGACAATCCAAGAGCGCGCGCTCCTTCTCCCTCGGCTCGGAAATACAAGGACCCCCCTCCACGAGAGGGAGCGCGCTCCTTTTCTACGACCCGAGCTTCTGCAGTACACACTGCTCTCCTGCTTCTTGGCCCTTCAGCTAGAACTCCGAGCTATGAGGCAAGCGACCCCTCTAAAGTCTTCACTAGAAGCTACGAGCCGGGTCCTACTCTAAAGCCTTGGATTCTCAAGCCTCCGAGACCAAGATAGCCCCCAATACACAAATTGAACTACGTTCTGACCTGATCCCGACTAAAGGGTACGTAGGCAGCCAACCTTTGGCATGGTTACACCCCCCAAAACACATCTCAGGGTCTGGAGGGTGCAGCTCGATCTACGAGCTCCCATTTTTGGCCCGGGCGCGGTCACTTGGTCCGGCCTTGGATCGAACCGCCCGAGGTATTTAATCGTTGTTCATTTTCGTGCGACAACAACTTCATCTTGTACAAAGGATCTAACACGTGGCTATAGAGAGTACGCCATGGATTTCATCCCAATACTTGTCAAACTTGCCAATCATGGTGTATGACATAGCTTGTATCTTTATTATATCAGAAGAAAACCAATCATAAAGAGACAATTTTACGTCAAAGATTTCAGTAAAAAAAATGGCAGTGGGATATTTGATACCTGAAAAAAATATTAATATGCAAGGATATATAAATATATAAATATATATATATATATATTATATATATATATATATTATATATATATAAAGAGACAATTTTACACCGTTCTTAGTAAGTTAAAGATTAGCGATGTGATATTTGATACCTGAAAAAATTTCAATCACGTTGTAGAAGTTCTCGAGTCTACGACATAATTCAGAGGCAATTTTCCAGTCCATGTATGAAGGCAAACTACCATACTCAAGATCTCGTTGCTTCAAACGAGAGAACACATCTTTGTAATTCAAAGCGACTTTAAGCATCAAATATGTAGAGTTCCATCTTGTTCTACAATCCAAAAAATTCGACTCATAGTATACGTTGTTGTTGTCGGATTCGGTCCCTCAACAATCACGAAACTATATAATATATTTATTTATCGTATTATTTATATTTGTATGGATCTAAAAAATTCGTCATATTAGAACTGAAATAAAGCTGATATGTATCGAAAGTAATGAAATGTAAATAAAGAAAAATGAATCAAAGGAATGTATTGCAAGCTGATTGAACTAGTATATATGAAATTCGGTTTAGTTAGATAGACAAGATGTCGCACACAATGTATAGATAATGTGTCCGACAACTTGCTCAACCAAAGATAATGGATAATCAACAATAAGTGTGATAAAGAAAAGACACACAATATGGTTACCCAGTTTGGTGCAATGTCACCTACATCTGGGGGCTCACAGCCAGTGGAAAGGAATTCACTATCACGTAGTCAATAGTACAAGCAAGGTCTTATATGATTATGTTGGAATTGATCTAGGGTTTAAGAAAAAGTTTAACGCTTCGTTAAGCGGCGGAATTTTAAATTTTTTCTTTTTCAAGTAAAACAGTTTTTACTAACCTAGACAAAGAGCAAGCACATGTAAATAAAAACTAATATGAGCATAGAAGTTTACTAACCTTTTTAGATGCTTGAACGTTGAGAAGCTTTTGGAAAAAGGTTGCAACGTTCGTCTCTCCTCGCAGCACGTCTCTCTTCCTTCCTCGGCAACTCGAGCAACCACGAAAGTTTCTATCACTAAATCACTCGAGAGAAAAGGAATTAGTGAGTGGGCACTTTTAAACACTACGACTTAAGAACAAGTCTTGAAGTCGCAGAGCTAAACACTAGGTCAAATGAGGACCTAGGTGCCAAAACCAAAAATCGAAAATTAACTAGAGAGAGAGAGAAGAGGGGCGGCCAAGTTCTAGAGAGAGAGTCTCTCAAATCTCTTAAACTTTGGATGAATGAAATGTGAAGAATGAGGCTCCTATTTATAGGAGAGGTCTCACCTTCAATAAGGTAGTTTCCTCTTCTATAAAATATCACATATTCATGAGCCAATTTCCTCTTTTCCTCTATGACATACTCGGCCAAGGCAGCCTTCTAGAAGGCTTGGATTTGTTTACTTTTTTGTTCCTTGCCTTGCCTTTTGTCTACTTGGCCGATTCCCTTAGCACATGTGTGGGAAATTTGTTTCCTCTTTTTCTTTTGGCAAGTATCTTGATACATTTATGCACAAAATATTCTCTCTTTCTCTTAGGTATTTCGGCGCCTATTTCAATTCTAGAAGGAGCTTCTAGAAGCTTCTTCATTTGTTCATGACAACATGAAAAAGGCCCATTAAGAATTTTCAATAAAATTCTTATGAAATGAAATTAATCCACAAGGCCCAATGATCAAGTCATGGCCGAGTGACATTAAGTCATCAAATGAACTTGTCAAAAAATTTATTGACATTCATTTCATCCTATGTCTCAAAAGACAAAAATACCCTTTTGACAATTTTCGTTTTTGTTTTGACTTAACTTCCAGTTTAACTATTCCTAATCGATGTGATTCGTGATAGTGACCTCATGGATCCAAATGAACAAAGCTTGAGCTGAAATACTTGGACTCAAAAGTTCACAAACCTTTTCCAAGTTTAGCTTAATGTCAACTGACTCCACTAAAGAGTTGACACTGAAAATCTCTCGGTTCAAATGAATTTATTTTCTACTCAAGAATTCAACCTAATTGTAATGAGTGGATCCACAGAATATTATCAGTGTTTACCCTTCATGAATATCATCAGCTAGTCGAGATTTACAAAATTACCATTTTACCCTTCTAGCTGTTATTTCCTCAACTCCTTTGTCGCTTGTGAATAAGTTATAAACAATGTATTGACGAGGAGCTAACAAGTCATATTGTTTCATCCAAAAGAGTCAGGACTCAATTTGGACACTGGCCAGTTCATTTATTCACACGCCAAGGAACAAAGCATTAGGTGATATACATTGCGTTTCAACAATCTTGTACATGAATTCCATATCTATGAGAACTGCACAAAGTTACTCATGACATTCTCACAACTTAGTACTTCACCAATAGGCCCTGTTCAGAATCACATAGTGAGTCCGAACTCTGACTTTCTCAAATGAGAATACGTAAGTTGTGAAATGGCATGTCTCATTTCAGGATTAAGGTAAGCACGATGCAATTCATACGTAGTGACTTCGAGACATAAGAGGTTAAATGGGTTGTTCTTATTTTGTCTCTAGAAGTGCACTGGTCAATTCAGTACCTTCGGAAGATACCTAGAAGAACTATAGAGTCTCCAACTCTCAATGCCTCATAACCAGACATCATAGATTCTCCTAACAATCATATTGAGGTCAATAGTCCTTTGACCCTTAGATTGCGAATATATCGTTTTAAGCAAACTACAAAGAGTTTGTTCATGCAAATCTACATTTGTCTCTTCGTAAGTTGTTAAGTTTGTTTATGGACTAAAAGACTAAGTTTTTATCATAAAGCTTCAGACAAGGAAGATTGAATGAACGTTTCAACTTTTATTAATAAATAAGCAGTTACAAGCAAGAGTCTTCGTAAGACTATATGACATCAAATGTACATAAATACACACTACAATTCTTCTTGTGGGCACCATTGACAACAAACTCCCACTTGACTCAAAGAAGATGTGTGTAGTTGTTTATGGCTAATCCCTCTCGATGTTGGTCGAAGACCTTGTTCGCTAGGGCCTTGGTGAATGGAGCTGCCAGAGATCTACTTCGCCTCCACGTCTCCGTGCTGCGCGATCTCTTTAATCAAATGGTATTTCCTCTGAATATGCTTAGAGCGCTTATGGCTTCGAGGTTCCTTTGAGTTAGCGACATCCCCACTATTATCACAATAAAGGGTCATGGGCTCGTCGACGTTTGGAACAACTTCCAAATACTTAAGGAATTTTCTAAGCCTTACAGCCTCTTTGGATGCTTCACAAGCAGCCACATATTCTGCTTCCATGGTGGAGTCAGCAATGCAAGATTGCTTAATACTCCTCCACACAACAGCTCCACGATTAAGGATGAACACAGATCCCGAAGTGGATTTCCTGGAATCCTTAGCCGCTTGAAAATTGGAGTCGGTATATCCCGTCATAGTCAGGTCAGTACCTGAGTATGTAAGCATCAAGTTCCTAGTTCTTCGAAGATACTTAAGAACATGCTTAACAGCAATCCAGTGCTCGGGTCCAGGGTTGGATTGGAAATGGCTAACTACGCCGACGGCGAAACAGATGTCAGGTCTAGTGCAAAGCATAGCATACATGTGGCTTCCTACATCAGAGGCGTAAGGAATTTTCCTCATGTCTTCAATCTCTTGTGCAGTCTTGGGAGACTGGTCCTTAGAGAGTGAGACTCCATGCCTAAAGGGTGTTTGGCCCTTCTTGGAGTCTTGCATCGAGAAGCGATCCAGCACCTTATCAATATAAGATGCTTGAGAGAGCGAAAGGGTCCGGTTTTTCCTATCTCGAAAGATTTGGATTCCCATAATGTACGCAGCTTCTCCTAGATCCTTCATATCGAATTGCTTTGCCAGCCAGACCTTAACCTCAGATAACCTACCCACGTCATTACCAATGAGTAGTATATAATCGACATATAGTACCAAAAACACAACTTTGCCTTCGTGTATTAACTTGTAAACACAATGCTCATCTATTGACTGTTCAAAGCCAAAACTTTTCACAGTTTCATCGAATCTAATATTCCATTACCTAGATGCTTGCTTTAGTCCATAAATGGACTTAAGTAACTCACAAACCTTGGTCTCTTGACCTTTTTCTACTAAACCCTCTGGTTGAGCCATGTAGATGCGCTCGTCAAGATTGCCACTCAGGAAGGCTGTCTTGACATCCATTTGCCAGATCTCATAGTCGAGAGCTGCAACTATGGATAGGAGTATGCGGATGGATTTAAGCATCGCGACTGGCGAGAAGGTTTCTTCATAGTCAATCCCTTCTTGTTGGGTATAGTCAATCCCTTCTTGTTGGGATTTAAGTCGTGCTTTGAACGTCTCGACGTTCCCATCAGGACCCCTTTTCTTCTTGTATATCCACTTACACCCTACGGGTTTAATCCCTTCAGGAAGGTCTACAAGTTTCCAGACTTTGTTGACATACATCGAGTGCATCTCAACTTTCATGGCGTCAAGCCAAAGGTTTTATTCAGAACAAGCCATCGCTTGGCTATAGGAAACAGGATCATCCATGTCAGAGACGGCTACGAGAGAGTCTCCATATGACATTTACCTGTTAGGCTTTTGAGTAGCCCTCCCACTACGTCGAAGTACTACTTGACGAGATTCTGATGAGTTAGGTTGTGTTTCAGTTGGGGTAAGAACAGTTCTTACAGATGAGGTAGAAGCTTCCTCACCCAACTTTTCTTCAAGCACAATTTTGCTTCTAGGTTTTACATCG